>NW_006159608.1:2157675-2162379 GCF_000334495.1 Tupaia belangeri chinensis | reverse complement strand
ATATTAACCTTCAGAAATACTACTTTATCTTCTTTATACATCAATAAAAGTGTTTATAGAGATCTTATTTATGCATAATATAACTCTATAAAAGACTACTCCAATGCAATTCTAGGATTCATGCCTGCTCTACTGTTAGGAAGAAAATCTTTGTACAGTTTTAGTGGTTAATTTTTCCTGACAAAGTCTTGAGTAACAGAATTCTAAGAGACCCTCTACACCTGTATTAAAAAAAACTGTTACATTTACTTCTATACCTAGAATATTAGATGTATCCTGGTAAGGAGGGACTCTGTGGAGTGAATGGGTGGGAACAAACTTTATATAATAGACCATGTCATTTATTTTTAGACTTTCATCATATTATTAAATTAAATGACAACCTTTAGCAGATCGAATAATAGAAGCAAACATTCCATTTAACAGTTATGATGCAATATACACTTGCTTTTAAAATCCTCTTTAATAGCTCTTTGGAATTCAACCTGAGATGAATCATACACATGTATTTTATAATTTGTTTGGTGGGTTGTTAAAGAATGAGGATGTTGTTAAAGAATGTGGATATTGCCAATAGCTATTAATAAGTGAGTGAATATAGAATACCTTCACAATAGAGACTGTTCCTTGTATAAGGCTGTTGGTGTTTGGCTCAGATCCCAAATACCTTTAGGGAAGAGGATGACTGGCCATGAACATATTGACAGAGCACTAAATAACAAACCCAAAGGAATTCTGTCTTTCCATGCACAGAGTTCTCCTTGGGTGCAACACTGAATGAGAGGACTCCACTTACGGTCTTCCCATATCGAGTATTGAACTCTTTTGCTCTATCAGTCCTGAAAGAAAGAACTTTATAAAAATTAACTCAATCATGGGCCAGCAGGTGGCATGGTGGTTAAGGGCACTGGACTCCCACATGGCTGACTGTGGTTCGAGTCCCAAACCTGGCAATTTCCTTTCTCACTTTCTCACTCACTCTCTCTCTCTTTCTCACTCTCTCCCACTATGGTTAAATTTGAATAAATAAATGGATAAATAAAGTTAAATAAAACTATTCTTTAAAAAAATTAACTCAATTATTCCTTCAATGAGTTATTGTATACTTCCATACACCAGTAAAAATAAACACAGAGAAGTCAAAATTCTTACTGACTTGCTTACAATATGGTTACTAACTTATGACGTCCTCCCATTGAAAAACTTAGAGCTTGGACTCAAGTCCATGCCCCAGTTCTGTTGGTCTGTCCTTCACATACCTTCTCACTACAATAGCTCTTGTTTCTTTCTTTTCTTTTCTCTTCTCTTCTTTTCTTTTCTTTCCTTTCCTTTTCTTGTCTTTTTTCTTTTCTTTTGGAAGGGAAGAGGTTTTCACTATAAGATTTTTGCTATAGGGTATGTGCGTTCACCAGAAAGACAGAGATGGAGAGACAGAAAGTGAAAAATCATCCCCCAGGGGAGATGGCCACGCCGCAATCCTTTCTTGTCCATTCTCCTCTCAGGATCTTGGACACACCCGCACACATGCTCAGCATGAGTTTAAGCCACCGGGTCCGGGACTCAAACCATGGTCGACTACAGGGCAGTTAAGCAATGTAGCCATTATGCCCTCTGAAGGTCCCAATAGCTCTTGTTTCTGAGTTAATGATGTAAGAACTAACTTAGAGGGGAGCAAAGCTCAGTAAGGATTAGCTCCAAAAGACAAATTATACCATGTTGTCCTGAAGGGTTTTTGTCTATGACTGTGTGATTATGAGATTATTGCTCCAACGCCAATACTTAACACTTGATTGCCCCAGACAGTGGAACACAAAGACACCTGACCAATCACTTAATTGCTTCTGACCGTCTTCATACTGACTGGTTGCTTATGCTGATCTTGTTTGTAATTGTACCAGTTTTCAATGGACAACTAGTGTATACGTCCCAAATATGCCTCTACTGAAAGTTACTTAGATTATTGGCAATGCTGCAATCCCTCTCCTCCATTCTCCTCTTAGGATTGGGCATGCACACATATGCTCCCAATGTGACTGTCAAGGCACTGGGTCCCGAAATCGAACTGTGAAGTCAGCCACATTAATTTCCATGCCACCTTCTTGCCCCAAGTTCCTTTAT
Organism: Tupaia belangeri chinensis; assembly: GCF_000334495.1. Lineage (NCBI taxonomy): Eukaryota > Metazoa > Chordata > Mammalia > Scandentia > Tupaiidae > Tupaia > Tupaia belangeri. The sequence continues at coordinate 2,160,261 of NW_006159608.1, read as the reverse complement.
CTTACCTGAAAAAGGAAAGTCATAATAGGAGTCACCTTATAGGATTTATGGAAGAATGACAAGAGCTAACACAGGTAGAGTTTGGAATAGTAACTGACATTTGGTGAGTACTCAATAAATACTAGTTATTGCTATTATAAAGAATATCAATTACTTCTGTCCAACTTCTTAATCTTTTTGTGTAGCATGTGAATGAACTTTTCTTAGTATATTTAGAACTGTCTTTTGAATTTTTCCATACCTGTTACCTTTTGGGGACATCATTTCAAAGTGGTTATCATAAACATGGATTATTAGTTTGTAATCAAGGTAAAAATAAATAAATCCTATTTTTTAATTTAAGACTTGTAACATGCATTAGTTTTCTTATTCTGATTCCTTCTACTCAGCATCTTCACAGGCAAAATGTACTGATTGTTTTGCATGTCCCGGGCCCTATCATAAATTCCCTTTCCACTCTATTTATTCTTTTCTGTCTCTCTTTTTTATAATTGCCAGAAGAGGTGTTCACTCATCAGAGAGAAAGAGAGAAAGCATACCCCAATGGGGTGTGGTCAGGCCGCAATCCCTTCTCTTCCATCTCTCCGTCCTATTGGGATATGGAGCATGCATGTGCATAGGCCGAGCATATTTTCCAAATTGACAGGGCTGGGATTTGAACTGTAGTTTGTCATGTGGGATCAGACTCCCTTAACCAATAGGATAGTGGTTGGCCCTCTTTTGTGGCAGTAGAGCCAGATTTTCTGGGTTTGGATTGTGGTTTTTCTACATTCTGTCTGAGAACTTGGGAATATATTTGACTCCCTGTACTGCAGTGTTCTTATTTATCAAATGGGGGGAAATATTGGACCTACCCCTTGGTTTGGTTGAGCCAGAATAACACTTTGACACAGATAGACTCCCAGTAAATTCTAGCTGCTGGTAGTACCCCTTGTTCTCAGAACAATTATGCTCTCCGAGTAAGGACTCAGAAGTAGGAGAATGGAGATGGATTGCAAAATATGTGAAGTGTTTCATGAAGTCAGTGCATGCTTGCTCCAGCCGAAAACCTAAAACCTTCTTCCAGATGTTAAAGAACTCCTGCTTCTGGGCGTTATCCAATGCCAGGCCTCCCTCAGTTCCCTTGGCAATGAAGGCCAATACGCCACCTTAATTTGGAAAATTCCACTCCTGTTCCTGGTCTCTGGCTCTCACATGTCCCTAGGGAATTTTATGCCAGCCTTGAGTCCCAAATGTTGAGGAAGAAGAAAGAAGGGAATGGAAAATAAAAGGGAGATGGGGTTGGAGGAAAGGTCGGAAATTTAAACTGAATTGTTTGGTAGCAGAAAGTCCCTTTCAAGTTTCTTTAATTCTTTATTTGGACTCCATTGAGTGTGTGCCAAAAGGGAAAAGGGAAAGGTTAAATCCTCCTATCAGATCTGGCAAAGGAGCTCAGCCAAGCAGCTTAAGGGTGGATTAGCCTCCCTGTAAGGCAGTGTTAATGCACAGCATGCCAGCAGGCTGCACAGTCCCCTCCATGGAGGCCTCGGCATCGGGAGGGGTCTGCAGGAGGAAACTGGCCCACGAGGCACTAGCTTGATCCTCAACAATGTGCACAACATCCCTTGTGCCCAGAGCTGAGAGGCCTTATGTACTCTCAACTTAACTTGTCAGGGCCATGTTTTCCTTTGAGACTGTGATGAAGTTTCACATTCTTCTTCCATATAGACACCATGATTTACCACAAACTTAAGGGCAGTCAAGGAACTTGGGTATTTCATCCACTGACCATGATATCTGCCTTACAACTTGCAATACCTGCCCCCTTACAAACATTTTGCTAAAAAACATATGTCTTTTCATGTACTTCTTCAGCCTTCTACCAGCCTTCACTAGAGTAAAACACGTTTCCTTTTAAACTGGGATCAGATCCAAAATTCAAAATGGATTTGTCTGTGGCCTGATGCGTCTGTGTTTAATTCAACAAAACAGGCAAGTTTAGCAGGGGGCAGTAAAAATCCCTGGCCCTTGGAATAAACGTAGTCCTCTCAATATCTGTAAGACATTGGTTCCAGGACCCCTGCAGATAGAAAAACCCACAGATGTTGAAGTCCTTTATATGAGATGATGTAGTATTTGCATGTGATCTACACAGATCATTCCATACACTCTACATCACCTCCAGATTGTTTACATGGCTGAGATGATGCATATGCTAGGTGGATAGCTGTCACGCTGTATTGTCTAGGAAATAATGGCAAGGCAAGAGTGTATGTGTTCAGTACAATTGCAATCAGGTTTTGTCTTTGCTTTTGTTGTGTGTGTGTTTGATTGTAATAGTTTGAGTATTCATTTGGTTGAATCTGCAGCTATGGAGCTTATAGTTATGAAAGGCCGACTGCACTGGGCTCTACTCTTAATTCCTCAACATTGGGCACTACTCTCAGCTCCTACAATCCTGAGCCGAGTAATGTGGGGAAGGTCACTTAAGCATTTCAGCATTTTCAACATCTTTGTTAATAAAATGGGGATTTATTTCTTATGTGCTAATAGTCTCTTCACTATTTTGTTAGGTTAGCAGCCGCGCGGCGGCCGCGCGGCTGGCGG
>NW_006159608.1:2038763-2157575 GCF_000334495.1 Tupaia belangeri chinensis | reverse complement strand
CTCGGGGCTCATGCCCCGGCGTTCAGCTGCCTCTCCAGGGCCGGCGTGTGGCCTTTGGACCAGCAAGCTGAAGCGGAAAACAAGGTCTGAGAACTTGCAACTTGAGAAGATGATGGTTACCAGCCCTGCATTGCCTCAGGGAAGAACAGGAACTACTCTACCATTCTTGAAGTGAAGGTACTTAATGAGAATAGGACAGTGTGGAATGGGGTAAGTGAAGAGAAGAGGATAGAGAAAGATAGCAAGTGAGCAATAGAGAGACAGGACGTCAGTGAGAAACAGATAGGGCTTATTAACTGTTGATGATGACATGTATAGAATTCTCAACTGGATTGGTCTGAGAAGTGTTTCATGACGGGCAAAGTATTTTTACAAGCAAAACGAGAAATAGCAATTGACTGTTTTATAAAAATAATTAGAATAATAAAGATAATGATTGGGGAAAACAAAAGATATGGAATGTTGAAGTGGGGAGATTAATGTCTCTGTACTGACTGACGTGCATGGCATTCCCTTTTGAAGAAACAATGTAATACACAGTAAAGTTATATGTAATCCAATGTAATATGAAGAAGATATGATAAAAAATAAAAAAAAAAAGATTTTGTTAGGTTACATTTTTTATATGTCAGAACGACTTTCCAGTGTTAAAAAAAAAAAAAAGAAAGAATTATATAAATATTAGGTTGTCGGGAAAGTCATGGCATATTTTCCCACGTTTTCTGGGCAAAAATGTGTCACGATTTTCCAGACAACCCACTATGAAAGTTTAGAAAGCAGCTATGACATGGAAGACCCTGAGATGCTGAGATGAGTGGTCTCAGTCCTACCTTTCCCGGAGGGGAGAGGGGGAAGTTGAGGAGGTAGCCGAGGACACCAACTACCACAGTCCAGTAGGACCAAGTGTTCTGATTAAGGCTTCAGAAGGCCTCCTGGAAAAGGAATCCTGAGATATTCAGGAAAGGCTTTGAGCCAGCTGGGAAAAGGAAGGGGAGGATGTTTTAATCCAAGAAACCAGTTCGTTCAAAATTCAGGAGGAAAGATAAAATAATTGCTAAGTTTGTCAAGTCAGGCTGCTATGTGGGCACTACTACTTAGCTGGGGGTCTCAACGTAAAACACAGCTATCCAGAGGACATTTCAGGGCTAGGGAAATGACGCTGAAAAGGCAGAGATTTTTGAGCAAATTCCTTCTCAAGCCTTTCATCATCCTGAGAATAGGTAGATGTTGGCTACTGAGAATATTCATTTTTCTCTGACTCCATGTTTCCTTGGACCAACCACCCGGCTTCCGTGGCTCTACTGAGGGGAGGTGCTGCAATGGTCACAGTCCCTCATGTTTCAGATTTTATGTTCCTTTGGGCTCTCTCTCCAATTTCAGATTAGAGGAAGTGTTTACTTCTTCGGGATCTTTGGGACCCTGCCTGTAAGTGAGGGGTCCAGGGTGTGCATAAAGAAAAATGACCCCAGCTCAACTTGATGGTACAAACAGTTCCCCGTGTAAAGTGGCTCAGGCCACATAGGAGGTGCAGGTTGGTGCCTGGCCTAAACCAGACTGAACATGCTGATCCGTGCCTATGCTTCTAGCTAGCTAGAAGGCTGGGGCAGGGAGAGTCCAACATGACAAGAGCCTAGCAAAAAATACTTCTCTCTCTCCCTTTCTCCCCTTCACTTTCTCTCTTCCTCCCTTCCCTTTCTCTCTCCCTCCCTGCAATGTTTTCTCTCTCATATTGAAAAAAAAAATAGATAACCCAACGCTATAGGCAGTGGAATACCAGCTGATTTCCATGAAGAACGTCCTCAAAATGTGTGTGTTCATGTGTATTAAAACACTTGGGAGCCCACCCTGTGGTGCAGTGGTAAGACACAGTGCATTAGAAGTCCCATCACACCTGATTGACCATGGTTCAGGTCATGGCCCTGGTAGCTTGAAAAACATGCAGGGTATACATTCATTCATGCCTAGAACCCTAACAAGATGGAGAAATGTGTGTGCGGGGGGAAGGATTGCAGCATAACCATAGTTGACTGGGAAGTGTGTTCTTTCTCCCTCTCTCTAGTGAACTCACTTGCCCTCTGGCAATTAAGAAGAAAAAAATACCCTTGGGATTTACAAAAGCTGAAGGCAACCCTTAGCCAAGTATGCTTTAACCATTAAGTTTTAAGCACATGTGTGTTTTAAAGGAAAATGTAATCTGTATGTTTCTAATATACTTAGATTTAATGTATCCAAATGCTTCATAATAATTTCTGACATCTAACAAGTTCTTGAAGCCTGAATTTTTAGTGTTAAATCTGCCTTTTAACAGCTATAAGCTTGTTCTAAGAGTAGAAAAAGTATAAAGCAGGTAGGACAAAACTTTAGTCTTTTGTTTGAAACAAGAAAAACAATCTCCTTAAAATAAACTCTTCTTGGAACCAGCAGGTAGCATGGTGTTTAAGGCACTGGACTTCCACATGGTTGACCATGGTTCAAGTCCTGGACCTGGCAGCTTGAAACTCACTCCAGTTGTGTGCATGTGTGTCCAGAATTCCAGGAGGAGAACGGAAAAGAAGGAATTGTGGTATGGCCATCCCCATGAGGGGTCATGTCCCACTTTCCCTCTCACTATCTTTCTGTCTATCCAGTGAGCACATGTGCCCTAAGACAAAAATCTTTTTTTTTAAGACAAAAATATTAAGAAAAAAATTAAAATAAATTCTTCTTTTGCAGTCTTCACCTGCCCTTTCTCTGAGGCATTCACACACACCTGATTTATTGGAAAGGGCCCTCATGTGGTCAGTTACCTGGGACACCCCCAACTCCTGCCCCTGGTCCCGGTATCATTGCCCACAGTGCCTGTCTCCACCTCCCATATACCCTGGTTTGAATGGTGAATGGCGTGGCCACCCTAGATGACACAGCACTGATAGTCACCATCTCTTTTTTTCCCCTTTGTTATAATCCACACAGAAATATGCCAACATGAATAACAAAGAAAGATTCTTCAAAGACTGCAAACTTACTCAGAAATGAGCACAGGATCGCTCTCCAGAGGTGTGTGCTCCATTGAAACATAGGCATAGCCAAGGAAGTTGGAACGGGACGCTTTTAAAGGCAACATAAGAAGGTCACATAAGTCATTTGAAATATTGGGTTGCTGAGACCAGCAGTTGGCGTAATGGCTATGTCACTGGACTCCCATGTAGTCGACTACGGTTCGAGTCCAGTGGACCCAGTGGCTTAAGCTCACGCTGGGTGTATGTGCATGTGTGCCCAAGATACCAAGAGGAGAATGGAAGAGAAGAGATTGCAACTTGATCATCCCAAGGGGTGATTTCTCACTTTCTGTCTCTCTCTCTTCCTGGCAAGCCCACATGCCCTATAGCAAAAAAAAAAAAAAAAAAACAGTGTCAGAAAAAGACTGCAAAAAAAAAAAAAAAAAGGTTGTCAGAAAAGTCATGACATATTTTTCAATGTTTTTCTTTGCAAAAATGTCTCATGATTTTTCTGACAACCCAGTAATTCTCCTTGGCTAAGATGATCAATTACAAGGATGGCATCAGTTCATGGCTGAATATGTAGTCACTGGGCAAATGTCAAAGCATTCTTTGTGGCAGGATGCTATGGCCTTAGTGCAAGGCAGTGGTTTTGATAGTCCTTGTACTAGTTTTTATCACAGGCGTGTACATGTGAGAACCCATTCCTTCCTAGCTTTGCCCATGCTCCATTTTGTCAGGGTTTGACACAAGTAACTCCATTTGGATTTCTACAACTTTCACAAATCCAAGTTCTGTGATTTAAAATTTTTATATTTGATTTCATATTTTCTTGTATCCATACCATAAAGATTTACAAAGAGGCAAAATCTGACTAAATATATCTATTTTATTTAACTCAATATATACAAAATATTGTGATTTCAAAATATAATCAACATAAAAATATAAATGAGATAGTTAACATTTCTCTATTTATATTAAGAAACTTAAAACACATCTTAAACTGGGCTAATCATATTACAAGTATTTTTGAAGTTCTTAATTGTCTACTATACTAGGCGATGAAGTTCTTGACTGGAAGCAGATGCCTTCACAATGAAGCTGTTACATAACCTTAGTCACTTAGACTTCCTTCTCCCATTCGGTCTTGGCAAGTCATGAACTCTCCTGGAGGTTGAAGGCATCCAGAGATATGAGAGATAGGTATCTCTTGAACAGTAAAGTGCTATGCATTTCTTGCCATGATTCTGTGGCCTTAATTTACTCATGAAACACCATCTGCACTGGTATGGCATTTGCACCACTAGACTTTGGGTGTGCCTAAACATTCAGCTACTTTTATTTCCTATAACCAACTTTTCTGAGATCTCTTAGGTAGATTCATACCCTCAGGAGAAGACGTCACATGTGGTATGATAGATTCTCCCCTGGAATTTGTCGAGAGACTTGGTGGCTTTCAGAGTATGCACATCCTTGTTTCCAGGTGTTGGAGCATCACACACTCACCTACTCCATCCCCTACTGGTGGTGCTGTAGCTGCTGTGACCCGAAGTGTTTTGTTTCTGACTGTGCAAGGCTCAGTGATGGCATGGGCAGCTCAGTCTTCTCTCTCTGCTGACTAAGCACGTGGCCTCAGTTCCCATTGACTATGGATAATCCCTTAAGAGGCTTCCACATCTTTCACTTATAAGAGAAAATTCTGGAACACCACATTTCACCACTGCTTTGGGCATTTCACACTCACGTGTCTGTGGTGGGACTTGATCTTCTAAAGCACACCCTCCTTTAACTTGCAGGCTGACTCTCAGCTATACCCTCATATTGTGTGGTGAGAATGTTAGAACTGGCCTCAGAAAACCAGGGAATCTCTGTCTCAGGCCCCATCCCTACCTATCTACATCTGTACACTGTTACTTCTACCTTCTATAGTCACATAATTATCGACTGGATACTACTTTATTAAAATAAAAAAAAATATGTCACTTTAATCAAGTATTCCCCAAAACTCTCTGAAGCTCCTTCTATTCCTGCCTCTGGATTTTCAATCCTAGGGTGAATGCAGGACTTAGGGGAGTCGTGTCTTAAAGTCTTCCCATCTTCTTTCCTTCTTTCCAGGCCCTATCATGACTAGAAGAAATGGCACTTGCCATTTCCTTCTCTGCTCTGCTGTGAATGTCTTTCACATCGTAGGTTTTTATCCAATCTACGGCTAGTAGTCAAATTCATTTACATTGAGTTTCTGCACTTGTATTTTCAAAATAATACATTTAAAAATTTTTTAATTTATTTTACACATTCAATCACTATACATCACTTACAGCTTGTAAATTGAATTTACCAAACATGAATACACTTTACTGAAGTCCAGCTGAAGATACCAAAGATGTTATATGATCAACAGATAATCCTCCATTTCTGTGTTCCATAAATGTCTTGGCTCTCTATTTTATCTTTGATTCCTCTCCTCTCATTCTTTCCCTTTTCCCACCTTCTTCCCACACTGTCTTCAATATCGGTAACCATTTTTTCATGCTTCGAAATCCTCTAATCTTTTGGTTTCTGCCAGAGAGTGCAGACAGTCCATATATATTAAGTGGAAACATGCATAGCCTAGGTTCCTTCACTCAGCAATAAATCTTCCATATTCATCAACTTTCTTTTTTTCATTATTTTTAAATATATATTTTTTTATACACTCAATCACTATACATCACTTATCTTGTAAAGTCGATTTTCCAACATGAATACATTTTGTACCAGTTCAGTTGGGAATATCATCAACAGATTATAATCCATTTCTGTATTTCATAAATGTCTTGCCTCTCTATTATTATTCTTAACATCTGTCCTCACACTCTCCTCCTTCTCCCACTTTCTTCCCACATCATATCCAGTGTGTATAACCATTTTCTATGTTTCTATATCCTCTAATATTTCAGTTTCCATCATATAGTGTGGACAGTTGGTATATCTTACATATCTGTCCACTTTCTATCAAAAGTCAGGGTCTTGTTTTTATGGCTGAGTAGTATTCCATAGAGCATATGTGCCACACTTTTTCAATCCATTCTTCTGTGTGGACATTTATGTTGGTCCCATGTCTCAGCAATTGTGAATAATGCCACAATAAACATAGATGTGCTAGGACTTTTCTGACTAAGCATTCTCCTATCCTTTGGGTAGATACCCAGGAGTGGGATTGCTGGATCATATGGTAGTTCTATTTGTAGATCTTTGAGGAATCTCCATATTGTTCTCCACAGTGGCTGAACCAATTTACATTCCCGCCAGCGGTGTAAGAGAGTTCCCCTTTTACCACACCCCCACCAGCACTTAGCATTTCTTTTTTTTTAAATCGGTCATTCTAACTGAGATTAAGTGATATCTCATTGCGATTTTAAGCTTTATCTCCCTTATGAGGAGGGATGTTGAGCACTTTTAAATATACTTTTAGGCTGTTCATATGTCTTTCTTAGAGAGTTGTTTTTTGTTTGTTTGTTTGTTTTGGGGGGGAGAGTTTTTGCTATAGGGCACGTGTGCTCGCCAGACAGACAGAGAGAGACAGAGAGACAGAAAGCGAGAAATCACCCCCCAGGGGGGATGGTCATGCCACAATCCCTTCTCCTCCATTCTCGTCTCGGGATCCTGGGCACGCATGCACACGCACCCGGTGTGAGTTTAAGCTACCGGGTCTAGGACTTGAACCGCGGTCAACTACGTGGGAGTCCAGCGACATAGCCATTATGCTAACTGCTGGTCCCTGTATTTTTTGTTTGTTTGTTTATTTTCCCATCTTTTAATTGGGTTGATCACTTTTTGTGAGCCACTTGAGTTCCTAGTGTATTCTGGTTATCAGTCCCTTATGTGAAGCATAGTTTACAAAAATCTTCTCCCATTCTGAGGGTTGTTGATTTACACTAATTACTGTGTCTTACGCTGTGCAGAAACTTCTTACTCTGATGTCATACCACTTGTCTATACTAGTATTATTGACTATGCTTTGGCGGTCTTACTTAAGAAGTCTTTGCCTGCCCCAATATCTCCTAGGGTTTCCCCAGTGTTTTCCACTAGTAGTTTTATAGTTTAAGGTCTTAGGTTTAGTCTTTGATCCACTTTGAGTTGATTTTTGTTAATGGAGAGGGGTAGAATTTCGGTTTCATCTTTCCCAGTTTATCTAGCACCATTTGCTAAATAGGTTTTCTTTTTCCCACTGGATTGACTGGTGCACTTTGTCAATCATCATTTGACTGTGTATTTTGAGGTTTACTTCAGGAATCTCTGTTCTGCTCCATTGATCCACATGTCTGATTATGTGCAATACCACACTGTGTTGATTATCACAGCTTTGTAGTATATTATATTAATTCTTCCAATCCAGGAACATGGGATGTCCTTCCATTCTTTTTTTTTTTTTTTTTTGGAGGGGTTTTTGCTATAGGGCACGTGCGCTAGACAGACAGAGAGACAGAAAACGAGAAATCACCCCCCGGGGGGGATGGCCACGCTGCAATCCCTTCTCCTCCGTTCTCCTCTCAGGATCTTGGGCACACAGGCACATGTGCCCAGTGTGAGTTTTAAGCCACCGGGTCCGGGACGCAAACCACGGTCAACTACGTGGGAGTCCAGCGACATAGTCATTACACTGACTGCTGGTCCCTCCTTCTACTCTTTTGTGTCATTTTCAATTTATTTTTTTTAATTTTCAAAGTTTTCCTTGTAGAGGTCTTTGAATTATTTGGTTAGATTTATTCCTATGTATCCTATACTTTTTTGTGGTTATTGTAAAATGTATTATTTTTATTTCTACCTCAGTCTGTTTGTTATAGTATATAAAAATAATATAGTAGAAAAACACGATTTTTGTATATTGATTTTGTATGCTGCCAGTTTTCTTTATTCCAGGAGTTTTTTCCATGAATAATTTTGGGTCTTCTATGTACACAATAATGTCATCTGAAAATAGAGAGAATTTCACCTCTGTTTTTCCTGTCTGAATGCCTTTTATTATATTATATTTATTATATCTTCTGATTGCATTGGCTAGGACTTACAGCCCTATATTGAAAAGGAGCAGAGAAAGTGGGCAACCTTGTCTTGTACCAGTTTTTAGTGGAAATGATTTCAGCTCTTCCCCATTCAGTATAATTTTAGCCATGGGGGTTTTTATAGATGGCTTTTATTGTGTTGATAAATTTTCCTTCTATGCCAATTTTGCTGTGAGTCTTAATCATGAAGGGATGTTTTATTTTATCATATAGTTTTTCTGCATTGATTGATATGATCAAATGGTTTTATCTTTCTTTTTGTTAATATGGTGTATTACATTTATGTCTTTGCATATGTTGGACCACTCTTGCAACCCTGGAATAAAGCCTATCTGGTTGTGATGTATAATCTTCTTTTCTATGATGTTGGATACAATTTGCTAGTATCTTGTTAAGAACTTTTGTGTCTGTCATCAGAGATATTGATCTATTGTTTTCCTTTTCAATCATATCATCTGTTTGGGGGATGAGGGTGATGGAGGTTTCACAAAATGAATTTGGGAGGGTTTCTGCCATTTGGATTTTTAGAAATAGTTTGAGTAGAATGAAGGTTAATGTTTCTTTAAAAGTTTTGTAGAATTCATAAGTGAAAACATCAGGACCTGGACTTTTCTTTGTCAATTCAGGCTTTCTATGGCTTCCTGACCCAATATTAGTGGAATATAAGTGTTCAGGAATTGGTCCATCTCATTCAGGTTTTCTTATTTGTTGGCAGATAGTCAGTCACTCATAGTACCTCTAATGATGTTTTGTATTTCTATTATGTCTGTTGAAATTTTGCCATTTTGGTTATGAATTTGATTTTTCTGGATCCTTCCTCTTTTCTTCTTAATTAGTCTAGCTAATGGTGTGTCAATTTTGTTTATCTTTTTGAAGAACCAGCTTTTTATTTCATCTATTTTCTGTGTAGTTCGTTTATTTTCTATTTTATTTATTTCGGCTCAAATCTTTATTAATTCTTTGCTCCTGGCATTTTTGTTGTTGTTGTTGTTGTTGATATGTTAACATCATGTTAATTTGTCCAATTGCCACCTTTCCATCTTTTTCTTATGTATACTAATTGCTATGAATTTCCCTTTTAAGACTGCTTTTACTATGTGCCATAGGTTATGCAAACTCGTGTAGTCATTATCTTTGGTTTTAATTCATCTTTTGACTTTAGTTCTTTAGTAGTTATGAAGTCATTCAGGAGTAGGTTATTTAACTTCCATGTGTTTGTGTATTTTTAAGATTTTTTCCTCTGAAATTAATACCAAGTTTAATTTCATCATTGTCAGAGAAGATGCTGGATATAGTTTCTATGCCTTTGAATAGGTAAAGATTTGTTTTGTGCCTTATCATGTGGTCCATCTTCAAAAACATCCCATGTGATGGTGAGAAAAAAGTATATTTTGTGATTGGGGGTGGAAGGTTGTACAGATGTCTGTCAAGTTCATTTGGTTTATAATACAGTTTAGATCCTGTATCTCTTTACTTATTTTTTGTCTAGATGACCTGTCCAAAGAATAGTGGGGTGCTGAGATCTCCAACAATTAGTGTGCTGCAGTCTCTCTCTTCTTTTAGACCTGCAATCTTCATGTATTTGGGTGCTCCTGAGCTGGGTGCATAGATATTTATAAGCATTATATCTTCTAGCTGAATTAGCCCTTTACTACTATATAATGCCATTCTTTGTCTCTTCTTATGGTTTTTGCCTTAAAGACTATTTTGTCTGAAATAAGTATCACAACTCCTACACTTTATTGCTTTCCATTTGCATGGAATACCTTTCTCCAGCCCTTCACTTTTAGTCTATGTGTGTCTTTATCTAAGAGGTATGTTTCTTATAGGCAACAGGTAGAGGGTTTCAGAGTTTGTTTGTTTGTTTAATTCATTTAGCCAGTCCATTTCTCTTGATTGGAGAATTTAATCCATTAACATTCAACGTAATTATACGTATTTCTGGACTTGTCCCTACCATTATGTTAGCCATTTTCTTTGTTGTTTTTTATTCTCTTATTTCTGTCTGTCCCTCTTTAGTTTTCCTGGTATAGCACTCCCTTCAGAACATCTTGAAGAGCTTGTCTGGTGTTGGTTTATTTTTTTTAATTTTTGTTTATCTGAGAATGTTTTTATCTTTTCTTCCCATTTAAAGAATAATCTTGCCAGGTATAGTAATCTTGATTGAAATTGTTTTTCTTTTAACACATTGACTATATCTTCCCATTATTTCCTTGCTTGCCTTATTTCCACTGAGATGTTCAATGTTAGCCTGATGGCATAAACTTTTAAGTAACTTGAAGTTTCTCTCTTGCCATTTTTAGAATCTTATCTTTGGTACCAGTAGATGAATTAATGGTTACGTCATTGGACTCCCACATTGTTAACCATAATTCAAGTCCTGAACCTGGAGGCTTAAAACTCACACCGGGCACGTGTCTTTGCATGCCCAAATCCTGAGAGGAGAATGGAGGAGAAAGGAATGTGACATGGCCATCCCCCCTGGGGGGTGATTTCTCACTTTCTTTCTCTCTGTCTCTCTCTTCTCTTTGACAAGCACATGTGCCCTATAGAGATATCTCTCAAAAATAATTAAAATAAAATAGAATCTTACCTTTATTTGTGATTTTGGTCAATCTGGCTGTGATGTGCCATGGAGAGGATCTTCTTGGGTTGATTCTATGTGAGGTTCTTTATATTTCTTGAGTCTAGATGTTTGAATGCTTCTCTAGGCATAAAGTTCTTCTTCCAGGATTTCATAGAATAGATTATCAGTGCCCTTATTAGATTCTTCACCATCTGGGATTCCAATTATTTGGATATTTGGGTGTTTAATGGAATCTAGCATTTCCCATATATTATCTTGATTTAATTTTCATTCTTTTTTGGTGATTTTTTTTTCTAGGTCTGAAATTTTGTCTCTAGATCTGAGATTCAGTCTTCTGCATGATTTAATATGCTTTTAATATGTTTGAGGGAGGTTTTGATTTCCTCTTTTATAGCCTTCATTTCTAACAGTTCCATTTGATTGTTTTTTATGAAGTCTATTTCTTCTTTCAAATCGTGTAAGGACTCCCACGTTTCCAAGTTTGTTGTCTCTTTTCTCTTGCATCTCATTTAGCACTGTCACCATGAATATTCTAAATTGTCTATCTGAGATTTCCACAAATTTTACTGTACTGTCTGTGGATGACAAGGAAATTTTTTTCCCCTGGGAGGAGAGATTTTTTTTCTTTGTTTCTCATACTTCCTGTGCCTTTGCACTGGTTTCTGGTTATCTGATGGATGATACTTTTTTTCCTAATTTTTTGGAGTTAATTCTGAGAGTTAAAAGGCCTGCAGGAGAAGGGGAGTCACAGTCTCTCTGCAGCTTTATCTCTCTGCCATTCAGCCTGCAACCTGCACTTTTTCTATGAACTTGGATATTCCAATGGCCACTTTCTTGAGAGCAGGTGTACATGGGGCTAAGCTGCAAGGTATCAACTGGGGAAGAATGTCAGGGTTGTGCACTGTCTTCTTCAGATAACTATGAAATCCTAAAGTATTCCTGAGTGGGTGAAAGGCAGCTAGAGGTCTAAAGCAGTTTCCTGCCCCAGTTTTCTCACTGGCTGTTGCTCTGCACAGGGTTAGAGGCTAATGGCAGATAGGGAGGTGGGAATAGGGATGTGAAACTGCGAAGGTATGGGAACCTGGATCAGTTAGGAAACAGTGGAGTTCCCAAGGCAATCTCTGGCCTCAATTTTCTCACTGGTTGCCTCTCTGTCTGTGCCTGTATTTTAATATGTAAAGATTCAAATCCTGGCTTTAAAGATAATTATATTGCTGTGGCCTCATTAATAGCAATAAAATTTAGTCTGAAGCTCAAATATCAAGAATAATTTTTATTCTATTTTTTATTTTCCTTTGTTGGTCAGGAATGAGCCAGGGATGAATTTAAATTTGCTATAGGGCATGTGTGTTCATCATAAAGAGACAAAAAGACAGAGAGAGAGGGAGAGAGACAGAGAAGGAGAAAGTGAGAAAGCAAGCTGCCAGGTCCAGAATTCAAACCATAGTCAATCATGTGGGAGTCCAGAGCCCCACCCCTCACACCACCTACTGTCCCTGAGATAGTTATTTTTGAGCAGGTCCTATCATGGTGCAATTACCCTGTCCTAGCATCCCAATTAGTCCTAATTCTAGGCATGCACAACCATGACTGTCTTACACATGTTGGCCTAGGAACCAAACCCAGGCCTTCCCATTTGGATTTCAGCCTATATGGTGACAGCTGGGCTGAATTTTGTATACCAGGTAGTATCTTACCTCCCCTTGCAGTGTGTTTGTTTGTTTGTTTGTTTTAGATTTCTGTCATAGGGCATGCGCATTCACCAGGGAGTAAGATAGAAAGTGAAAATTCAGCCCCCCAGGGGGACAGTGCAATTTTTAAGGGAAGGAAAAATAATGGCTTATTATTTAAACATATTATCTTTCATATACACTCTACAAATGTTAGTTGCTGTTATTTTTGTGTTCTACTTATCTTTCTCTCCTGTTTTTAATTTTCCCTTAGGTCAATAAAGTTCTTATTCTTGGGACCAGCAGTTAACATAATGGCTACGTCACTGAACTCCCATGTAGTCAACTGCGGTTTGAGTTCCGGACCCAGTGGCTTAAACTCATGCTGGGCGCATGTGCGTGCGTGCCCAAGATCCTGAAGAGAATGGAAGAGAAGGGATTGTGGCATGGCCATCCCCCCCAGGGGGTGATTTCTCACTTTCTGTCTCTTTGTCTCTCTTTTTCTGGCGAGCGCATGCACCCTGTAGCAAAAACCTCTCCAAAAAATAAATAAAGTTCTTACTCTTCTTTGCAGTCCCAGGGATTTCTGCCATACCTAGACATATTAGACTCCCAGCAACTGTCTAGGCATGTCTTTGGGCTCTGATCACAACGCTCACTTGTTTGGGAACTCTCTGGTAGGGACTTCCTCTAGATTTGGGTCTACCTCCCACTACTTTGTCTTGGGTGCCCTCATATCCAATGTTGGTTGTTGATTGAACTCTACCTCAATAACCCAGGGGTCAATGACTGTTCCAGTTCATATACACAGAAAGTCTCGTCTCTATGCCCAAGCATTAGCTTGATGTTTTCTCTATAGAATAAAAATTTTGGCCAGTTTTGATAGGACCATATTGAAGCCCCAAACAAGACAAGGAGGAGTTACATGAAAAAAAAAATGTCGTCTTACATAATAAAGAGAACATGGAATTTCAAGTCAGAATTTACAGTAAGCATTTGACAAGCTCACCTTCATAAGGGACCCATTGTCAATAATACACTTGAAAATGTAGTCACAAATCCAAATTTTCATAAAAACTCAAAACAAAAAATACTAATTTAGGATGCTATTTATGTCTTTGATTCTCCTATTTCTATAAGTTTAAACTAAACAATGTCAGTCCTGTACAGGTACACAGCAGGGCTTTAACCAATGTCACTCCCTTATCTACTGGTCCATGCTACCAGGCTACTCTCGTACTGCATGCTACATTTGGAGATTCTCAAGGTAAGAAAAAGTGCTTTCCTGTTAATGCTGTAGAACTTTGAGCTTAATGGCTCCTGCATTCTTTTCGCATGATGCTTATATTTTATTGGAATGAAAGCAAATTTAAGTTTGGAACTCAAGTATGGATTTGCTATTTCTTTATAACCTCAAAGGCCATTCACTGACACCTGTCACTGGAAACGATAGACTTTCTCTGCCAATACCATATTTGATTAATGGTAAATCCAGTTCTCATTTATTGTCACTTTCCCATTAAAGCAGGTTCCTAACATGTCATGTTCACATATGCACATGTGCATGCACACACAAAAGCATGCAGAGAAACACACATACATTCATATTCTGTTAATAAAAAATACATTCTTCTATACTTTTCTCCTTTATTTTTCCTTTTTCTTTTCTTCCTAGTTTGCTATAGGGCATGTGTGCTTGCTATAAAGAGAAGTCAGAGAGAGAAAAAGGGAAAGGGAGGAATTTCCCAGGGGGATGGCCATACTGCAACCCCTTCTCCTTCATTCTCCTCTCAAGATTTTGGGCATGCACTCACATGCACCTAGCATGTGTTTTGGTTTGGTTTGGGTTTTTTTTTTTTTTTTTTTTTTAGATTTTTTTTGGAGAGGTTTTTGCTATAGGGTGCATGCGCTCGCCAGACAGAGACAGAGAGACAGAAGAAATCACCCTCCAGCGGGGATGGCCATGCCACAATCTCTTCTCCTCCATTCTGCTCTCAGGATCTTGGGCACACACGCACACGCGCCCAGCTTAAGTTTAAGCCACTGGGTCCAGGACTCAAACCGTGGTTGGCTACATGGGAGTCCAGCAACATAGCCATTACACTAACTGCTGGTCTCCCAGCATGTTTTTTTAGCCCACTGAGTCTGGGACTCAAACCACACAGCTGGTTATGTGAGATCCAGCAGCGTTAAGCTCCACACAACCTGCTGGCCCTCTTTCCTTTATTTACTTATTTTTTATTTTTTTAAGTTTTTTGTTTTGTTTTGTTTTGTTTTTTTGCCATAGGACACATGCTCTCACCTGAGGGAGACAGAGGGAGGAACACTGACAGGGAAAGTGAGAAATCACTCCCCAGGAGGGATGGTCATGCCACAGTCCCTTCTCCGTTATCTTTCTGGAATCAGCAGCACAAGTGCACATGCACCCAGCATGATTTTCAAGCCTCCAAGTCTAGGATTTGAACTGTAGTCTGCCATGTGGGGGTGTAGCACATTAACTGCCATACTATGTGCTGGTCTCTGTTTCCCTTTTTAAAAGTTTATTATTTTCTTTCTTTCATGAGAGAAACAGAGGCAGGCACCCTCAGCAGGGTCTCATTACATTACAGACTCCCCTCCTGACCCTTCCATTGGCCAGGCTCACAGGCATGGGCATGAGTGTCTGGCTCGACCCAGAATCTGAACCCTGTAGTGGCTGCTGCCTGCACACTGAGGTTAGGTTTTTTCTTCATTTTTAGCACTTCTCATTGAGGAAGACACAGAACAAACACCCATAAATACTTGTTGACTGATTAATATACTGGACAAACTCCAATTAGGAACAAGTATAAAAACAAGAAAAAAACCTTTACACACCTGGTTACTGAACATTTAAACAGCCAGACAGCTTTGTAATTTCTGTTGTTACAAGGCCCACCCCGACAGCCTTATGCCATTCTAACCTAGGAGAGCCCGTAGCAAAGCTGATCCTGTTATATGATTGTTAAGGGGACAGAATTATAGTCACTGTGAAAACTTTAACTTCTTATCCTTATATTTGAGAGTAATTAAAAACACAACTTGCATGGTGCAGGAATAACTATTTAAATTTCATTTACTATTGTTTGCAATATAAGGGCTGATTAATTTTCCCCCAGGATTTTGGTCTTTGACATAATTTCCTGATTGTGAGTTATATTTAATTCAGTGTCAATGTTTTGCAATTCAAAGTACTAATTAGCTTTATGTGCTTCTCCCCACCCTCAATAAAAGCAGCATTCAACAAAATTAGAAATATTCTCTTGTTTTCCTTCTGTCAAAGGCTTTGGGCTTGAGTTACATTTTTGAAATTGGGTATCAGAATCAGGCAAAGCTAAGATGGTCCTAGACTAAGTCTTAATCATCAAATGGACCCATCATAACATTGGTTTTACTCTGGGACACCTACCTGTTCCTTCTCACTAAGAAGGCAACATGGCATAAAGACAAACACTATATGTTACCACTCTATTTGTGGAAGCCAAAAGAGTTAATTGCAAAGAAGTTGAGACTAGAATGGGGGAAATTAGAATCTTAGAAAGAGAGGGTAATAGGGCGGTCAGTAGAACTTGATTGATAGATACAGAATTGCAGGGAGTGGGACCAGATGATAGCACAATGGTAATGTAACTTGGTTCTTATGAGAAGGTTCTACTTTCACATCCCAGGACCTCCCTGTGCATCTGGCATGTACACACTTAACCATGATCCAGGCTAAGACTAGAGACAGATCATGGCATGAAGATGTGAGGGTGTTTTCTTTCTCTCTCTTTCTCTCTCTCTCTCTCTTTTCCTCTCTTTGTCTATGTTTCTCACAGAAGAAATAAATAAATGAAGCTTAAACTTGTAAAATCGCAATTAGATAAAAAAGAATGAATTCTACAGTACTTTAGAATAGTAGACAGACTATAGTTAACAATTTAATGTATAATTCAAAATAGCCAGAGAGGGGGAACCAGCAGTTAGCATAATGGCTATGTCGCTGGACTCCCACGTAGTCGACCGCGGTTCGCATCCCGGACCTGGTGACTTAAAACTCACGTGGGGCGCATGTGCGTGCGTGCCCAAGATCCCAAGAGGAGAATGGAGGAGGAGGGATTGCGGCGTGGCCATCCCCCCGGGGGGTGATTTCTTGCTTTCTGTCTCTATGTCTCTCTCTGTCTGGCCGAACCTCTCCAAAAAAATAAAACAGCCAGAGAGGATTTTGAATGTTCTTAACACAAAATAATGACAAATGTTAGAGCTGATTACCCTGATTCAATTATAACAGATTATATATTGTATTAAAAAGTCACACTATATCCCTTAAATACGTACAATATGTACAACTATTACATGTTAATTAAATGCTGTTAAAAAAAAAAGTCTAGAAAACACTGGATTTGTCAACATGTTTTAACTTCTTCTGGTCTCTCCAAATGATGATGATGATGATGGTGATAGCAATACTTACTGAATACTAACTATGTGCTAGACACTAAGTACTTTTCCAACATTATTTCTCTTAATAATTACTTCAAGATCTCATCTCTCCATTTTGAAGATAACACAAATGAGGTTAAATAGGTTAATCAACATGCTTGCCATCACACAGCTAATTAAACTAAAATCATAATTGCAATTCATTTGATAGGATTCTAGTTCTATTGCTTTTAACCTCTACTCATTGGCTGCTACCAATAGCAGGTGGCACTGTTGTCAAGACACATACTGTGAGAACTGATGTAGGAATTATACATTTGATTCAAGCTCAGTGTAGTGAGTAGATCATTGGTAGCCTGGAATCCTAAAATTGTCTTCTGTCTGATCTGAGAGAAACTCATCAAAATTTAGCATGTTAGTACCTTCCAATGCCCAAACTTACACAATCCTACAACATAAATATTGAACCATTCAGTGGAATCACTCTCCGTGTTAGTTTTCCCTCCTGGAAACTTGGACAGTTACAGGTCCCAAGAGAGCCTTTCAGATACAAGTCCTGAAGCTCTTCACAGAATTTGGTTGACCCTACACAAGGTTCGGAGAGTCAGGGAATTAGACAAAAGCATCTTCACCAAATGGCACAGTCAGACCCAAAGGCATGGACTCCTAAAGCTCAGCAGTCCCTCAGTACCACCTCTTGCTCAGGTCTGTGAACAGTACTCTTTTTTTTTTTTTTTTTTTTCGGAGAGGTTTTCGCTATAGGGCACGTGTGCTCACCAGACAGAGAGAGAGAGACATAGAGACAGAAAGTGAGAAATCACCCCCCAGGGGGGATGGTCATGCCACAATTCCTACTCCTTGGGATCTTGAGCATGCACGCACATGCACCCAGCGTGAGTTTTAAGCCACTGGGTCCAGGACATGAACGCGGTCGCCTACGTGGGAGTCCAGCAACATAGCCATTATGCTAACTGCTGGTTCCTTGTGAACAGTACTCTTAACACTTAGGCGCTCTAAGCAGATGGATGAATTTAGCCTGAGAGAAGTAGAGAAGAACAATAAAAAGACCGTCTCAGCAGCATTCATATCCCCCCCCGCCCCCCAGATTCTTTCCCTGTAATTCAGATTACATGAGATACCTTAGTATCCTTCCACACAAAATTTGCCGTTCTTTTGATCAAGCAAGTTCAAGAGAGATCCATGTCTCTATACCAAGAAGATCCTGAAGAATGTACCAATGAACACATTTTTTTTCTGGTGATTTATGCTAGGATTGGCTTTCATACAAAACTTAGAGGGTTGAGTTCAATGAAGATGAGGGTCAAAACTCTGGAGACAAGTTTGCATTTGCTACTTATTAAATGCATTACTACTAGAAAGGTATTCTACCATTTTGTTCAGTTTCTTTTTCCGGTTTAAAATTATAGCCCCTGAAACACACACACACACACACACACACACACACACACACACACACTCCAGCACTCCATATCTCCTTTCTCTACTTTGTTGTCCCCCAAGGGACTTTTTACTTATATTATACCAAATACTTTATTTGTTCATTTCGTTAATTGTTCTCCTCAATGGAAGGCAAGTTCCATTCAGATGACGCTGGATCTCCATCATGCTTGTTTTCTTAAGATCTTATTAACTCTGTGAGTTCACAAAGATTTATTAGAAAAGTCATTGGCTAATTTGAAAATTACTGAAAACATAATGGAGATACACATTTAAAAATAATTATTCATTTCATTGATTATTCTTATTATTTAATTTGACCAGAGAGAGACACAGAGAGAGACAAAGAAGGAAAGTGAGAAAGCAAGCCACCAGGTCGAGGACTCACACCCCATCAGCCACCTGGGAGTCTAGCACTCTAGCACCTGAACCATCACGGCATTTGCTAGCCCTGAGATAGCCCATTTTAACCATCATGATGTCACTCCAGCAAACACCTCTACCATTTCATTGAAGAAGATAACTTAATGCTGCTTAAAATTACTAGTTAATATTGCTTTTTACTATTTGTTTGAGAAGTTTTTGCTATAGGGTGCATGCACTCGCCAGACAGACAAAGACAGAAAGCGAGAAGTCACCCCCTGGGGGCATGGCCATGGTGCAATCCCTTCTCCTCCACTCTCTTCTTGGGATCTTGGACATGCACGCATATGCACTGGAGTGAGTTTTAAGCCACCAGGTCCAAGACTCGAACCGCAGTCGACTACATGGGAGTCCAGTGGCATAGCCATTAAGCTATCTGCTGGTCCCAGCTTATTACTATTTCCATGAGTAATCTATGTCTTTTGTCAGAAAAAACTGTTGTGTACCCTAAATGCATGGCTTGTTGAATAAGCACAACAAGGGATACCATGAAAGGAAAAGCTATAAAGGAAGTCTTTGGTGTGTGACATTTATCAAGTTAGTTAATCTTTTTAAACTATATTTCATTACCTTAAAATGAGCATAGCATAAGGCAGTACACATAAATAGCCCAATGGGTGCTCAATAAAAGTTTTTTTCTTTTTAACAGTGAAGAACAAGTTCTTTACAAGCCCTAGAATGGAGTATTCTAAGTTGCTGAGGTTTTCACAAGTTCAAGGGGCTATAAAAGTGCAATTCAAGTCCATAATTTCCAAAATACGTACTTTTTTAATTCCCAGAGAGTATATCCACTTGCCAGAGAGAAAGAGAAAGAAAACACTCTCTCAAAGGGGCATAGTCATGCTATAATTCCATCTCCTCCATTACTCTATCCTGCTGGGATGTGAAGCAAACATACATGTGCATGCACTCAGTATGTTTTTCATGAATCTGGGGCATGGATTTGAACCACTACTGGCCACGAGGAATCTGGTTTCCTTAATACCTATGTTATGGATCTGGTCGTTAAATATCTTATCATCAGATTTATCTTAAAAATTCCTTTTAAAAAGTTCAACGGAGATGTAAGATTAAGCAAACCCCTATTAAATTATCATGCACTCAATTCTGCTGAGGAGGTGGGAACTCAGAAAAGTCAAATGAAGTTCAAGAGTAAGCAATATAGGTGAGAACAAAGCTGACATCTCTCTCTCTCTCTTTTTCCTTTTTTCAATTAAAACAACCATAAAGTGTAGTTCACTGGATAGTTTACTTCTAACTGCAAAAGGAATGAGTAGGCACAGGTGAAAAAATAGGATACAATTTTAGAAGAAAGAGAAGAATTGCACTGGAAGAAAGAGTGAGAGGGAAGGTATATGACAAAATCTAATTTCTTCCTGTGCTGAGGCCCTGGCCTGTCTGCATTAACATCTGAAGAAAATAGAAAATGAACAAGAATATTGCTTTTATCCCCACAGGTTGCTAAGCAACACCAAGGAGGAAATCAGAGAAACAGAATTTAAAATGGGAATCTTTTAAATTTCTTGACATTTTCCATATTCCTTGAAGTCAGGAACCTTTTCATGGTTATCTTTGTCTAGAAAACCTGAGGCTATGCACTGGTTATTAAACATACTAATAAGTATCATTTTAGAATATGACTTTAAGTTCAGATCTTATCTTGGATACTTTGCACGTATTCATTCAGTTTTAACCTTCAAAAATCCTACAATTTTGTATGTACTTTTAGTTCCACTTTCAGGATATAGCTCAGAAAAGCTAAGAGATTTTATTAATCAAGGATGGGTTACTTATACTAAATTAACAAACAGCCTCAAATCTTAGTTGTTCAAAGTAACAATGGTTTATGTTTTAAACATAGTCCTTTTTTATATGAATCCAGAGGATTCTCCAGAATGACTTTCCCCAATGTGGTGAATTGGCACTCCAAACTGATAACTCACCCATTTGAATCTGTTATTTAAACAACTTTGCCAGAAAATTTAAAAATGACAGATCTCACATAGATAAATGTTTCAGCCCAGAGTGGCACATGTGACTTCCACTCACAGCAAATGAACAATAATAAGTTTTCACTAAACAGTGGTAGCCCACAAGGAGAGAAAAACTATACATTAGGGAGCCCTAACAGATTCTTACCTGAGACCACACACACAACAAGACAGATTGCAAGTCTTCTGATTACAAATTCCTATTTTATTGCTTTGTCAACCACCTCAAAGAACATCTGCACTTCTGAGTGAAGCAAGTCATTCTATGTAAAAGAGGCATGGTATGTCTCCACTCAATATATACCAAATTCTGCACTCTATGGCAAAAAATTAAAGATTAGAGGATATAAAAAGAAGCATGGAAATTGGTTGCAGATAGTCCAGATAGTTGCAAATTGGTTGCAGATAGTACCCGCATACAGTCTGGGAAGAGGTTGGGAGCTGGTCGAGGGTGAAAGAAAGTAAAATAAAGAGAAAAATAAAGAGGCAGGACATCTGGGAGATGCAGAAGTGGAGGACTGGCTGCTGATGATAGTGTGTATGTTACCTTTAACTGGACCATTGTGCTGTGTGTTCATGCTAGGAAAATTCATTTTACAAGCTGTGTTGATGTACAGTGATTAAATGTATAAAATAAACTTTAAAAGAACATCTGTATTTAAACAAGAAATATTAAATGTATAAAAGGAAAATTCTCAAATATTGAGAACATTTTAGAGAATGTTAATGGTTAGGTGAGATTTAGAGCAAGAAGTTTCTTCCTGCTTTAAATTATATTACAGTGTCAATCAAAAATGTAGAAAACTACCAATGCTTCTGGAAGGGCCAGAAAGCAAAATCTAGTTCTTTTCTCCAGTAATATCATCATGATTAGCTCATCATACCCCAAATAATTAATCTTACAGTAAATATTTTTAGTATTATTGTTATTAAAGTTTTGTACATGTATTGATTCATTTCATCATACAGTAGCCCAAAGAATTACATACTGCTGTTAGCCTTATTTTCATCTGAGAAAAGTGATGCAAAGAGGGGTCAAGTAATCTAAGTTCAAATTATGAGTCTGTTATTCAAATATATTTGAAAAAACATCTATTTTTGCCTTCTTACAAGACTGTTCTTCCTAGATTCTTTGTATATACAAACTCCAGAGCTACCTCTATGTATAATTATGTCAGGGCAGGACAACTCAACACATCCAATCTCAATAAATTAGTATCTGTTTAAGATATTTTGTAGTTTTATCAACCGTGTTAGGGAGAAATGTTCACCTGTTGAAATATCCATTTTGTAAGACAAATAATAATGTGATTGAATGTATGGAAGAAAATGAAATGAAAATAATAAATAAATAAATAAAAATAAATAAAATAAAATACCAAACACTCAGATTACACAAACCAGCTACCAAGATAACCACGTGGAAGAATGAACAGGAACAAAAAAACAAACACTGGTAGAACCTTGTTGGACAAATGAAGTGGACCAACTCAGCACTCTGTAGAGGATTAGGAACTCCATGATGCCATCTCAAACAGTTTTTTTTTTTTTTTTCCCTCACTTGTGATTAGGACACACTAGTTAAAGTTCACAATCAGCTGTGATAGGACCTGTCTTCCCAGGGTATCCTTTTCTTACAGAAAAAAAAAAAAAGAAAGAAAGAAAGAAAGAAAGAAAGAAAGAAAGAAAGAAAGAAAGAAAGAGAAAGTGGAATTAGACACTCTTCACTTAATGATTCCTCACTTAACGACTTATCTATTTAATGATGACTTGGACTTAAAACCAGTTTTTCAACACAGGGAATCCCCTTTCTCAGTCTGTCCTTGCAATCAGTTAAGTATTCACTACTTGAAGCATTTGCAGTCACACAAGACTACATATTTCATTTATTTATAAATATACTTGTGTTTTATTGTGTACCTATAATTAGTATTCAGAATAAATAAAAATGTCAGATTTATATTACTGTGTTGTATATCTTGTCACTTTCTAGCACCTATTTTTAAAAAGAATTATTTATTTAATTTATTTATTTTAATTTGACCAGAGGGAGAGAGAAAAAGAGAGAAGAAATGAGAAAGCAAGCCACCAGGTCTGGGACTTGAACCATGGTTGGCTATGTGGGAGTGTCCAGTGCCTTAACCACCATATCACGTGCTGGTCCTCCATGGTACCTATCTAACATATGCTTTTTGTATGGATAGATTATGTTATTCTAGTGTGAAAAAGATATATACTCTGTCTAACCATGGCACATCACAAGACATCCAACTTTAAGCTCCTCATTTATCAGCTGATTTATTTAATGACCTAGTCACTGTAATGAAACTCAGTCATTAAGTGAGGAAAACCTACTGAAAAACAGCTTTTAGGTGATAAATGAATACTGATCACATATCTTCCTTAGCTAGAGCTAGTTACATGTCCTAAGAAAGTAACAGAAGGAGCTCATCATCTCATTTTTGTTTAATGCCCGAGAGAAACAGAAAGATAGAGAGGGATAGGTAGAAAGTACTTCCCAATGGGGCATGGTTATACCATAATTCCTTCTCCTCCATTTCTTCATCTTGGGATTTGGGGCATGCATGTACATGTGCCCAAGATGTTTTGAAGCTACCAGGGCTGAGATTCAAACCACTGTCAGCCATGTAAGATCTGGCTCCCCAAGCTACAAGGCTATAGGGTCTCTATAAAGATAAGCAAAACATTGTAATGAGCTCTCATCTTCTGAACCCTAGTTAACAAGGAGATAAGCTCCAGAGTCTGTTCAGAGTAGGAAGTCTTATAGGATATTCCTTCCATGATAAAATCAAGACCTCAAGCATATGACTTTAATTTAAAGATAAATGTATGAAAAAAAAAAAAAAAACTTAAATGCAATTACAGGAGTATGACCCTCTCCAAACCTCTATACTACACAAAAGGGAAAGGCATTCTCTGAGAAATTTTGGTCACAGTTTGCTCCAGTCAAGTTTGTGTTCCAAATTTCAATAACTGAGTGGCCTGAAAATGCCTAGATAAGAATTTAGTTTAAAGTATCCTCAGATTAACAGAAGAAATCTTGTCTGGAGAAATATAGCTTCAAATTGGACCTCAAATAATTCTTCAGATCAGGAACAAGAAACAGACTCATAGCTATCAACTCTTGCATTCCTCATTTGTTGGGGATCCTAGTACAATAGTAAGTCATAAAAAAGAACAGAATTTACCATATTTTAGAAAAAGAAAAGAGCATACAATATCTCTCTTTCATGAGCTGACTTGCTTCACTCCGCAACAAATCTTCCACATTCATGCACTTTCTATTAAAATCCAGGGTTTTGTTTTTTATGGTTGAATAGTATCCCATGGGACTTCCATCTCCAACCCCCTGGCCTAAGTGACATTGAGGCAAGGCCCCCAACCCCCAGCTCCAACTCCAGCTTCCCCAACCCCAGAGATCCTCTCTCTGTTGGCAAGGACTATTCCCACCTCTCCATCAGAGCCCACTTCCATCTCCAGCCCCCTGACCTAAGGGACACTGAGGCAGGGTCCCCCCAGCCCCAGCTCCAGCTCCCCGACTCCAGAGACCCTCTCTGTTAGTTAGCAAGGTAGGTTTTTCTTTCTTTTGTTAATTTCCCACTTCTTCTTATCCCACAGGATTACCCCAGCTCTCCACTTTCATCTCCAGCCCCCTGGCGAAATGTATGCTGCACTAGCACGGTACATGACTTTTCTTTATTCTCTGTCATACTCTTTTCTCTTCTGTCTTATATTGTCATCTCCTGCTTATCCTCCACACACCAAGAGGAGCTAGACAGTTCTAGAATCACAGTTTTCAAATATCCTGGTATTGTGAGGCTCCCTGGGATTATTCCTTTTACTTAACCACCTGTGAAAAAGGAGAGACTGCTCTTCAGACTCCTGAAGAGAGGACTCCTCCTGTGCAGAGCACATTGCAAAACACAGCCGAAGAGAGACGTCAGCACACACGAGTCCACAGCAAAAGGGAAGCACACTTGTTCGCAGCCAAAGAAATATTTTCCAAAAAGGTATCCAAAAGTGAACACAACTCCCCATGGTTAGAAGTAGAAGAGCCTCAGATCTGAATAAACCAGGAAATATGCCTCCATCAAAAGAACACAATAACTCCCCTCCATATCTTTGGGAAAAATAAAACAGAAGATGTTACCAATGTGAGAAAAAGAATTTAGAACATTCATGGTGACAAAACTCAATGAGTAGAAACAGAAAAGAGACAATGAGATACAGGAGATTAGAAAGTCCTTCCATGATATGAAAGAAGAAATGGACACTCTAAGAAAGAATCAGAAGGAACTATTAGTGATGAAGTCTGCTCTCTCAAAAGTATTAAAAGTCTATTAGACTATCCTGAATATCGAATCTCCAATGTAGAAGATAAAACTTCTGACCTAGGAAAAAAAACATCAAAAAGATAGAGACAATAAGAAGAAGAAAAAAAAAACATGTTAATATATGAAAAATACTAGACTCCATTAAACATCCAAATATCTGAATAATTGGTATCCTAGAAGGTGAAGAAAATAATAAGGGCATGGAAAATCTATTCCATGAAATCCTGGAAGAAAAATCCCCTAGTCTAGAGAAGCACTCACACACTCAGACCCAAGAAATACAAAGGACTTTGAATAGAATCGACCCAAAGTAACTTACAAAAGTGATCCCATCAGGCTAACTCTGGACCTTTCAGCAAAAACAATGTAAGTAAGGGAAGAATGGGAAGACATATTGAGTGTTAAGAGAGAAACAATTTCAACCATGATTATTATATCCAAAAAGATTATCCTTTATATGGTGGGGAAAAAAAAAGATTAAAATCTCCTCAAACAAAACCTGAAAGAATTTGCCAATACCAGACTAGCTCTTCAACAAACTCTGAAGAGAGTCCTATTCCAGGAAAACTAAGAATCAACAGCCAGAAAGAAGGAAATTAAAGAAAACCAAGACAATGGCCAATTTAAAGGTAGGAACAAGTCTGGAAATATCAATAATAATATTGAATGTTAATAGATTTAAATTCTCACATCAAGAGACACAGACTGGCTAAATGGAAAAAAAATAGAAATCCTCTATCTGTTGCCTACATGAAACACATCTGATGGATAAAGACACACATAGACTAAAAGTAAAGGGCTAAAAAATGTATTCCATGCAAATGGGAATGCAGAAAAAGCTGGAGTAGTGATACTAATTTCTGACAAGATCCTTTAAAACAAAAACTGTTCGAAGAGAAAAAGAAGGACGCTATATTGTAGTAAAAGGGTTAATCCATCAAGAATATATAATGCTAATAAGTATCTATGCACCTATCACAGGAGCACCCAAATACGTGAAGGAAAGACTGTTAGATCTAAAAGGAGAGATAGATTGCAACACATTAATTGTTGGAGACCTCAACACCCCACTATCTCCTCTGGACAGATCATCTAGACAAAACATAAGAAAAGAGGTAAAGGACCTAAACTAAATGGTGCCATAAGTCAAATGGACTTAACAGACATCTATAGAACTTTCCACCCAAAAAACCATAAGATATACATTATTCTCACCCCCACATGGAATCTTTTCAAAGATTGACCACAAGATAGGGCACAAAGCAAGCCTTTACAGATTCAAAGGTATAGAAACTATGTCCAGCATTTTCTCCGATGATGATGGAATCACACTTGATGGTAATTTTAAGATAAATTCTCAAAACTACACAAATACTTGGAAACAAAATAGCCTACTCCTGAAAGACTTCAAAACTACTGAAGAAATTAAGACTGAAGTAAAAAGAATCATGGAAGCCAATGACAATGAGGACATGAGGATAATATTTGGGACACTGCTAAAGCAGTCATAAGAGGGAAATTTATAGCAATTAGTACACATAAGAAGAAGATGGAAAGAAGGCAAATGGATCACCTAACATCATGCCTCAGAGAATTAGAAAAGCAACAGCAGAAATAATAGAAAATAAACTATACAGAAAATAAATGAAAGTAAAAGCTGGTTTTTTGAAAAGATAAACAAAATAGATACACCACTAGAGAGACTTATTAAGAAGAAGAGAGAAAGGAATCAGTTAAATCAAATTTGCGATAAAGCAGGCAATATAACGACAGACATAATAGAAATACAAAACATCATTAGAGGATACTGTGAACAACTATATGCCAACAAACAAGAAAATCTGGATGAGAGAGACAAATTCCTGGACACATACAATCTACCAAGATTGAGTCAGGAGGATATAGAAAGTCTGAATAGGTCCATAACAAGCCAGGAGATTGAATCAGTAATAAATAACCTTCCAACAAAGAAAAGCCCTGGCCCTCATGGCTTCACCTCTGAATTCTACAAAACTTTTAAAGAGTTAACCTCCATTCTGCTCAAGTTATTTCTAAAGATCCTAAAGGGTGGAACTCTCCCAAATTAATTGTATGAAGCCTCCATCACCCTTATACACAAAATAGATAAGAACAGGACAGGAAGGGGACCAGCAGTTAGCGTAATGGCTATGTTGCTGGACTCCCATGTAGTCGACCGCAGTTCGCGTCCCGGACCCAGTGACTTAAACTCATGCCAGGCATGTGTGCGTGTGTGCCCAAGATAGAGGAGAATGGAGGAGAAGGGACTGTGGCGTGGCCATCCCCTCTGTGGGGAGATTTCTCGCTTTCTGTTTCTCTGTCTCTCTCTGTATGTCTGGCGAGTGCACACGCCCTATAGCAAAAACATCTCTCCCAAAAAAGTAAAAAAGATCAGGACAGGAAGAAAAGCTATAGACCAATTTCTCTGCTGAATATAGACGCAAAAAATCTCAACAAGATACTAGCAAATTGTATCCAACAACATATAAAAAAATATTACACATCACGACCACGTAGGTTTGATTCCAGTGATGCAAGGCTGGTTCAATATACGTAAAATCATAAATGTAATACACTTTATTAACAGAAAGAAAGATAAAACAAATGATCATATCAATTGATGCAGAAAAAGCATTTGATAAGATACAACATCCCTTCATGATCAAGACTCTCAGCAATATCGGCATAAAAGGGTCACTTCTCAACACAATACAAAGCTATCTATGAAAAACCCATAGTGAACATCATCCTGAATGGAGAAAATCTGAAAGCTTTTCCACTAAAAACTGGTACAAAACAAGGATGCCCACTTTCTCCACTCCTTTTCAACACAAGGCAATCAGAATGAGAATAAAATAAAAGGCATTGAAATAGGAAAAGAGAGGTGAAATTATCTCTATTTGCAGATGACTTGATGGTACACATAAAAGACCCAATGGTATCCATGAAAAAATTCCTGGAAGTAATGCATGAATACAGTAAAGATGCAAGATACAAAATCAAAATACAGAAGTCTATAGCATTTCTATATACAAACAGCAGGCAGACTGAGATAGAACTGAAAAAAGTTATTCCATTTACCATAGCCACAAAAAGTATAAGATACCTAGGAATAAATCTAACCAAAGAAGTTAAAGACCTCCACAAGGGAAACTACAAGAAGCTAAAAAACAAAATTGAAAATGATACAAGAAAGTGGAAAATCATTTAGAAAACACAATCATGATTTATCTGGAATTATAAAAAACTTTGTATTGTCAAAGCAATCCTGAAGAAGAAAAGTGGAGTGGCTGGCATCTCACTCCCTAAACAAAAATATACTAAAAAGCTGTGGTAATTTAAACAGCATGGTATTGGCACAGAAGTAGACAGGTGGGCCAATGGAACAGAAAAGAGTCCCCAGAAATAAACTCCCAGACATACAGCCAACTGATTTTTGACAAAGGGTACCAAGCAATCCAGTGAGGAAAGGAAAACTTCTGTAGCAAATGGTGCTGGGAAAACTGGATATCCCCCTGCAGAAAGAGAAATCTGAACCCCTACCTCTCACTTTTGACAAAAATCACCTCGAAGTTGATCACAGATCTAAACTTAAGAACTCAAACTATAAAACTGCTGCTGGAAAACCCTGAGGAAACTCTGGGAGACATTGGGGTAGGCAAAGACTTCTCAAATAAGAGCCCCAAAGCACAATCAATAATCCCAAAAATAGACATGTGGGATTACATCAGAGTAAGAAGTTTTTGCATGGCAAAAGACATGGTAATTAGTGTGAATCAACAGCCCTCAGAATGGGAAAAAATTTTATAAACTATACATCAGATAAGGGACTGATAACCAGAATACACAAGGAACTCAAGAAGCTGTCACAAAAAAAGATGATTAACCTTATTAATAGATGGGAGAATGAGTTAAAAAACCACTCTCTAAGGAAGGCATATGAAAAATGCTCATCATCCCTTATTGCAAGGGGGATGCAGATTAAAATCACAATGAGATACTACCTAACCCCAGTCAGAATTACTAATATTGAAAAAAAGAAAAAAAAGGTAAATCTTTGTGGGCGTGTGTTGAAAGGGGAACTCTCCTGCATTGCTGGTGGGAATGTAAATTCTTCCAGCCACTGTAGAGAACAATGTGGAGATATTTCAAAGACCTACAAATAGAACTACCATATGATTTGGGGTATCTACCCAAAGGACAGAGAATTCTTAATTTTCTTAATTGGAAAAATGCTTGCACATCCATGTTTATTGTGGCATTATTCACAATTGCTAAGACATGGAACCAACTCAAATGCCCACAAACAGATGAATAGATTGAAAAACTGTGGCACATATACTCTATGGAGTACTACTCAGCCATAAAAAACAATAAGACCCTGGCTTTTGACAGAAAGTGGATGAATATGGAAGATTGACTGCCAAATGAAGCAAGTCAGGTGATGAAGAAGAGACATTGTATGTCTCCACTTAATATATACTGACTGTCCGCACTCTATGGCCAAAACTGAATGACTAAATGTGGTAGAAACTAAGTAAATGTTTGTGAATATCGGATACAGTGTGGGAAGAGGGCAGGCAAAGGAGTAGAGTCTGAGGAAGGACATTAAGGAGAAAAATAGAGAGGCAAGGCATTTATGGAACAAAGAAATGGATTATAATCTATTGGAGATAACTTTCTAGTATGGTGAACTGAACTGAACTGGTGAGAAATGTACACATGTTGGAATATGCACTTTGTAAGCTAAGTAAAGTAGTTGTATATATAAAAGAAATAGAAATAAAAATAAATAAAACTAAAATGAAAATAAAATAGTATACCACGGAGTATATATGCCACACTTTTTCAAATCCATTCATCTGTTTGTGGACATTTGGGTTGGTTCCATGTCTTAGCAATTGTGAATAAGGCTGCAATGACTACAGCTGTGCAAGCACTTTTCTAGCTGAGCATTCTCCCCCCTGTCCTTTGGATAGATACCCAGGAGCAGCTCATATGGTAGCTCTATTTGAAGGTCTTTGAGGAACCTCCATATCATTCTCCACAGTGGTTGGACCAATTTACATTCCCGCCAACAGTGTAGGAGTGTTCCCCTTTCCCTCTTCAGCACTTAGCATTATTTGTTTTGTTTTGGTTTGGTTTGGTTTTTTTTATCTTAGTCATTCTGACTGGGGTTAGGTGGCATCTAATTGTGATTTTGAACTGCATCTCCCTTATGATGAGGGATGTTAAACATTTTTTCATATGCTTTTTCTATGTTCGTATGTCTTCCTTTGAGAGTTGTTTATTCAGCTCATTTTCCCATCTTTTAATTGGGTTAATTACATATACCAGCTGTCCATACTCTATGTTAGAGACTGAAAGACTGGAGAACATAAAAGCATTAAAAATTGTAATGAACACTAGAGACAAAGTGGAAAGAGAATGTGGGAGGGGAAGAGCATAGAGAAGGAAATTTGGGGGAAAATAGGGAGGTAAAACACTTGTGGGACACAGATATGGTTTATTACCTGTTGATGAGGATGTGTATAGCATTCTCAACTGGGCTGGACTAAGGTGTACATCATGCTTGGTAAAGTCTCTTTACAATCTAAATGATGTACAGCAATTAAATGTACAAACAATAATAATAATAATAAAATTTTAAAAGTATAAATAGGAGCATAACTGTGCAAAAATAAAGAAAAGAACAAAACTCACTATTCATGGGGACCAGCAGTTGGTGTAATGGCTATGTCACTGGAATCCCATGTGGTCGACCACGGTTTGAGTCCAGGACCTGGTGGTTTAAACTCATGCTGGGCACATGAGCATGCGTGCCCAAGATCCCAAGAGAATGGACGAGAAGGGATTGCGGCATGGCTATCCCCCCTGGGGGATAATTTCTTGCTTTCTGTCTCTCTGTCTTTCTGGTAAGTGCATGCACTGTGTAGAAAAAAAAAAAAAACTCACTGTTCATGAATATAATACTACAGAAAAGCCGAAATCTGCAGATTAATCAAGAAACTCAATAGCTAAATCAATAAATAAATTTAATAGATTATTTTTTATAAAAATTAATACAAAAAGATGAAGCAGAAAATATATTTTTAAAAGAGAAAAATCTGTAATAGAATACAATATCAAGTACCCAGACAAAAATCTAATAGAGAGAGGAGGAGCTCAGTCACAATGGCACCTGCTGCTAAGATGCTGCTGCTTGTAAGCTGAGGCCACACAGGAGGCCTGGGTTTGATTCCCAGCCCAACTTAAATAGGCCAGGTACAGTATCTCTTCCTCTCCCTGACATCTCTCATACAAATGAACATATAAAACATTATTGAAATACATTAGGGCCAGCGGTCACATGGTGGTTAAGGTGGCTGGATTCCACATAGCTGACTGCACAATTTGAACCCTGGACCTGGAGGCTTGAAAAACATGTCAGGAGTGCGTGTGTGTGTGTGTGTGTGTGTGTGTGTGTGTGTGCAAAATCCTGAAATGAGAACAAGAAGAGATTGTGGTATGGCCAGCTCCCCACCTGGAGCTATTTTCTTACTTTCCCTTTCTCTCTCTCTGTCTCTCTGAGGAGTGCACATGCCTATAGCAAATTAAAGAAAGAAAAACATTAAAGAACATAATTAAAGAAATAATATGTCTACAGATAAGAAGACTCAATAGTTATAATTTTTTCTAAATTAACTTATAGTTCTATAAAATCAGTGTAATCCTAAAAGAGTCTTATGTTTTTGTTTTTGCTTTTTTTTTTTTAGCTCTCGAGAAGCTGACGAAAATATTTTATATGTATCAGCAAAGCTCCAAAGATCACAAGGATTGTTGAAACACTTCTGAGGAAGAACAATACAGAAAAGTATTTTTCAAAATACCAAACATTGTTATTAGGTGATATTAATTAAAGAGAGCTGGTGTTGGTATACACAGAGACAAGTAAGTACTCAAGGAAATTTAAAAAAAAAAAAAGTCCAGAAGCAGAACCACCTAACCTAGACTTGGTTTATGATGTAGAGCATTGAGGATCAGTGGTAAAAGACGACCTATACAGTAAGTGATTTTAGAGAAAATGGTTCTGCTATGGCCCCAAATGACATTAGACCCCAATATCACACCATTAAAATATTGACTTGAGGTGAATTAAATATTAGATATTTAAAGGTGAAAGGAGGCAAAACTATAAATCTTCCTGAACATAATGCAGGAAAATACCAGAATATCTTTATGGCATACAGATAAGGAAAGGTTGCTAAACAAGAGATAGAAAGTACCAGTTATGACGAAACGAATGACGCACTCAGCAAGATCAAGAACATCTGCTTACCCAAGACCATAGCACACAAACGAAAATGACAAGCTGCAAAGTGAAAGAAGATGTTTGGAAATATATAGTGACGCAATTAGTGCCCAGAATGTATACAGAATTTATTTCCTTATGATTCATTCATTGAGTGATTTTTAATTCTATAAAAATGAAATATGGGCAAGATCTTGAAAAAACACCTTACTAAAATAGAAACCCTAATGACCAACAAACGTTTAACAATATTTTCTGAGAGGATCAAATGTTGACAAGTATGTGTGACGCATTACACTTACATTAGGGAGTCTTCAAAAAGTTCATGGAAATTTTATATTGTTAAAAAATTGTGTATGGATTTTAAAAACTTCTTGCACCAAAATAAATTCATGTTTTAATTCCACAAACTCTCTTAAGACTTCTCATATACTGCCAGTAGGATTGTAAATGAGGGTAGTTACTTTGTAAAATAAAGTACTGGCATCACTTAGTAACGTTGCATGTTTAAATCCTGCGGCCCGTCAGTTTACCTGCAGGTATCTATCCTGTAGAGAACCTTACGCATGCGCACGTGAGTTTATGCAATGATGTTGAGAGATGCACGAGTGATAACTGGAAGGAAAATAAAGGCAGGTGACTAAATTGCCCAGTAAGAATGAAATAAATAAGTGAACCCTTCCATATTCATACACAATAAGCGCAATATTGAAAGAATAAATTATATCGGGTCATTGAAAAAGCCATGATGCATGTTTGCATAGAAAAACAGAAAAATTTGTAATGACTTTCCCAACAACTTGATAGCTGTGTGAACACTGTGGATACACCTCAGAATACAACACCGAGCAAACAGAATAAACAGCAGAGGGTTGACAGCAATATGATTCCACTGATGTAGACATAAAAAGCATGCAAAACTAAAAAGGTATTGTTAAGAAATGTAAACATAAATGGTATGAATATAAAGAAAAGAGAGGTAAGGTTTAACACAAAATCCAGAGTTTTGTCTGCCTCTGAAAGGAAAAGGAAGGGTATGTGATGAGGGAATGTATATGCCAAGCTTCAAAAGTATTAATGGTGGCACATGGGTATTAATTTTACTATTATATAGTACATGCATAGTTTAATATTTTATATAATATGTAGCATATAATTACTATATTAAGTTAATATAAAAATTAAGACACATTGGATTTGTGAATGAATTAATTATTTACCACCTTGCATTGGAAATCATCAAACTAAGGGTTTTCTTTTACTAAGTATTCAGAATTCAGCGAAATATCACTAAGTACCAGGCACTAGGTAAGCACGTTATATGTATTACCTCACTTAACTTATTTTCTAAAGCCTTTCCTTATACCCATCATACAAATGAGAAGACTAACGTCTACCTAAGGGAGGTTAAGTACATTTCCAAGATTCCATAGGTATTAAATGGCCCCTGTTGGCTCCCTTGAGCTCACCAAGCCTTAGCTCTCAGTAAGCCATGCAGCGTATAGATGTGTAGTATGTACTCAGTGGTCAAGAGATCAGCAGCATGGTTTCTTACTCAACAACATTTCAACAATCTGATTCAATGACCTTCTGAGATGAGGCTTGAGAATGTGAACCCTGCAAGATGAAGTAGTGAAAATTAACAGAAAGGGGATCCAGTGGGTAGTGTGGAGGTTAAGGTGTTGGATTCCACATGGCCAGTTGCTCAATTCAAGTCCTGGACCTGGCAGATTGATAATCATGTCAAGTATGTATGCTTGCATGCCAAAATCCTGAGAGCGGATGGAGAGGAAGGGTTACAGAGTGGCCATCCCCCATGGGGAGAGATTTCTCACTTTCCCTCTCTCTTTTGTCTCTCTCTGGAAAGCGCCCTATAGCAAAATAATAATAATAATTACAGAGAAGATGTTAATTATCTTGGACACTATAAATAGACCAACTCAAGGTGGGGAAGTCTGAACAAGACAGTATGTGAGTGTTTGTTTTCTACTGGCATTATTAAAAATACACAAACTGCTGGAGTAGCGAAGGAAAAGCGAGCCTGCTGTAGTCCTGGGAGATGACTGTTTTCTCTGTTTTCTGCTTTATTTGCACAACTGCCCTGCCATGACATATTTTATTTTATTTATTCTTCAGATGAGAAAAATGAGGCTCAAGCGTACTATCTGACTCACCCATGAACAGTCTCTGGCAAGGACGAGATCTGCTTTTGAATCCAGGCCTGTCTGTCTCAGAGCCACGTTCCCTTTGCCAGATGACAAAAGAAGGAAGCACTACTTGGCCTCTGATGTGTCAGTCCCCCCGAGAGTACAATGCGGACGCTGTGACCTCTCATCCATATTAGCTCTGACCTCAAGTAAACACAGGTTTAAATCCTGGAAGGTTCATGCTTGATTTTTATAACTCTCATCCATAAAATTGTAATAATGGATAGTAATAAAAATAATAATAACAACAGTAAAACCAACCTTACAAGATTGTAATCATGATTTAAAAACAGCTAAATAGAAAATAATTGACATCTAGTAGGTGCTTACACAGATGTGTGTTCTTACTCATCACTTTTTTTTTTTTTTTAGATTGAATTTCCTACCTACATTGGGCTTGGATTTTCAGTTGAGTACCTGAGCAGCCTGGGAGAACTGATGCCCCTCCTCGGGGGCTCCATTTTCTCATCAGCACAAAGCTGGCAGACCAGGTGACATTAGGGAGGGCTGAACCCCAAAGGCCACGATGACTCAGGCTTCAAAGATGAGATAGCAAATATCTTCTATTTTTCTATGAAGCCATGAAAGCAGAGGGGAGAAAAATGAATCTCATTCTATTTTCTTCTGAAACAACAGGACTCCTAAGTCTCACCACCCACTTCGCTGGGATCTGGGAAGGATTAATGAGACATAATGCATAATGCTCTGCTGAGAGCTATTACTGCCTTACAGGGGGAAAATTCCCACTGTTGCCAGCAAACAAGACTGACAATTTGATGAGGTGTGAATATTTTTAGTGTAACAGTATGTAAACACGGCTTTTTTCATCCAACTCATCACTCGGTGCACACACACTTATGCATTTTTATGAGGCCATTTCTTCGTGGCTGTAAATATTCTATGCTTGCCCTTTTCCATGAACTCGAAGAATGTGCTGACCAGGGCTACGGTTGAATCTCTGAGCTGATTCCTCAGGCTCACCACATTCTTTGGGAGAATGTTAATAGGCATATTCACATTTCATGCCAACATACATGCCTTCCTTCTGTCCAAGACAAATTGCATCATGCAAGGCCAGGGGCAAAAAGAAACCTCTGTTGGAGAAGGTTCAGCTATTTCATAATAATAAATATGGAGTAGCAACATGATTATCAAGGCCTAAAAGTGAAAAAAAAAGGGCAGAAATTTTGCCTCCAAATTGTGGAGGTTTGGTAACCCTGAGTTACCAAACCAATAACTTTTAAATACATATTTTCACCCTGGATTCATTCAGCAAGCATTTGTTGCGTACCAGGTGCCAGATACAGTACCATGGATGAGGATATAATCATGAATATGCCCTAGCTTCATCCTTTACAAGTGTAAAACTTGACAAGTAAGCAAACGGTGAAAATGCAGTGGTAGGTTTGCAACGCAGAGTCGCTTCCATCCCATCCCTCTAGCTGTCCAACCCCTAAATTGTCACCTTCCTCTATAGTGTCTGAGAAAGAGGTGGTTTGTATCATGCTTTTGCTGGAACCTCCTGAATTCTGATATCACCTCCCCATCTCTCTCTGCTGCTGGTCACATCTCAACCTCCAGGGCCACGAGTGTCTATGAGCCTAATACTGCAATACTGGGTCGACTTGGGCAATGGAGTCAGTGGGGTGCAGGTCAGGCTTTCCACTGCTGCTCAAACCCACGTCCCCTGTAGTAGCACCAAACAAAGCTGACGCACACAGCTGAGTCCCTGAAGGGTGACACATGTGAGGAGTAAGAACAGAAACACATAGAGTAAAAACAGTGAATCCTGCCATGTCCACTTCTAAAACACCATTGCTTCCACAGCTTCTCCTCACTGCCAGTGAGGTCACCCAAATCCCAGTGACCTACAATTATTTGTAATTTCAATAATGCAAGTCTTCTAAGCAAGTTCTTAAGAGTCTGCTCTTCCCTACTGTCACCCCCAAATCATAGACTACATCCCGTGTCCTTAGTGAATTACGAGAACACCCATCTACTTCCACTGACCAATCCTTAGCTCCAATAGGATGGTTGAAATAGTTTCATTATTTTGATTTTTGTTTTACTCTTTGGTCCTGGTAACTTGTTCAGTAGATTGTCTTCTTGATCTCTGGACACAAAAGGGGCTGTCCAAATCTGTCTTCTGAGCCAGACAAGAGGTCGCTGCTTTGGGGAGGATTGTTCTTCCAGGTACGGTGACAGCAGCAGAGTGCTTTGGCTGCTTGGAGGAAAGGTCACTGACACACCCTAAGTATGACAGGTAGGGGTGGCAGATGGGAGTAGGAGGTTAGGGATGGTTTCCCAGGCATGCGATATTGGAGCCAGTCCTAAAATGCAAGTAGTTTCGAGAAAGGGAGAAGAGAATTTCTGACAGAATCAGCATGGGCAAAATATCAAAGGCAAGTGAGGGCATGAAACGTCCTGATACCCCAGGCACTTCCACCGAGTTGAAGGTAAGAAGGAGTAAGGGAGTGGCAGCAACAGATATGTCTGAATAGGTAGTAGGTAAAGCCCGCCATGAATAACTTAATGGGTGGCAATAACTCTGAACATTTCTTTGAGAGCAAAAGCAAGAGAGTTAAAGGTTTGAAACAGAGGAAAGAGGAACCTAGATTTTAGGATTTCATTTCCTCCTTAGAGTTTGCAGAGATAGCACCTGCCCTTCCCTGTGGGTATTAGGCCAGCCCCTGTTCCTCTCCCTTGCTGGCCTATCCTGAGCACTGAGTCATTGCAGGTATTAGGATTTCTTTTTGTTATTTATTTCTTTTTTTATTTTTATTTCATTTTCTTTTATACATTCAATCACATTATCTGGCTTACAAAATGGATTTTTCAACAGGTGAACATTTTTCCCCAGCACAGTTCACAAAACTATAAATTATCTTCTATAGATAATACCACATTTCTTTGTCCCATTAACGTTTTGCCTCCCTCTTTTTCTTCTGAATGTCCTTCTTCAGACCCTCCTCTTTCACACACACTATACCTGGTATTTACATCTATATGCTGTGTTTCTATATCCTTTAGTTAATTAGTTTCAGTCATAGAGTGCAGACATTCAGTATATATTAAGTGGGGACATACAATGCCTCTCCTTGATAGCCTGGCTAGCTTCACTAAGCAGTAAATCTTCCATATTCATCCACTTCCTGTCAAAAGCCAGGGTTTTGTTGTTTTTGTTTTTATGGCTCAGTAGTGTTCCATAGAGTATATGTGCCACGGTTTTTCTATCTATTCATCTGTTTGTGGGCATTTGGGTTGGTTCCATGTCTTAGCAATTGTAAATAGTGCCACAGCAAACATTGATGTGCAAGCACTTTTCCTATTAAGTATTCTTCTGTCCTTTGGGTAGATACCAAGGAGTGGGATTGCTGCATTATATGGTAGTTCTACTTGTAGATTTTTGAGGAATCTCCAAATTGTTCTTCACAGTGGCTGGACCAATTTACATGCCCACCAGCAGTGTAAGAGAGTTCCCCTTTCACCACACCCCCCCCCCAGCACATCATTTTGTTTGTTTGTTTGTTTGTTTGTTTGTTTGTGTGTTTAATCTTAGTCATTCTGACTGGGGTTAGGTGGCATCTCATTGCTGTTTTGATCTGCATTTCTCTTACCATGAGGGATGTTGAGCATTTTTTCATATGCCTTTCAGCTATTCGTATGTCATCTTTAGAGAGTGCTTTTTTCAACTCATTCTCCCATATTTTAATAGGATTGATCGTCTTTTTTCAGAACAGCTGCTTGAGTTCCTTGTGAATTCTGGTTATCAGTCCCTTATCTGACATATAGTTTACAAAAATATTTTCCCATTCTGAGGGCCACCGATTCACACTAATTACTATGTCTTTTGGCATGAAGAAATTTCTTAGTCTTATGGAATCCCACTTGTCTATTTTGGGGATTATTGACTGTGCTTTGGGGGTCTTATTTAAGAAGCCTTTCCCTCCTCCAATGTCTCCCAGAGTTTCCACAGTGTTTTCCAGGAGCAGTTTTATAGTTTCAGGTCTTAGATTTAGATCTTTTATCGACCTTGACTTGATTTTCGTCAGAGGTGAGAGGTAGGGATTCAGATTCATCTTTCTGTAAGTGGAAATCCAGTTTATCCAGCACCATTTGCTGCAGAAATTTTCCTTCTCCCACTGGATTGATTGGTACCCCTTATCAAAAATCAGTTGACTGTATGTTTGGGAATTTATTTCTGGGGCTCTATTCTGTTCCATTGGTCCACCTGTCTGTTCCTGTGCCAGTACCATGCTCTTTGATTATCACAGCTTTGTAGTATATTTTTGGGTCAGGGAGTGAGATGCCGCCCACTCCACTCTTCTTGTGCAGAATTGCTTTGGCAATATGAGGTCTTTTATGATTCCAGACA
This sequence comes from Tupaia belangeri chinensis, assembly GCF_000334495.1. Taxonomy (NCBI): domain Eukaryota; kingdom Metazoa; phylum Chordata; class Mammalia; order Scandentia; family Tupaiidae; genus Tupaia; species Tupaia belangeri. Next base: position 2,118,734 of record NW_006159608.1, on the reverse strand, counting down.
AACTTTATGATTGTCTTTCCTAGATCTGTGAAGAATGCGTCTGTTAATTTGATTGGCATTGTATTAAATATGTAGATTAATTTGGGAAGAATTGCCATTTTGATTATATTAATTCTTCCAATCCAGGAACAGGGGATATCCTTCCATGTTTTTGTGTCATTTTTCGATTTCTTTTTTTATTTTCTCATTTTCCTTGTGGAGGTCTATAACTTATTTGGTTAGATTTATCCCTAAGTAACTCATACATTTTGTGGCTATGGTAAATGGAATAACTTTTTTCAGTTCTATCTCAGTCTGCCTGTTGTTCGTATAGTTTCTAAGAACGTCACCACAACCACTACCTGAGAAACAAGCTGATGTGCCAGTAATTAAAATAAGCAAATGATACTTATGTAATGGATGATTAACCAGGCTGCCTGTGCGTCTGAATGTCTTGTTTAAATAGATCTTGATATTTAGAGGGGATTTGCAGTGTCAGAGGTGCCTTTCTTCTGCTTTATGCATGACTGTTGATCCTTATCCAAAACAAATTGAAATCTGCTGCATAATATTTAGATGATAAACTTGACATTTTCATTCTGAGGTTATTAATCATTTGCTGTACACCAACTGAGGTTCATGTATGAAATAGCCCTTACATATTATCCACACCTTCTCTTCAAGGTCCTAAACACATATTTACACTTTTTAGAGACCTCAAAGCTGCTCAGCATTCCTGACTCTTCATGACCTACATGAATAGGAGAAATGTGAGGTTCTCTATCAAGATAACAAGCAGACAGTTTGGTTAGAAAGCAGTGCTACTACTCTTATAATAATCACTACTGTGTTTAAAAATGATTAGTGAAGGTCAATAGCATGATTGTTGTCACAAACATGAGTTTAGGGTTTGGACATACTGATTCTTTCTTCAAGAGGTATTACAGTGATTAAGAAATCCCTTACACAGGTTTGGCATAATGCCTTGCTAAGGCATAGGAGTTACTGCAAATACTGGGAGAGGAAATGTAATTAAAGTACAAGTTTACATCACATGTTCAAAGACCTAAAATTTAGTATTGTCTTTTCTATGAACTATTCAACTCAAATGCTTATACATATGTACCAAAAGACATAGAAAAATTATCATAGCAACATTATCTCTAACAGCCTAAAACTAGAAACAACCCAAATGTCATCAACAATATACTGAATAAGTACATTGTGGTATATCCAAACAATACACTACAAAGATGAATATAATACAAATGTATTATGGATGAATCTCATAGTCAAAATGATAAGCAAAAAAAAAAGGATCAAGTTATTCCATTTAAATAAGGGATGAGTAGACTCCCCAAATATTCAGACAAGAAGCCATTTTAAAGCTGAGGTGTGTCCTGACATGTTCAGGGAAGCCATGCTCTAAACCCATCTCCTAGACTCCCAAAATATTCAGACAAGAGAAAAAAATACCTCATAATCCACAGATAGTACAGTAGAGTTCATGAAAATGTTGAAAGAGACTTCAGAATATTCGTAGTGACAAAACTAAGCAAGATGCAAGAACTGAGAGATAATAAACTCCAGAAAATGCAGGAGAAAAGAGACGACAAGTTCCAAGAGGTGTTGAAGTTCTTTCATGATATGAAAGAGGAAATACACGCCACGAAAAAGAACCACATGGAGCTATTAGAGATGAAGGCTGCTCTTCAGGAAATCAAAACATCCCTCGAAAGTATTAAAAGCAGATTCATCTGGGCAGAAAATTCAAATCTTGGATGTTGAAGGCAAAACCTCTGATCTAGAAAAAAAAAACTGAGAAAATAATCAAAAAAAAATGAGAATAATATACAAGAAATACAAGACAGCATTAAGTGTCCAAACACCTGAATAATTCGTATCCCAGAAGCTGAGGAAATTAATAAGGGTATTGATAATCTATTCCATGAAATATAGGAAGAAAATTTTCCAAATCTAAAGAGGCATTCAAATATCCAGACCCAAGAAATACAAAGGACCCCTAATAGAATCAACCCAAGAAGATCTTCCCCAAGGCACATCATAGCCAGACCGGTCAAATCTACAGACAAAGACAAGATACTAAAATTGGCAAGAGAGAAACATCAGGTTACTTATAAAGGTTATCCCATCAGGCTAACCTCAGACCTCTCATAAGAAACAGTGCAAGCAAGGAAAGAACGGAAACATATATTCAAAGTGTTAAGAGAAAAACAGTGTCAACCAAGAATACTATACCCAGCAAGATTATCTTTCATGTGGAAAGAAAGAATAAAAACATTCTCAGATAAACAAGACCTAAAAGAATTTGCCAGTAGCAGACCCTCTCTTCAAGAAGTTCTGAAAGGAGTGCTCTATCAGGAAAACTAAAGACACATACAGAAATAAGAAAACAAAAAGCAGTCAAGAAAATGACCAACTTAATGCTAGGGCCAAGAAATAACAATAGCATTGAATGTTGACTTCCATTATTTAAAAGGAAAGATTGGACCACGGCAACACTGCATATTCAACAGAAGAGAGTTTGAACATAAGACTCAACTGGCAAAATAGAATTTTATGACTTTTGACTAAAACATTACTGATTTTTTAAAATTTGCTTTGTTTTTACCAATTTAAACATTTTACTTTCTTTTGAGGTTTTGATAGGTTCAGCAATTTGTTAAAATATTTTTCTTGTTTGTTTCTTTAAATGGAAACATAAACTTTTCTTCCTTCCTGACCACTCTTGAATTGGAAATATTTGGGAATATTCTTATTTTGTGGTAGAAGGGTTATTTGCATAGGTTCAATAATGCTTGTTGAATTGAATCAGAATTTAGAAATACTCATAACTGGACAGGACTTAGACTGGAATCTCATATCTGAAGATCAATCAGAAAACTATGAAACTAAGGTGGATCTTAAGTAAGCCAACAGAAGCTCTTAGAAAGATGGCCTGGCACCATAAATAGTTCTGCCTGGCAGAGAGGATTAGAGAAGATATATAAAAGAATTTATAACATAAAATAACCTGGACTGGAACCAGCAGTTAGCGTAATGGCTATGTCGCTGGACTCCCATGTAGTCAACCGCGATTCGTGTCCCGGACCTGGTGGCTTAAACTCACGCCGGACGCGTGTGTGTGCGTGCCCAAGATCTTGAGAGAAGAATGGAGGAGAAGGGATTGCGGCATGGCCATCCCCCCCTGGGGGGTGATGTCTCGCTTTCTGTCTCTCTGTCTCTCTCTGTCTGTCTGGTGAGCCCATGCACCCTATAGCAAAAACCTCTCCAAAAATAATAAAATAAAATAACCTGGGCTTTTCCAGCCCAGCATTGTAATCAGTAGAGATTGTAAAAGAGCAGCCAGACCAGAGGATTATCTTGAGAAAGACTTTGAAGGAAGAAAAAAAGACTGATCTTTGCTATCAGATGGTATATCACAGAATACTTGGTAGGCATGGCTGAATTGAGGAGGGTTATGTGTGACTAGTGTGCTGGACATTTGGTTTTCAACAATTTGAGTAGTTCACATGTAAATACTTTTTCAAAAATATTTAAAACCATACTGTTTCTGCTGTTACAGAGTCACAAATAAAATTATACAAAATTATAAGAAATAATTTGAACATTAAATTAAACATTAAAATTCAGTAATTTGGAATTTTGAAAGCTGTTTATTAACTGTCAAGAACTGTGGAGTATGATCAAAAAATATTTTTATATGTAAAGTTGTGGAAATATGTAAAAAATTAATTAACTAATAAAAAAGGAAAAAATATAAGGGATGAAAACAGATGAAACTAACTTTTAATACTTAGGGTTGCATACAGAGGTGATTAAATATGAAATTTTAGTGTTTATCATAACAGTGAGGATAGAATTCACCTTTGTGGAAGGAGGGCTGTTATTGGGAAAGAATATGAGGGTCCTCCAGAGGTGCAAGGATGTCCTATTTCTTGATCCAGGGAGTGATACTGTAGAACATAGCCTTACAATTAATTAAGCTACATATTAAGGTTTTATGACTTTTCTCTGTGATTTATTTCATAATAAAAAGGTTAATTTTTTAAATATGAGTTTATTTTGGTAAACAATAATTTGAAATCCATGCATAGTATTTTCATATATACATTTTCTATGACCTTTTTGAAGATCCCTTATAAATCTCTGTGCTCTATAGACAAGTTTTGCTTTTTCATTGGAACAAAGGAGTTACCTTCAAGAAAGGTCAACAGGATCAGGGAAGATGGACCATGCTTTATCCTCTCTGGAATGCCTTCCCCACCCTCTATTTGTCCACTGAAACATTGCTTTGGCATGCTGAGCGTCCCTGAATGTAGGTCTGTCCATGCTGTGTTGTAATCTCTTGTTTACTGGGTTATCTCTCAACTGTACTGAATGTTTAAAAAAGAAAAAAAAAGACTGTATTTTACTTACCATTCTTCCTTTAGGACCATCCACATTGTCTAATAAATGTTTGTAAACATTGTTGACTAACAATAAAATGAGAAATGTGAGTTAGTTTTGTTTTACTCTATATGGGCCATAAAACCTCATCAAGTTGTGTTAATTGTACGTTTATATCTAACAACTTTTTTTTTAACCCTACTATGTATCAGACATATTTGTAGATTCAGGTTTGGGAGATGGGTTCCATAGCAATGAGAAAGGGTCTTATGGCATATAAAAATCAGAATACATGTTTAAAAAGAGTTGATGCTCAATAATTGGACATATGGAAAATAGATCAAACTTCAAGCCTAGGTAGTAAAGAAATAGAACAAAATCCTTTTTACACCGAGGAAAGGATAATACTAAGAACTAAAACAAGGAAAGTGCATTTGGACTACTTCAAGAAGACATCAAACACCAGTCTAAAGAGCTTGGGCTGTGATCTGTAGTAAAGGGGGAGCAACTGCAGGTTTGCACAATGAGGATGACAGGGTTAGAAAAGTGCACCTCACACATCCTTGTCAGGTACCTACTCTTTTTTTTTTTTTTTTTTTTTGAGAGGTTTTTGCTATAGGACACATGCGCTCATCAGACAGACAGAGAGACAGAAAGCGAGAAATCACCCCCCCGGGGGGGATGACCATGCCGCAATCCCTTCTCCTCCATTCTCCTCTTGGGATCTTGGGCACACACGCACATGCACCCAGGGTAAGTTTTAAGCCATCGGGTCTGGGATGAGAACCATGGTCAACTACATGGGAGTCCAGCGACATAGCCATTACGCTAACTGCTGGTCCCTCAGGTAACTACTCTTCAGCACAACAATTTCTTAAGATATTTGCTTGCTTGACTTGGAAGTTGATGATTTTATACTAATTTCTCTCTTGAATCTTTCCTTCCTTTATGGAACAGACTGACCTGTATTCACTTCCTGTCCAGTAGCAGGAATCTAACAACCTTCACTAGCTGTCTTTCTCCTACCACTTCCTTCTTCCTGGCAAGAAATGCTAACTGGCATGGGTGCTAGAAATATAATGAACCCAACCATGGACCTAGATTTCATGGAGCTTACGCTATCCAGATAACCATACAAATATACATTACAAATTTTAATGAGTATTGTGATGGAAAGGTGTTGAATACTAGAGAAGTACAAAACAAAGTAATATGATCTGTTCTGGAAAGTCAAGGATTGTTTTTTTTTCCTATGGAAGCATACTAAGCCTCAATAGCAATGAGAAAAGTCATGTGTGTATATGACCACATGTGCTCTGTGTACAAGGGGGTGGGTAACATTTCCTGGAATACACAGACATATCCTAAGGCATGAGGAAAGATGGTTCTTGGAACACTTAAAAAGGAAGCAATCTATTTTTAGAGTTTTTATGTTATTAATTTCTTTCATGTAAAAGAGAGGCAGAGATTGGCACCCCCCACCTGGGTCCTTACACCACGATTCACTCCCAGCCTCAGCTAGCTCTGATCACAGACACACAGGGGTGTGCTCAATATGCACAGGGAGTCCCTGCAAAGGAAATTAGACTTTTCCACATGTCCAGGATTGCATGGCATCTCATTGTCATTGTACCACTGACTGCCCCTTCAAGCACTATTTAATAAAATTTAAGAGCCCCAGGTGGCGTGGTGGTTAAGACAACTAGATCCAACATGATCTACTCTGAAGTTTGAGTCCTGGACCTGGTTTCTTGAAAAACATGCCAGGAGCATGTGTGTTCATGCCCAAAAACCTGAGAGGAGAATGGAAGAGAAGGGGTTGCAGCATGGCCATCCCCCTCGGGGAGTGATTTCCTCTCTCTCTGCCTCTTTCTGGCATGTACAATGCTAAAAACAAACAACCAAAAAATTTAGTAAGCACTTATTATATTATGTGCTAAGACTTTCAGGCAATAGAAGAATGAAAAATAAATGCAAAGGATTTAATCTTAGGAAATGTATAATAGTAATGACAAATAAAATCAGTAGTCATAGGCAATTGAGATAAAACTCAGTCATTTAAAATAGAAAATTTAAACAAGATTATGCAATCACTAGATGCCAGATAATGCTGTAAGCATATTACTTCAGTATATTATTTTATTTTTATAATCACTCTATAAAAAGAGTTCCATTTTTAATATCAACATTATGTATGAGAATACCAAGGCTTACAGACATTGAGTATATTGTCCAAAGTGGTACAGGTAGTAAATGATGATGTAGCACTTGATTTAATCACATAGCCATTTTAATCTAAAGTTCTTGATAGAAGAATGGAAAGTGTATTTATGACACAAATAAATAGACGTGTTATTTGCCAACATCTTCTTGCCTTCCACGAGCTTACATTCTGAATTCTAGTGAAGGAGACACACAAAAGATAAATATATGAATTATTTTAACCAATTTTAGGTATAATTTAAATTCAATTAAAGAATCAATATTAAACATGAAATTAGATGTTTTAACAATAAATATAGTCATATAACTACCACTACCATCATGACTTAGAACATTTCCATTGACCCAAAAAGCCACTTCAACATTCTATGCAATTAACCCTTCTATGCCCAGCTCTAGAACCAATGATCTGTTTTCTGTCACTACAGTTTGGCCTTTTTGTGTATATGGTACAGGGGCATTGATTTCACATAAACAGAATCATACAATGTTTAGTCTTTGCTTCTTTTACATACCATAATATTTTTGAGATTTATCTATGATGTTGTATATATCACTACCTTCCCTTTTGTTTATGAGTATTTGTCAACTAAATATATAAACCACAATTTGATCGTTCATCTACTTGTTGATGGACATTTGGGTTGTGTTAAGCTTTCAGTTATTATGAATAACACTACTGTGAACAGAAAAGTCTTTGTATGGGCATATGTTTTTGTTTCTCTTGGGTAAATACAAGGAGTGGGGTTGTTTGGTTACATAATAAGTGTATATTTAACTGTGTAAGAAATTGTCAAATTGTTTTCAAAAGTGACTGTTAGGTTTTGAATTTCCATCAACATTCTATTCTCTGGATCTATCTGTCATCCATTAGCTAAATCTTTCCTCAGATCTTCAACCTATTCTTTCTATGGTTTCAATCCTTCTTCCTTTAAGACATACTATAGGACCAAAGAGCATCAGGTAAGTCATTCTGTTTGGTCCCATTTCTCCTGTAAGATAGTGTCTTCTCTCTAGCAGTTCCCAAACTCTAACTCCTCCAAATAACCCCTCTTTCTATAACACATTCATCTAGCTGTCATTTGACACTACTTCTCCTTCATGGGAGATGTTAGCATCCACAAGTCTACCTTCTTCTCTATTAATTATTTTCAGGCAACAAATTCATATCTTTTAGAGGGCCTACTCTGTTTCAGAAACAGTTATAACATCTAATACACAGCAATGGACCAAAAATACAGAAAAGAAAATGGTTGAGATCTCAGTCCCACTCTCATTTAGCATGCTCTTAATGGAGAGATGCATATATATGTATATGTGTGTGTGTACATATATATGCATCTCTCCATTAAGAGCATACACACACACACACATATACATATATAGTATAAGGAAAAGAGTAAAGATTTCATATTCAAGTTTGTTGTAAGGGTTGGGAGGGGGAAATATTTTGACTTTTAATAGGATATCAAAAGAAGGCTGCACTGAGAAAGTGACAGTTAAGGCGACAGGCTACAAAGTAGATCATGCATTTGTGTGGGGAAAGACTTCTCGACAGAAGCAACTGTAAACACAAATACTTAAAGCTAGGATGTGCCCATCTTGTTCAAGGAAGCGAGAAATCCAGCATGTCCGGAGTTGAGTAAGCAAATGAGACAGGGGAGGTAAGTTCTCAGAAAGAATGGAAGAGTGCAACTGATAGGCCATGGTAAGGTTCCGAGACTTGGTATAGGTGAGATGTGATGCTGCTGTAGGGTTTTGGACAGAAGATTACTGTGAATCGAGTCTCAGACCTAGCAGCTTAAAACAAACCCTGGGTGTATGTACACACGTGCCCAAAGTCCCAATAGGAGAATGGAGGCGAAGGGATTGTGGTGTGGCCAACCTCCCGAGGGGGGTGATTTTTCACTTTGTATATCTCTGTCTCTCTGGCAAGTGCACATATGCTATAGGAAAAATCTCTCTTAAAACAAAAAGAGGTAGAATAGGACCAGCAATTAGCACAATGGCTATGTTGCTGGACTCCCATATAGTCGACCGTTGTTCACGTCCCAGACCCAGTGGCTTAAAACTCACGCTGGGCGTGTGTGCGTGCGTGCCCAAGATCCCGAGAGGAGAATGGAGGAGAAGGGATTGCGGCATGGCCATCCCCCCTGGGGGGTGATTTCTCGCTTTCTGTCTCTCTCTGTCTGTCTGGCGAGCACACATGCCCTGTAACAAAAAAACCTCTCCAAAAAAACAAACAAACAAAAAAGAGGTAGGATATTTGGAAAATGATTGGGATTAAGGTCAATGGGGTGGGACCCCCATGGCTGAATGCTGGTAAGTTTGTTAGGAGAGGGAATAAGACCAGAGCAGGGACAGGTACATAAAAACACGCTCTGCTCCCTTTCTGTCCTGCCCTATGATGCCCTGTGCCAGCTCATCACTCTGTAGAAAGTCCCCACAACAAAAAGATCTTCACCAGGCATGGCCCCTTAACCTCGAACCTTTAAAATCATGAATCATAACCTCTATTCTTCATGATATATCCAGACTCAGGTATTCCATATTAGACAACATAGAATGAACTAAAACACTTATTTGGGTGACCATTATATATCCTCTCAGATGTTTTTAAATGTGTTAATTCTTTTGGTATATTTATGCCACAGACTGGGTAACTTATAAAGAAGAGATTTATTTGGCTCATAGTACTAGAGGCTGAGATGTCCAGGGGCATGATGTTCCCACGATAATTAACCCACTTCAGCTATAATGTCAATCTATTTATGAGAGCAGAGCCCTTATGAACTCGTCACTTCTTAAAGGTCCCATCTCTTAATACTGTCACTGTGGCAATTAAATATCCAACACATGAACTTTGCAGAACATAGTCAAACCATAGTATTCTTCACTTCTACTCTCAGCTAGTGACGCTGTTTTGAATAAAACTGACAAAGTATACACAAACATGTACTTCCGTATCTTCCTAAAACAAAATCTACCATTCTACCCATATCTACACCTGTATATTTGGACGTGCTTCCTATTAAAGTAGATGAACACTTCTTTCATTTTTTAATGTATATTAGTTTTTAATGCCAGAGGGTACGTACACAGGCTTGAGAGAAAACGAAACTTGGCCAGTGAAGCCTGGTCATGCAGCAATCTTTTTTCCTTAAATTTGTCCATCTCTTTAGGATTCTGGGCAAGTTGCAATGGCCAGTCTGTTTTTCTAGCCGCCAGAGCCAGGATTTAAACCGTGGTTTGCCACATGGCACCCAGCTCCCTGCACACAGAACTGAGCGACTTGCACTGCGGGACCTGCTCCATCCCTGCTTTTACAGAAGGAAGCCGTTTCGTTTATCTAAGTCCTAGCTCCTTGCACCTGTGCAAGGATGCTATCCTACAACTGTGCTTCCTATCACTACCTGAATCTTACCCCTCCATGGACTAGAGTGTTCTTACCAACAATCGAACGTGCCAGAACAGCATGATAAAAGATTCCCCGCAACCCATATCCCACTTAACAACTTCTCCATGTCCTTGACTCCTTTGAAAACACAACTTCTCAAAATGTTCTTCCATGTATATAATTCCATTTCTTTTCTCCTTTTAGCCTATTTAAATAGAAACTGCCCCATCAAGTCACCCAAACTGCTCTGTCAAAGTCATTAATAACCTTTCATCTTGACAATTTTAGCGGCCAATTTTCTGCCTCACCTAACTGGAAATGCTCACAGCATTTGAAATTGTTGGATTCTCCCTTTCTCCTTAATCACTTCCTGTAGGAGGGTGCCATCCTCCCCTACCTCACCAGTGACAATTTCTCAGTTTCTTCTACAGGCTCTGCCTTGACTTGCGTCAGTGCTCCATCTCCAGGCCTCATTCCTCTCCGCTGGTGTCCTTGGTGGGCTCATCCTGCCTCCAGGAGTGGAAAGACCATTCGTGAGTACATGCTTGCTGACTAGGGGTCTCCAGCTAGATGTCTAAAAGCATTTCCTGAGGAAGGTAATAACAGAACTCGATTTCCAGCCTTCATGACAATCATTATCCCCCCGCATTCATACACATGCTCAAACTTGGTTTTGTCCCCAGGTTTGTTTGTTTTAAACTTTTAAAAATATTTATTTATTTATTTGTTATTATTATTTTTATTTAATTTGATGAGAGAAGGGGAGAGAGAGAAAATGTGAGAGCAAGTCACCAGGTCTGAGACTTGAACCATGGTCGGCTATGCAGGAGTCCAATACCTTAACCACCATGTCACCTGGTGGCCCCTTGTTCATTCATTTTCTTCTAAAAGGCACCACCAACATTCATGTGCTGTATTAGTTTGCTCAGGCTTCTGTATCTGAATACTACTTGCTGAGTGACTTAAAGACAAGAGATTTATTTTCTCATGATATATGAGACAAGTTCAAGATTTAACAGGTGTAGTCTCTTTTTTTAAAAAAAATTAATTCATTTATTTTCTTTCTTTTTATTTCTCTTTCTTTTTATTTATTCTATTTCTTTCCCTTTTTATTTCTCTCTCTTTTTTAAAAATTAATTCATTTATTTCTTACATAAAAGAGAGGGAGGGAGAGTGCATGCAGTTCAGTCTGTAATTGTTTTTCTACTTGATATATTAATAAGTCCTCATGATCTAGCTTCAAATATACATCAAATATGATCCAGAACACAAGTTTAAGCCATGGCCATCACTCATCTGCAAACGAGATGTTAAGATCTCTCCTTGACAGATATCCATATTTACATACTTGCCAACACAATGATAAAGGCAAAAAATCTCTCAGCTAATTAACTCCTTCAATGGGAATGAAACCCAAATCTCTTACCCTGGTCCACATGATCCAACCACTGTCTCTATCTCACTTAGCACTAATATTTTTCTCTTTGATTACTACTCTCCAGTCATGATGGGCTTCTTGCTATTTTTTTTATACAAACCAACTTAATTCCAACATAGGCACTTAACGACTTTCCATTCTTCTGTGTAGAAAACTATCCCCCTCTCTCTTTGTATAGGTTGACCTCTTTCCATCGTTTAGGTCTCTATCCCCTAGTGATACTCCATCCCAAACCCTACTTGATTTTCTTCATAATAGTTGCCACTGTCTAAATTATAATTATATGTTTACTTATTCCCTGCCTGTCTCTGCCACTAATGCAAAGTCTGAGAAGGCAAGGATCTTATTTTCTTACCCACTGGTATATCCACTGCACTGAGGGTACAGTACATGCTCAGTACCTAGTGAATGGACGAAACGATGCTGTGTAAGTTATTTTTTTACAATCACTTGGTAATGTTGAAAACTGAAGCTCAGATAGGTTAAGCAAGTTGCTCAAGGTCCTATAGTTCTTAAATGGACACTTCAGAGATGAAATACACTCATTCTTATTATACAACTTTTGTGTTTCTATCGCAACAGTGTCAAGCTGGGATTTGTTATAGCCATCTGGGCTAAATGGAAAAAGGTGGGGAGACTTGGCATTAAGTTTTTGTCATTTCGGCTTGTTCATATGTCATTTTGTGACAGTCAGACATGTTCTTCCATAGAACAGAGGAGACATGTAACTTACACTTTCTTCATCCAAAACATAAACAAAATAGAAATCATGTTTTTGAGGGCCAGCAGATGGTGGACCAGTTATATCACTGGATTTACACATGGCCATCCGTGGGTAGAGTCCCAAACTGGTGGCTTGGAAATCATGCTGAACACCTGTGCATGCGTACCCCCAAGACCTCAGGAGGAGAATGAAGGAGAAGGGACTGTGATATGGCCCTCCCCTCGGGGTGTGATTTCTCACTTTCCCTCTTGCTGTCTCTGTCTCTCTTTCTCTCCAGTGACCTTACATAAGGCAAAAACCTCTAAAAAAATAGGAAGAAGAAGAAAAGAAATCATGCTTTCCAAAGAAAGCCAGATTTACTGAAAATTTGTAAAATCATTCCTTTTTCCCTTGGTGTCCTAGCCAAGCAAGGAGACATTTTTAATAGTGGGAAAAAATTCCCAGCTTCACATCTGCTTTTGCTTTCAATAATTTTTTTGTTTTGTTTTAGATAAGCTCATAGACCTTCTCAGAGTTTTTGTTTTTTGTTCATTTGGTTTTGTTTGTCAGTTTTTGATCAGGACATTAATTTTAAAGTTCATGTTTTACGCCTCTGAGTAGTTTAAATAACCGGTATGTATTGTCTCACAATCCTAGTGATGACAAGTCCAAGATCAAAGTGTTGGCAAGTGTGGCTTCTTCTGAGGACTGTGCCATTCTACTAGTGCCTGGTGGTTTGTTACAAATCCTCTGCATTCCTGGGCTTATGGCAACAGAACTGAGGTCCTCACATGGCTGCTCCCTCTGTCTGTCTCCACATTTCCTCCATTTGTAATAACTCTCCTCATACTGGATTGGGGTCCACATGTTTATGTCGCTTTAACTCGATTGCCTCTAGGAACACATCACCAAACAAGGTTATAATGTAAGACACTGACAACTTCACCATATAATTTGCAGGGTGAGGGGGCACAATTTAACTCAGAACCATCCTTACATAAGTATGTTGATGAGTTAGACACTTAGGTGCCAGAAAATTTCAAAAGGAACAAGTTAGCCTCTTGCATATAAATCTTTTTTTTTTTTTTTTTGAGAGGTTTTTGCTATGGGGCACGTGCGCTTGCCAGACAGACAGAGAGAGACATAGAGACAGAAAGTGAGAAATCATCCCCCAGGGGGGATAGCCATGCCGCAATCCCTTCTCCTCCATTCTCCTCTCGGGATCTTGGGCATACACACACATGCACCCGGCATGAGTTTTAAGCCACTGGGTTTGGGACACGAGCCATGGTCGACTATGTGGGAGTCCAGTGACATAGCCATTACACTAATTGCTGGTCACTTTGCATATAAATCTTCAAATCCACCACATTCCTGGAAAAATAAAATAGGAAGCAGAAGATAAATAAAATATTCACTAAGAATATAGTATTAATTTACTAACTAATTCAATCTCATAGAATTCAATTAATTTCATTGAATAAATTTATTATTTCATTCAATTCTTAAAAAGTTCAAATACCAGTCCTACTTAACAAATAAGATATGAAGGTAAAGATAAGTAAATTAAAATATTTATTGTTAGCATAATGAAAAACTTTTGACTTCGTCTCATTTTTGCCTAATCTTAAAACCTTAAAACACAGGTTAACCTGTGTGCTAACCTTACCATGACTTCTATGTTCAATAAAAGAGAGGTAGAAACCATAGTATCTGATCTCAGGATTTTATAGTCCAGCTGATAAGATGAAGCATATACAAAAACAAAGATAAATTAATATCAACTCAATTCAAAATAAAGTTTAAGTTTCTTTCTCTCTTTTTTCCCTTTCTTTTTTTTTTTTAAGAGATTTTTGCTATAGGGTGCGTGCACTTGCCAGAGAGACAGAAAGCAATAAATCACCCCCAGGGGGTGGGGATGGCCATGCTGCAATCCCTTTTCCATTCTCCTCTCGGGATTCTGGGCACACACCACATACATGCCTGGTTCATTTTTTTTCACATCCAGCCCGGTTTCAGCAGCCGGGTCCAGCACTCCAATCGCAGTCAGCCATGTGGAAGTCCAGTGCGTTAACCAATATGCCACCTACTGGCCCCAAGTTTAAATTTCCTAATCAGAGAGATTGTCTTATTTACCAATGAAACCATAGCACATATTGGGTTGTCAGAAAAGTCATGACGCATTTTTGCATAGAAAAACAGAAAAATATATCATGGCTTTTCTGACAACCCAATAGTTAAATGTCTAGCACAAAAAAAGGATGCACAATACATGTGCCAGATGATAAGTGAATGAATGCATGAACAAAATGTAGCATGCCAAGTACTGCTCCCTTTGCAAACAATTTTCAGAATGCTTATGTGGCATATATGTGCCAGCTACTGCTTACAACTTGGGCTGTTACAGTGGTAAACAGGGAAAACAAGACCCCTTAACAAAATTGCCTAAATCCCATGGAAAAAGAGGTACATTCTCAGCAGAAGAGAAATACAAAAATGCCTTGAAGAAGGAATAAGCTGACAAAATCAAAATGTCTTGAAGAAGGAATAAACTCAAATAAGTAAAAGATCTCTTACAATTCACCTACGTAAGAGCTGCCCCAGTCCCAGTCTTAGAATAAGACAAAGACTATTTTCCAAAAAGTGTAGGAGATCATCAGTAAAAGAGCAAATATTAATTGAATGTTTACATCTTGAAAGGCACAATTTTAATTACTTTTCACATACGAATGCATTTATTACTTACAACATCCCTATGGGCTAAGTGTTGTTATTACCACATTATGGATGGGTAAATGAGGCACAGAGAAGGGTAGTAACATGCTCAAGGACACAAAGCTAGATAATAGTTCATGAACTGGAACTGAGGGAAGTTGCCTCCAGAGCTCTTAAGGAATACAATACCCAGCCTCTAAATATGACAGTATAATAATATAGAATATGACAAAAAATGTTAATAACTGTTGAATCTCAGCATTAAGTTTAAAGACATCATTTAAGGATTTCTATTTTTATTTATTTTTTAGAGAGGATTTTGCTATGTCTTCATCTTCCTGCTCTGGCCTCCCTAGTAGCTGAAAATACAGGCACATACCACTTAGCTTAACTTTTTAGGGTGAGCCAGGAATTGAACCCAGGCCTCCCATGAAGCCTCAGCCTGCAGAGTGGTGATGTCTACCAGTGCACACTGTCATATACCATAGCTAGGCCAATGCAATTTTTTCAGTGTGTTTGTGTAATTCAAAAATTTTTATGACAGTTAAGAAAAAAAAGTCTTTGAAGAGCTTAGAAAATGTGATTAAAGATCAAACACACATGTACACACAGACATACGGACACACACACAGCATTCAGTGAAGCAGAATAAATGCTGAGAACCTAAGGCAGGGTAAGATTTATCTTAACAGGTCCTTGTCTATCTCACCTCCAGTTTCCAAGCTCCTTGAGAGTCTATGACTTGTGATCACTGCATTTTCTGGAAGTCAATACTGAATTTATAATATTGTCAGTACTTAAAAAAATGTTCAATGAACAAATGAATGAAAGAATGAGGGTAAGAAGTACAGTCTAATATATGATAGAAAGATGATTAGAACTACGGTGCATCAATTTCTTAATGAAGTATCATGAACTGGGTCACTTAAAACAATAGAAATAGCTTGTCTTACAGTTCTGGAGCCTAGAAGTCCAAAATCAAGATGGCAACAAAGTCATGCTTCCTCTGAAACCTGTAGGAGAGAGTCTCCCCTTGCTTCCCTACCTTCTGGTAGTGGTAACTAATCCTCCACATGCTATGGCTTACAGCTTGATGTCTCCAATGTCCATATAAATTTTTGTCCCATGTAATTTTCTCTCTGTACCTCTCTCTCTTCTTCTTATACAGACACTCATCCAACAGGATTAAATATGAGCCCTTCTTTAAAAATTACATCTCAAGGACACTATCTTCAAACAACGTCATATTCTGAGACAATGAGGGTTAGGACTTCAACTAAGTTGGGGAGAAGGATGGTCCTAAGTCAACTCATAACATATAGTACTTAGAGAGAAGCATGGAAGGAAAAATCCATCCAAGCACACCTCATTTCTCGAAAAGGTCCAGAAGAACAGATCCAGCTCTGCTCCAGCACATAAGATGGGGAATGCGTTTAATATGTATTCACTGACAATACTGACAATGCGAGGAATTTTACAATCTCTGCCAATCCAATGCCAGCAACAGCTGGCCTTCTCCTGCTGCCAAGTAAGCTTTCCCTAAACAGTTTATGACTGGCTTCTCAGGGGCTGTTTATGTTTTCAGAATATTAAGCAGCATGTAGTCACTTTCTCAGGGAGGGATTCTCAGTGCGGTTTCTAAAAATGTGCTGAATGTGTTTCCAAAGAGGAAAGGCGCCAGAGGGCCTTTGGTGGGGCACGGCTGAGTCTTGTAATCACAAACAGATGACAACGCTTCCTGGTTACGACTGCAAGAAACCAGCCAGGGTCTCGAACACCAGCTCATAATCAGTCTGGGAAAAAGTGCCATCTTACAAAAATTGTCATGGACTCCCCGACCCCACTCTAATTCCATCAAGTCTCCGACTCTCCCGGGTACTCAATTTGCTGAGTCGGTAAGAGTGTCAGTCTTCCTAGCCTGTGGTCTAGACTCTACAGAAGGCCTGCCATGACCTCTGGTTGCCAGTAGAGAGCTCTCCAGAGAATGCCGTGTGGAGCCAAGTCAGGGCTTTGGCCTTATCCCTCCTTGTATCCAATGACCATAGTGAGCTCTTGTCGATTCCAGTGACCTAGCAAGAAAATCTCACAGTGACTAATTTAAACAAAAGGATAAAAGTGCTTATTGGATGGATACTGAGTCTGTGGGATCATGGGAAGCCTATGTAACCTCAGGCTCTCAGATGGCAGAAACAGGGGACATAATTAGGAAGCTCAGAACAGACAGAGCATGCTCACATAGGCAGCTCAAGATCCCTGAGTGTCTGTGGGTCCACAGCCAAGACTGATTCCTATTCTGGTTAGAGCCCACTGCCCTGTATGAGTGGAAGGCCACCTGTCAGGTGAAAGAGTGCTGCTCTCCAAGGCAGGATGGGGACATATGCTGAGCGGACAGCAGCACCAGCTCCCACAGGCAGACTAAGGAGTGTGTTCCAGAAAACTCGCTCAGCCTAGCCCAAAGACAGGCCAACAGCAGTCTTTTCAGGGCCACACTCAGAAACCTTCTAAGATCAGAAAGTCTTGGGTCGGTTGAAGGGGCCTCTACCATGGACAATATGTGCCACATGGAGAAGTGACTCAAAGGGAAAAATGTCTAAGTAGGATTTTCCAAAAGAGACACCACACAGCTAGAATAAGGACTTTACTATACTTATTCTCATCATAAAACACTAAGGCCAGTGAGTCTTATAGAGAGAGTTTCCTAAGTCTGGCATATAAAACCTTCTGAAATGGCAACTTTCAACTCCCCAGATACATTCCAAAATGTTGCCAGGCTCAAACTGTCTTCCACAACAGCTTGTACTCACCTCTGCACCTGCCAAACTGCAGCAGTAGTGCACAGACGCACCTCTGCACCCACTGCACTGCAGTATTAGTACACAGACGCACCTGCGCACCTACCGCACTGCAGCAGTAGTACACAGACGCTCCTCCGCACCTACTGCACTGCAGCAGGAGGGCACAGAAGCACCTCTGCACCTACAGCACTGCAGCAGTAGTACACAGACGCACCTCTGCATCTATCACACTGCAGCAATAGTACACAGACACACCTCCGCAACTACCGCACTGCAGCAGTAGTGCACAGACGAACCTCCACACCTACCACACTGCAACAGTAGCACACTGACGCACCTCTGCACCTACTGCACTGCAGCAGTAGTGCACAGACGCACCTCTGAACCTACCACATTGCAGCAGTAGTGCACAGACTCACCTCTGCACTTACCGCACTGCAACAGTAGTGCACAGACGCACCTGTGCACTTACTGCACTGCAGTAATAGTGCACAGACACACCTCTGAACCTACTGCACTGAAACAGTAGTACACAGACACACCTCTGCACTTACCGCACTGCAGCAGTAGTGCACAGATGCACCTCTGAACCTACTGCACTGAAGCAGTAGCACACAGATGCACCTCCACACCTACCACACTGCAGCAGTAGTGCACAGATGCACCTCTGTACCTACCACACCACAGCAGTAGTACACAGATGCACCTCTGCACCTACCACACTGCAGCTGTCGCACACAGATGCACCTCTGCACCCACCTCAATGCTGCAGTAGTACACAGACGCACCTCTGCACTTACCACACTGCAGCAATAGTGCACAGACTTACCTCTGAACCTACTGCACTGAAGAAGTAGCACACAGATGCACCTCCACACCTACTGCACTGCAGCACTAGTGCACAGACGCACCTCTGTACCTACCACATTGCAGCAATAGCACACAGACGCACCTCTGCACCTACCGTACTGCAGCAGTAGCGCACAGACGCACCTCTGCACCCACCGCACTGAAGCAGTAGTGCACAGACTCACTTCTGCACCTACCGCATTGCAGCAGTAGCACACAGAAACACCTCTGCACCTACCACATTGCAGCAGTAGTACACAGACACACCTCCACACCTACCACACTGCAACAATAGTGCACAGACACACTTCTGCACCTACCACACTGCAGTAGTAGTGCACAGACGCACCTCTGCATCTACCGTACTGCAGCTGTAGCTCACAGATGCACCTCTGCACCTTTCGCACTGTAGCAGTAGTACACAGATGCACCTCTGCACCTACCGCACTGCAGCAGTAGTACACAGACACACCTCTGCACCTACAGCACTGCAGCAGTAGTACACAAACACACCTCTGCACCTATCGCACTGCAGCAGTAGTGCACAGACGCACCTGTGCACCTACTGCACTGCAGTAGTAGTGCACAGACGCACCTCTGCACCTAGCACACTGCAGCAATAGTGCACAGACGCACCTCTGTACCTACTACACTGCAGTAGTAGTACACAGACACACTCTGCACTTACCACACTGCAGCAGTAGTACCTGATTACCCCACTACCAGTAAGTATATGCGCCGGAGGATGAGAAGAGCACATGACCGGAAGGGAAATATATGAGCCCCAGTGCAATTTGGAATCATGCAAGAATGTTCAAGGTCAGAAGGGAGGTCTATTAAGGACTTCATGTTTATTTATAGGAATAAGGGAAAACTTTAAGCACTATTTTTAAACTATACATTATTTTAAAACAGTAATAAATGTAATTACATTAAAAAGTAAAAACCAAATTTCTGAATATCTCTCCCCCAAAAAATATTCACACATAAAATTAAAATTTACAAATAGTAATATTTGTAACAACTGTATCAAAGCAAATTAGCTTGTTATTCTATGAAGAGATAACCCTAATAATAAAACAACAGTCTACAAAGCAGTATGTATAACTGCTCAACAAGTATTTATTATGTACCTATTAAGTGTTTGGTTCAGGAAAAAATTCTAATTGCTTAGAATTATAAGAATAGAAGGCTAACTTCACATAGTGATGTAATAAATACAAACTAAATCAGCAATACATTGTTATTTTACCTATCAGATTGGCAATGATTAAAACAGATTATAAAACATGGTTTTGCAAGCTTTTAGGGAAATGGACATTCACACACTGATAATGGGACTATAAATTGGTATAACTTCTTCGAAAGTCACTTTGAGAAAAGTGACTTAAAATGTCCTTTAATTCAGAAATTCTGCTCCAAAGAATTTTTTTTTGCACAGATGTATCCACACATGCACTCAATACTGTATAGCTAAGAATGTTCCTTGCAGCACTGCTTGGAAAAGAAATTAAAGGACTAAATGGTCCAACCTGAAAATAACCTAGATGTTCATTAATAAGTTATGTGCATATCAATTATAGCACACTTATACAATAAAATACCATGAAACTATTAAAGAATGTCCTAGAATGATGTAAAAGATACTATAGGTAACATTAAGAAACATTTCACAATATATATTAAATTAAAAGATTAGGGTAAAGGCAGAGAACAATGTTTTCGGAATTGTTTCTCTTTAAAAGTCAGTTCATTAAATTGAAAAATAAAATACAGAACGCTTTCATTGTGCATGTGTATCAGGTGTAGACATAGGAGTGTGTATTGGCATTCTATTTACATAGAAATTTGTGTTACAAGTGTAATCATTTCTCTTTCATTGTATTTACTTTTTAACTGTTATATGGAGTTAATGCTTTCAAATTTACAGATTTTGGGACCAGCAGTTGGCATCGTGGCTATGTCTCTGGACTCCCATGTAGTTGACCACAGTTCAAGTCCTGGACCCAGTGGCTTAAACTCACGCTGGAATTGTGGTGTGGCCATCCTCCCTTGGGGTGATTTCTCACTTTCTGTCTCTCTGTTTCTCTCTGTCTTTCTGGTAAGGGCACATGCTCTATAGCAAAAACCTCTCCAAAAAAAAAAAAGTACAGATTTCTTTTTCTTTCTTTCTTTCTTCTTTCTCTTTCTTCTTTCTTCTCTCTCTCTCTCTCTCTCTCTCTCTCTCTTTCTCTCTCTCTCTTTCTTCTTTCTTTCTTTCTTCCTTTCTTTTTCTTTCCTTTTTTGCTTGTTTGCCAGACAGAGAGAGAAAAGGAGAGGGAGAAAACACTCCCAATGAAGTATGGTCATGCTGCAATCTCTTCTGTCCCATTTCTCCATCCTGTCAGAAACTGGGGCATGTATACATGCACACACACCCAGTGTTTTTCAAATTGCCAGGGTCGGAATCAGACCCACAATCAGCCATGTGGGATCCAGTTCCCTTAACCACTAGGCTAAGGGGTCAGCCTGAAATCTACAGTTTTTAACTCATTCTCACTTGGCTTGGGATCATAATATCTTTGTAGGTTATTTAGCTTTTCTGTCTCTTGTAGTTGCTTCCTGTTTTTGGTTGTTGTGAAAGTTTTAATGTATCAACTTGATGAGGCCATAGGACCTTACCAAACATTATTTCTGTGAGGGTGTTTCCAACCAAGCCTGCATTTGAATCAGTGAGCTCACGAGAGTAGACCACCTCCCCTATGCAGATGGGTATCACACAGTCCACCGCGGCCCTGAATAGAACGCAGAGGCAGAGAGGGAGAGAGGCCTCCTCTGTTTCCTTCCTACAGACTTGACTGAGACCTTGGTCCTCCTGCGCTTGGACTGGGATTTACACCACTGGCTCCTCGTTCTCAGGCCCTCAGCTGGGAACTAAATTATCGCTACAGCTTTAATACCATGAGACTTTATTCTGCATGATTTATGAGATAATTCTTTTTAATAAGTATATATAAATATATAAATTTTATAAATATATAAATCCTATTGTTTCTGTTTCTCTGGAGAACCCTAATAATACTAATATTCCTAATACATATTTATTATCACAATCTCATATTTTAATTCAGCTCTCAAAAATACTATACATCCAACAGAGACTCTCCCTTTCTCCCTTCCCTGCCCAGCAACTTTTGCAGTTGTGATTTTGGGTTCAGTTTTGGGTTTTTTGACTGTTATAGGAGTCCTCTGTGTTTGGACATATTAACCTCAAGAACTGGCGGTCCTAAAAGAGGAAAATGTAGAGGTGTGCTTGAGGCTTTCCCCTGGTTCCTTTGAGAATGAAAATTCCAATCTTTGCTCCCTATTGTCACACCATAGTGCACAATACTAGTGCAAAATCCCTAAAACCAGAATGGTTCTGCCTACTGGGTCTGATCCACCTTTTCAATAAACACGTTCCAGGGAAGAAAAGAAACAGGCCAGGTAAAGGCAGGTCATGGTAGCCGTAGAAAAATGGTCACTAGAGTTTAGAAGTGGATAAAGCCTCCTTTAATGCTCATACAGCCTATCACACTCAGTTCATTTTTCCTCTGCTTAAGAGACATGGCCAAGGAAGGACAGCTTGGCCACCCAGGTTTAAGTATGTTTCCCAGTTTACATTATTTACACAGGACACCCCAGGACAATTATTTCGGCATTTATGGAGTTTCCCAGAGCTGGACAGTCCTGCTGGGAAGAAAACCAGCTGAGTAATGGAGCTGTGTACTTGGTCAGGATACAGCATTCAACACCTTTCAAAGAAGGGTGAAGCAAACATCTTTGAATTAGTGCTAGAAATCAGAGCCGCAAATTACATGTTAGTACTTGTTTTCCATATCATGTTCTTATTAATGACTATGAAACATTATAACAGTCATCCTCATTACCAGAAAGTCTCACGAAAGGCACTATTTTATGGCAGATAATTGTCTAATTAGAGACACTTTTTCAGCTCCGTGGAGATTGTGGAAATCACTGTGGCAGAGAGGAGACCGACAGGATGTCCTGAGAGCAACTCAAAGGAGACAGTCATCCAGGTGGGGTCATTGTCTCTTTGGGTTGGGGAGGGAGAGTACTGCCAGATTGCATTTTGAATAATAAAAATAATGGTAACACAGGCTTACACATGTTGCCCTGATCTAAATGCTTTCATGTGATGCTGATTTAATCCTCACTGTAGTTCTATAACCCCTGTCCCTGCTGTCACATTGCCAGCCAGGACACCCAGGCACAGGGACGGAGTGCTGTAGCAAGGACACTCACCTAATCATTGTAAAGGTAGGTGGCACTGGAGTCCAGGTAGGATGGTCCGGTGGTCATTGCCTTAGCCACTCTGCTGCCCTGCAACTCTGTAACCTACCTGGGTTCCTTCCTCAGGACTCCATCCTCTCTTCAGAGCACACGCAGTGACCATTGGTGACAACTATCTCTGTTCCAAACTTTGTCTATTGCAACTTGATTTCTATCGTTTCATGCAAACATCAAGTTGAAAAATCTTGGTCAGTTGTTAGAATTCCATCAGCCACTGTTTGGAATTTACTCACCATTTGTTCCTTGTGGGACCTTGAGCTGGGTATCTACTATGTCTGACTAAAGTTTCTTCATGTGGAAAACTATAATAAGAACACCCACCATGCACAGTGCTGGCCTTGAGGGTGAGGTTAACCACAGCTGAAAAATAATAGTCTTCATGCCTCTGCATAGTCAGAGAAATGATTAATTACTGAGTTAAACAGCACGTAGCCCCTTCCCTTTTTCCCTTTTGAAAACCATTTAATCTTGCCTGGAACAGAAGAGATAATTTTTTAGGACATGAGTCCACCATTTTTCACAGGTTACTAGCTTTCTGAATAAACCTACCTTTTCTCTATGTATTGGCTTTTGAGAAATGAGCAGCTGAAGTTAGTTTGGCACAGATTTAATCCAGTTGTACTAGGTGATCTAGGCCTGCAGTTAGTGCATTTTTAATTTTTCTTTTAAATTTGCCAGACAGAGATGGGGAGAAAGAAAGCACCCTCCTCCCCAAATGGGGCATGGTCCCACTGCAATCCCTTCTCCATTTCTCCATCCTTTTAGGATTTGGGGAATACATACACATGTGCCCAGAAGGAATTTCAAGATGCCAGGACTGGGATTCCATTAGTGTAGGGAGCCATGTGGGAAACTACTCCCTTGCCTGCTAGGCTATGGGGCAGGCCTGGAGCTATAGCATTTCTATCTCTATTTTCATGTTACATGGCGTTCTCCTCTATGTGCCTCTGTCTTCAAGCGGTGTCTCTTCTTAGAAGAACAACAGTTGTATTAAATTAAGAACCCATCATCATGACCTCATCTTAATTTGATTAAATCTGCAAAGAACCCATTTCCAAATAGGTCACATTCATAGATATCAGGTGATAGAAATTCAACATGCCTTTTTGGGGGACACAATTCAGCCCATAAGAGGGATGGTAAATGCAGAGTTGCATAGCGTTAACCCAGGAAAAGCAGACAAAGAAATTGAGGCACATTCTTGGGACTTTAGGTTAGTTTATTCCTCTCTAATTTCCCAGAGGAATTCTCTCATCAAACAGGTTATGTACAATGCAGGGAGGAAGTCAGAAGGATGAGGGGTCTTCGCAAAGTGTATGACAAAATGGAATTGAAGTATGGGTTTACTTCGGTACAAAAAATATAGAAATCCATGCATAAGGTTTTCACAATAGACGTTCTCTGCATTGAGGGAAACACCTTCCTAAGAAGCAGAGGAACTGGGAGTCAGCATTTCTTCCCTGACAGCTACCATGTATTGGATCTCTCCACGTTACCTCATTTAATCTTCCCAACACCTCTAGGAAGTTCAAATGGGGGAAGTGAGGGAACTCTCATGAATGAGTAAACAATGTACTGCTCATTAAGAGTAAAAGGGGGGTGGGAACCAGCAGTTAGTGTAATGGCTATGTCGCTGGCCGCCCACGTAGTCGACCGCGGTTCGTGTCCCGGACCCGGTGGCTTAAAAAACTCACGCCGGGTGTGTGTGCGTGCGTGCCCAAGATCCCGAGAGGAGAATGGAGGAGAAGGGATTGCGGCGTGACCATCCCCCCTGGGGGGTGATTTCTCGCTTTCTGTCTCTATGTCTCTTTCTGTCTGTCTGGCGAGCGCACGCACCCTACAGTGAAAATCTCTCCAAAAAAAAAAAAAGAGTAAAAGGGGGGTCAGGAGGTGCCATGGTGGTTAAGATGCTGGACTCCCACATGGCTCACCATGACCCAAGTCCCAACCTGATGGCTTGCTTTCTCTCTCTCTCTTTCTCTACCTCTCTTTGGTCAAATTGAGGAATAATAACAATAAATTAAAATCAAGTAACTAAATCTTAAAAATAAATAAATAAATGAAAGCTTGAATTTGAACCCAGCACTGCCTGGCTCACATCGGCAGTGAGCACATGAACAGACAAGAATCACTGAAGGGAAAATGTGTCACAGTTGTTCAGTGCTCAACACACACAAGGAATGAAGGTTATTATACTTAGGTCATTGTGAATCTATCAATATTTGCAACATGGAAATAACAAACACCAGATGTGGACAAGTTCACCAAGAAGATTTAGGGTTATTTATTTAGTGTATGTCATTTTTCTGCCCTGTTCTTAGATCCTATTTTATATCTGAGCCCACATGGGGCAATCCTTGAGGTGTTTGTACAGCTGTAGCCCACTGGGACTCTCACGAATTGGCCACAGGGTGGAGTGCTAAGATGCTGTATTGAGTCTGAGACTCATCACACAAATTGTCTCTCCTGCTGTCTTTAACTAGCTCTGTGACCCAAGGCAAGTTACCTATTATCAGTGAGCTGCTGTTGCCCCATTTGGAAAATGTGAATAATTAGACCTAGCCATACACAGGTTGTAGTGTAGATTCAAGAAAATGTGGCAACACATGAAAAATACCTAGTATAGCATCTGATATCTAGTAGATATTCAACTAATGTATATAATAGCTTCCTTAGTTCTATAAGGCAACAGGTTCTCCTACAATTTAACTCAATGTACTAGACGCCTGAGCCAAATGAGGAAGGAGTGGCATGAGAGAGCTCTGGAGTCATGTGACAAAACACAGTAGGATTGGGAACCAGCAGTTAGCGTAATGGCTATGTCACTGGACTCCCAAGTAGTCGACCACGGTTCGCGTCCCGGACCCGGTGGCTTAAAACTCACGCCGGGCTCGTGTGCGTGCGTGCCCAAGATCCCGAGAGGAGAATGGAGAAGGGATTGCGGCATGACCAAACCCCTGGGGGGTGATTTCTCGCTTTCCGTCTCTATGTCTCTCTCTGTCTTGCGAGCACACGTGCCCTATAGCAAAAAACTTCTTAAAAAAAAAAAAAACACAGTAGGATTTTACCCAAAGGTAGTCAAAGTCCAAATCATGAGGCATGAGCACCTTTATTTTCCTGGAATGGCCATAACACAGTGCCATGTGCAGATGACTGGAAATGGCAGAAGTTTATTGTGTCACAGTTCTGGAGGTTAATAGTCTGGAATCATGGTGCTGTGGGGCATGCTACCTCTGAAGCTCCTACTGGATGATACTTGTCTCTTCCAGCTTCTGGAAGCCACAAGAGTTCCTCAACTTATAAATGCTTTATTCTAATCCCTATCTCTGTCTGCACAAGACTTTGTTTCTGTGTCTCTATATCTTCCCATGGCTATTTTCTTATGAGGACAATAGTCATATTGGATTAAAGACTCACCCTACTGCAATGTGACATCATCATAATTATTTACATGTACAATGACCCCATTGTCAAATAAGTTCTGAGGTGCTGGGCATTAGGACTTCAATATACACTTCAGTGGGAGTGGAAGTGGCAGACCATGTAGATCAAATTCCAAGAGGATGGGTGCTGTTCTCCCCCTCAGGGCACAGGCTGTGACCTGGCTGAGGAGGCCATTAAACCCTCAATCTCAAGTGAGTCCATTGTGCACATGCATCCCTGTAACTCTACAATCTGTGATGTAATGTTGATAGTTCGAACTCAGCCTTGGTGGGAATATTCACACAATAAACATCAGCAAACATGTCTTGGAGAGCCTGTTCTTCAAGATTTACAACCCACTGATGCCTAAGGGAGTTACTTAGCGCCTGTAGGAAAGAGTCCAGACTTGTGGGTTTCAGGAGATTTGAGTGGGAAGAACTGGAGCTCTTCTACCTATTGAGGAAATCTGTTGACTTCTCTGAGAAAGTGTATAAATGGAATCCAAGGCCAAGCCAGTGGCACGGTGATTAAAGTGGCTGGATAGTACATGGCCAACTGCACAGTTAGAGTCCCAGTTTTAGCAGCTTGAAAAATGTACCAGGTGTATCCAAAATCCCAAAAGGAGGAAGAAATGGAGGAGAAGCAATTGTGGCATGATCATCTCCACCCCAGCTGGTGCTTTTCTCTCTCTCTCTCTCTCTCTCTCTCTCTCTCTCTCTCTCTCTCTCTCTCTCTCATATATACCCTCTAGCTCAGTAAATAAGTAAATAGTGGAAGTTGGGATGTCTTCCTTGATGACCCATAGGCTCATGGTGAAGACAGAAGGAGATAAGAGATGTAAATGCAATGTATTTCTTTACAAATACAAAATAATCACCAAGCTTTTTTCTATCAGAAACTTTCTTTTTACCTTGAAAAAAGTGTGATTACATCAGATTAAAAAATTTTCTACACAGCAAGAGACAATAATTATTGTGGATCCACAACCCTTGGAATAGGAGAATACTTTTGAAAGCTATGTCTCAGATAAGGGACTGATAACCAGAATACACAGATAACTCAAATGGCTTACCTGAAAAAAAAATCAACCCAATTAAAAGATGGGAAAATAAACTGAACAAACAACTCTTTAAGAAAGACATATGAACAGCCAGAAGCACATGAAAAAATTCTCAACATTCCTCATCATAAGAGAGGTACAAATCAAAACCACAATGAGATACCACCTAACCTCAGTTAGAATGGCTAAACAAACAAACAAAGATAAGCGAAGGCAAGGCTGTAGTGAAAAGGGAACTCTCCTACACTGTTGGTGGGAACAAAAATTGGTTCAGCCACCGTAGAGAACAATATGGAGGTTCCTCAAAGATCTACAAATAGAACTACCATATGATTTACCAATTCCACTCCTGAATATCTACCAAAAGGATAGGAGAATGCTTAGTTGGAAAAGTGCTTGCATATCTATGTTTATTGTGGCATTATCACACTTGCTAAGACATGGAACCAACCATAATGTCCACAAACAGATGAATGGATTTAAAAAGTGTGGCACATATACTCTGGAATACTACTCAGCCATAGGAAACAAGATCTTGGCATTCAATAAAAAGTGTATAAATATGGAAGATTTACTTTTGAGTGAGTAAAGCCAGGTTATGAAAGAGAGACATATATTAAGTCTCCACTTAATATGTACCAACTCTCCGCACTCTATGGTGGAAACTGCATGGTTAGAGGATATAGAAGCATGGAAAATGATTACAGATACTGGAGACAGTGTGGGAAAAAGGTAGAAGAGGGAGAGTGAGGGGAAAGAAATCAAGGAGAAAAAGAGAGAGGCAAAATATGTATGTGACACAGAAATGGATGATTATCTATTGATCATAACAGGCATGGTATCTTCAACTGAACTGGCATGAAGTGTATTCATGTTGGGTAAATTTACTTTACAAGATGTAGTGAGGTACAGTGATTGAATGCATGAAATAATTTTTTTTAAAAAGTCTTATGTGGCACATAGTGAATGTCCAATAAATGTTGTTTAAACTGAAATAGGATGATTCTAATCAGAAGAGCAGGTTTTCTGTACACTGTCCCAAATTAGCTTCCATAAAAGTATAAGTAAGCTTAGGATGATGGTCACTCGCTAGTCAGAATGACTTCTTTAAAAGCCTTGTTGACAATTCACACAGCAGTGGCCAGTGTTCTTCTATCTGTCTCCATTTGGGACCCGGAGGAGAACATTTCTCCATTGTTCTGTCCATCAGTCATCCACACTCCTACTAAGCTGTCATGGATCCTTTTCTAAGACCACATGTGGGTTATGACATTAGCATCACGATTAGTCTTCCATCTTACTATCTTCCCCATCCCACCTACCCAACCATCCCTCCAACACTGCTCTTGGGTGCACTTTCTAAATTCACATCGAAACATTTCATTTCCCTGATTAAAATTTAAAATTATTTCTGCCACATTCAGATATAAGCCAAACTCCTTAGCATGGCATTCAAGTTTCAGGTGTTATTTTGTTTGGGTCTGGGTAGGGTCCTCTCAGCTCCTTTTGTGAATAAACCATGATGCCATCTCAGATGCAGATGGGCAAGAAACCCAAGCTGAGCCAATTGCATTTCAGATTTCCCCAACACCTGGTCATTGTGATTGTAGATCCAGAAAGTCTATTTACCAAAACCAAGTCAATCTTTCATTTATTTATTTACTACAGTAGAGTTTCGTTGTTGTTTTTTTCTTTTTAAATAATTCAATAGGTTGAAAAGAAATAATCCTAGACTTAATCTATGACCTGTATCTTACTGTATTCCTTTGAAGTAAGAAAGAAAAACATCTACACAATCTGAGGGGAGCTGAAATTTAAAATAGAAAGCAAGAGGCAGAAGAGAGAAGTGATGTTGTTACCCTTGCATCCAGTTGCTCTGGATCCGTCTCCTTTTCTGCTCACACTCACACTTTGCTGTGCAAGTGCTCCCCCATCTCACCTAAAATATCTTCAACTGAGTTTCTGTGAAAGAGAGAATCCATACTAGAAGAGCCCTCGACATTTTGTCATACCCTGTCTCTTCAGCTGCGCCCATTTCTCTTCCATGGTCTCTGTGTTATTGTAAGGTCTTTCACATCTCCGTGTCTTCACACAGTTTGTGTCTGTTTCTGGAATTTTCTTGTCCACAGGGTGAATGTCCACTTCACCATCACCTTCACTTAGCAGAACATCTGCAGAAGACCTATGATTACATTAATGCTAAATGCGTCAATGCAGCCCTACCACTGTCCTCGAAGAGAGGGGACTCCACGGGAAGCAGAAGACCACATATAAGGTAGACACATCAGAGTATCACAGAAGAAACAGTGGCTAAATCCAGGCTGAGAGCAGTGGAAACGGCCAAGGGGTGTTTGTTTGTTTGTTTGTTTCCCTTAGGCTTTAGCCATAGGGTAGGAGCTCTCGCCAGACTGTGACAGAGAGAGACAGAGGGAAAGTAAGAAATCACCCCCCAGGGAAGATGGCCATACTGCAATCCTTTCTCCTCCATTCTCTGCCTGGGATTTTGGGGACACACACAATGCCCAGTGTGAGTTTTAAACTGCTGAATAAAGGATTCGAACTGTAGTCAGCCATGTGGGTGTCCAGCTCCATAACCACTACGCAACCTCGTGGTCCCATAAGTGATCTGATTTTTGAAAGACGAATAGGTGTTAGTCAAGAAAGGAAGCAGAAAGGAGTAGAGAAGGGAGGAGGAGAATATTCTCCAAAGAGAGCACAAATACCCTAATAGGCATAAAAGCAGAACTGAATATAGTTCATTCACTAACAGAATTCAAAGGTCAAGATTTGAGGCGGAGAGTGGAGAGAGGGAAGGAACAGGTCATCGAAGGCCATGTATCTTACTAGGGAGTCACCACCCTGAAGATTCATGCACAGAACCAATGTGAGAGTGTCTTGAGCATGGGCCTTAGAATCAAACCTGAGCTTGGGCCCAGCAGAGGACATAATGGTTACATTGCTGGACTCCCATGTAATCGACAGCAGTTTGAGGCCCAGACCCGGTGGCTTGGAACTCATACTGGGCACATGTGCATACGTGTCCTAAAGCCCAAGAAGAAAATGGAGGAGAAGGGACTGTGGCATGGCCATCTCTCCCCCACCTCCCATTCCACCCTCGGGAAGTGATTTCTCACTTTCTGTCCTTTTGGCAAGTGCATGTGATCTATAGCAAAAATCTCTCAAGAAAGAGAAAAAGAAAGAATGATACCTGGGTTTTTGAAGTCTGGGTTTTCTGGTAACAGAGCCAAAGGGCCTGTGTGTTGTTTGCTTTTCATGTATCTCAGGGAGTAGGAGTGAAGGAAAAGGAGGGAGGAAACAAGAAATCATGACCTATTGATTATGATTTCGTGTGTGTGCCTTGGTTTCCTATGAAGGAAATTGAAATGGTAATTGTCTATCTAGCTCATGAGAACATTCCAGCACTTAGGAGTGTGTCTGGTACATAGACAATGCTCAATAAATGACAGCTATTCTTATTACTACTGTCATCATCAATGGCAATACTACTATTGAACTAATTTTTCCAGAGATTTCCACTTTGAAACATTGCTGACTTTTAATCTATTATACACACAGTAGTTTATCCTGAAAAAAGGCAAGGGTATCCTTGAATTTTAAAAAAATAAACTGCAATTATTTATTTTAAAACCTTTTGATCTCTGTTTTTGGAATCAAATTGATCTTGCTCTCTTTAGAAACCAGACTTGGAAAGCATCATGAAGAAAGATCCAGAAGATATGAGCCTTAGCTTCATCCTTGTACACAAACTGTGTGTCCTTGACAATTTCATTTGCTCCAGCCCAGTAAATCACTGATTCTGGGCAGGTTCCAGACCTCACCCTAGGAACAAAGATCTACCAGACTCAACTTTCTGAGAGCTCACCGTTCATTCGGTGGATACAGCCCCTAAAACACTGACTGCAGCATCAGGCAATACATTCTTCACAAATATTACAGAAAGCCAAGGGGCAACCAGAAAATCACATGGGGCTTCTAGAGTTTTTTGCTATAGGGTGCATGCACCCACCAGAAAGACAGAACTGGTTTCTTCTTTGGTCAAAAGAATGCACCAGAGTGTCTCATGACTATAGCATAGATCTTAAGTGAAATTAAGAAAATCTAGGTGGTACACACACAGGATGTTAATATAATTAATAGTATAGTGAGAAAATCACCTTTTATAATCCCTCTGGTTCATCCAGGAAATATCCATAATCTGGAGGTTGGCATTTTTTAGTTTTAGTAAAGAAGGCAACAGGCCGATGGCTGGCTCAGTTTGCAACTGAAACAATTCACACATAATTTTATAAGCTTATTTCAGTATATTTCATTTTTATACAATTTTTATGGGAAGAATGATTTACTTCTTAATTAAAGATAACAATATAATGGTTTTATTTTCAATGTAATTATTTAAGTTTTAAAAAGTAACTTGATTTATGGGACCAGCAGTTGGTGTAATGGCTATGTCGCTGGACTCCCATGTGGTTGACCATGGTTCAAGATCCGGACCTAGTGGCTTAAACTCATGCTGGGTATGAGTGCATGCGTGCCCAAGATCCCGAGAGGAGAATGGAGAAGGGATTGCGGCATGGCCATCCCCCTAGGGGGTGATTTATTGCTTTCTGTCTTTCTGTCTTTCT
Organism: Tupaia belangeri chinensis; assembly: GCF_000334495.1. NCBI lineage: Eukaryota > Metazoa > Chordata > Mammalia > Scandentia > Tupaiidae > Tupaia > Tupaia belangeri. Next base: position 2,086,767 of record NW_006159608.1, on the reverse strand, counting down.
GGTGGGTGCATGCACCCTATAGCAAAAAACTCTCCAAAAAAAAAAAAAAAAAAAAAACCTGTAACTACATTTAAAAACACATTAGGCAAAAATAGTAGAGATATATAGTGAATCCTTACAAGTTTACGTTATCTCAGCATCCACGTAAAATACAATCTACCTTTCCTATGTGAAAAGCAGGGCTCAGTCATCCTTGGAACAGGTTCCAATTATACATCACATCCAAATGGCTCAAATCAATGGCCAGAGATAAGAACTTAGAAATGACTCTTGGGAAAGCAGGTTGTGGGGTGGTTAAAGTGCTGGACTACCACATGGCAGACCACAGTTGGAGTCCTGGACCTGGCAGCTTGCTTTCTCACTTTCTCTCTCCCTTACTCTTTCTCTAGTCAAATTAATAATGATAATAAATTAATTAATAAATAAAAATCATTATTTAAAGAAAAAAGGAAATGCCTCTCCTGCCTAACAGACTGGGTTCCCTAATGACTATAGCTTTCTTTAAATTGAACATTCAGGTATTTGCCTGTGAACTTAAAGTGAGCCATACCCTATTCCATACATGAGGGATATTCAAACAGTTTAAGAAAAACACATCCAATGAAAAACATTGCCTGAATTTCAAAAATTGTTCACACCAGAGTAAACTCATAATAACTTGTTATAACATGTCTGAATAGGGTCTAGTTCGAGGTGCTAAGAAGGATAAGCCATCAATTTGAAAGGGGCCTCTCTCAATACAACATGCAAGTAAGAAAGTAAAAACTGAAGTAAGAACAATATAGAATTTATGGTGAAGCTTGGGTGGAAGAAAGCTGAAATCAATGATACCTTACAAAAAGCTTATGGAGAAAATATCCCCCAAAATTAGCAGTTTAAAATGGATAACTCATTTTAATAAGGGAGGAGATGATATTGAATATGGCTCTGATAGAGGCAGACCATCTACATCAATTTGCAAGGTAAAAAATAATCTTGTTAATACTCTAGTTGAGAAGACCAACGATGAACAACAGAAAGGATAGCCAACCCCATAGAAATCTCAGTTGTTTCAGCTTACATAATTCTAACTAAAAATGTAAAGTTGAGGGAATTTGTGCTCAATGAATACCAAAATTGCTGCCCCAGATTAACTATAGACAAGAGTAGAGCTTTCAATGGAAATTCAAAATAATGGGATGAAGACCTTATTGGTTTCTCATTTTCCCTTTATCTCTCTCTCTCTTTCTCTCTCTCTCTCTCTCTCTCTCTCTCTCTGGTCATATTAAATAATTATAATGAATAAAACTAAATAAATAATTCTTTTTCAAAAGAGGTCTTAAGGCATTTCTTTGAAGAATTGTATCAGGAGATGACACATGGCTTTACCAGTATGATACTGAAGACAAAACACAATCAAAACAATCACTATCAAGAGATTAAAGTGGTCCAGTTAAAGCAAAATCAGAAAAATCAAGAGTAAACAATTATGGTGTATGCTCAAGGTATTCGGCTTGCTGACCTTCTGGAGAGTCAAAATCTATAGCATTCATTTAGTATGAGAGTGTTTTGAGAAAGTTAGCTAAAGCTTTATCAGAAAAATGCCTAGGAAACCTCCACCAGAGAGTTCTTCCCCACCATAACAATGTTCCTACTCATTCCTCTCATCAAACAAAGGGAATTTTGTAATAATTTCTATAGGAAATCATTAGGCATCCACATTATGGTCCTGATATAATTCCTTCTGACTTATTTTTATTTTATAAGCTTAAAAAATCTTTAAAGGGCATTCATTGTTCTTCAGTTAATAGTACAAAGAAGACTGTATTGACATGATTAAATTCTCATGACCTTTGGTTCTTTAGGGCTGGACTAAATGGTTGGTATTATTGTTTACATAAAATGTAAATGTCTTAAATTTTGTGGAGCCTATGTTGACAGATAATTTTTTTTAATTTTATCTTTTAGTTTAATTTTTCCATGACCAATATGAAGCTCCCTGCACTACTAGTTGTCACATGTTCCTCTCTCTCTGCCTGACTCTTCCTTCCTGTTTCACATGACCTGAGGCTGAAGACCGCTCTCCTGATTCATTACAACCTCCTTTCCCAGGATCTTTGAACTTATTTTATAGTATAGTGGTATATTTATTTTGAGTCTCCTGTCTGAATAACTAGAGGCTTCTAAAGATTGGGGTTTCCCCCAAGGTCACCAGGGAGAAAACAAAGTTAGGCTCCCAGTAGCAGAAGGATGGTCAGGCAGGCAAAAATAGGACATGGATAGAACAACTGGGCATTAGCCTGTCTGCCAGGCAGGAGTATCTCATAAAGGTGTGTGCAGTAAACATGCATACCCAGCTCTTGTTTCTGGTGAGGCAAGGTTGTTAGACCTGCAGGTACTGGAATGCCAAGTCAGCTGGTGCTCTTGAAACAGCATAGGAGGTAAATGTAAGGAAATAACTCTTCTCTACATGATTCAATAAAAATTTAGTATGAGAGTGTTTTGAGAAAGTTAGCTAAAGCTTTATCAGAAAAATGCCTAGGAAACCTCCACCAGAGAGTTCTTCCCCACCATAACAATGTTCCTACTCATTCCTCTCATCAAACAAAGGGAATTTTGTAATAATTTCTATAGGAAATCATTAGGCATCCACATTATGGTCCTGATATAATTCCTTCTGACTTATTTTTATTTTATAAGCTTAAAAAATCTTTAAAGGGCATTCATTGTTCTTCAGTTAATAGTACAAAGAAGACTGTATTGACATGATTAAATTCTCATGACCTTTGGTTCTTTAGGGCTGGACTAAATGGTTGGTATTATTGTTTACATAAAATGTAAATGTCTTAAATTTTGTGGAGCCTATGTTGACAGATAATTTTTTTTAATTTTATCTTTTAGTTTAATTTTTCCATGACCAATATGAAGCTCCCTGCACTACTAGTTGTCACATGTTCCTCTCTCTCTGCCTGACTCTTCCTTCCTGTTTCACATGACCTGAGGCTGAAGACCGCTCTCCTGATTCATTACAACCTCCTTTCCCAGGATCTTTGAACTTATTTTATAGTATAGTGGTATATTTATTTTGAGTCTCCTGTCTGAATAACTAGAGGCTTCTAAAGATTGGGGTTTCCCCCAAGGTCACCAGGGAGAAAACAAAGTTAGGCTCCCAGTAGCAGAAGGATGGTCAGGCAGGCAAAAATAGGACATGGATAGAACAACTGGGCATTAGCCTGTCTGCCAGGCAGGAGTATCTCATAAAGGTGTGTGCAGTAAACATGCATACCCAGCTCTTGTTTCTGGTGAGGCAAGGTTGTTAGACCTGCAGGTACTGGAATGCCAAGTCAGCTGGTGCTCTTGAAACAGCATAGGAGGTAAATGTAAGGAAATAACTCTTCTCTACATGATTCAATAAAAATTAATCACCCATATGGATGGCCTCAAATGTAGCAACTCATGAAGGTAGGATAAAGCTTTCTGAAGTTAGAGAAATATTGGAGTACATGACTTATAAGGTCTCCTCTTTGTCTATTACACAAATACTTTTGAAGAGAGTAAGGAGAGTAGATTATTCAAGTAAACATCAGAAGGTGGGAATTATCAGGAGTGCTCATAGAGGTTGCCTGCCATGGCTAGTAGTTGACAATATTGTCAAATAGTTTCAACAAAAGTTCAGGCACAGTTTTGCTTTGCCTGAATACTATTGTGTAGACTAACTAAAAGTCAGTAATTGTAGATCTTGAAAGATTATCTTGAAAGTTTAAATACACTATCAGTATCTTCAGTTTTTTTAAACAGAAACAGTTATTTTCACCTTTATTAAGAATTATTTATTTATTTTTATTTACTATTATTATTTTCTTAATTTTCTATAGCACATTTGTGCTGATCAGTGAGAGACAGGTATATATTTGGGCCAGTAGCTAAAGTTTTAGCATCAAATTAACTTGCTGGCAAAAGTGGGAACAAGACTTTGCTTTTTAAACAAAGTCTATTGTTTCATATGACCATCCAGTTTAGGTACAAGAATGAACAGATCACAGAGATTTGCAATTAAAATCCAAGAGCCTTGGATATAATACCCTAGCTAAGTCCAGCTGTAGTAACATGTGCTACTGAGATTCTGTGTTCCACAGGGCGGCCCAAGTTTTCTCCCCATCTAGCCTAAAGGTCAGACAAAGTATAATGCAACTGTGGTCCACTGATATCGCAAGACCCTGTTTTAGAAAAAAAAAAAAAAAGTTAAATCCTCATGTTAAACAAGATTCTTGATGATCAGTTGTCTATAAAACTTAACAGAAGCAAATGGCCAATATTTTCTAGGTGATTAAGCAAAGAACTGCTCCTTAGGAGTTGTTATTTGTTTTAGAATAATGACTATTATTTTTTAAATTTGATGAGAGAACGAGGCAGAGAGAGAGAAAGTGAGAAAGCAAGCTGCCAGGTCCAGGACCCAAACCGCAGTCGGCCATGTGGGAGTCCAGTGCCTTAACCACCATGCCACCTGCCAGCCACATCACTGAAGGTCTTTCTGCAGCAATGCTATTCCTGCTTCAGCATTGATTATTATGTTTCTGGAGAATAAGAAGTAGATAAGTTGTTTTAATTTAAAGGTCTGTGAGGTTCAAAGAGCATAGTCAGATCTGGTATATTTCCCAAGATCCTAGATTTGCAGCAAAATGCAGTACTTATACAAGAGATCAGATATCCTCCTGGAGAGAAATTGCATTCTACAAATGGAAAAACATGTGTTGGATGTTGGGTGGTTAAAGAGAAAAACTGTGACAGAAATTGTCTGATGCTTACCCAATATCAATCATCCCCTTTTACCTTATCAGACCTCCAGGCCATTCAAGGTGGTGATACACCCACATGAAAGGCTACGCTTTTTAACCTTCTTTGTAGCTAAGTAGAACAAGGTGGCAAAATTCTGCTCAAAAAGATACAGGAGGAACTGTTGTGCAGGACCTCTGGGAAAACTTCTTAATAAGAACTGACTCACCTGGAAAGTACATTCCTTTTGTCTAACGCCTTCTGTTCTTGCTGCCTGGGGTAAGGACATGATGGCTGGAACTCCAAGGACAGGAGGGGACTTGGAGGATAGAAATCAGTAGTTGAATGATGTATAATGAGCCTGGGTCAGAGTATCCACACCAGCTGTAGGCTTCTTATCTCTTTTACATAAGAAAGCAATAAATTATCTTGTATAAACTATTGTTTTTGTTTTACTGTTACATGCAGTTAAATTGATACAGACACCTCGTCCATACCCCGTCCTATGAACAGGGAGTTCTCTGATGGTGCTTGACACACAGGAAGTGCTATAAACAATTATTACTATTTTAATGCCACACACAAGTAGACCCACCTGATCGTTCCAACAGCCCTTGGATATGTGTACTTTATAAAATACTAAGGCACACTAACTTCCCCACTTTAGTCAACCAGTAAATAACTGAGTAGATTTGACCCAGGTATCTTAGCACCAGAATCCATGTCTTGAGCATGACATTTAAACTCCCTAAATTGAGCTATCACTGTCCTCGTAACCTGTATGACATAGATTATTTTATATTTTGTTGGAAGTATAGCAATTTTAATGTAGAGTTGGAGATTCTTTTATCCTAATTGTACTGTAAAGTGTTAACAATTTCTTGGGGCCAGCTGATGGTGTAATGGTTATGCCACTGGACTCCTACATAGTTGACATTGTTCGAGTCCCAGACCAGAGGCTTAAAAGTCATACTGAGCATGTGTGTGTGTGCGTGCCCAAAGTCCTGAGAAGAGAATGTGTCCATTCCCCTGGGGGGGGGGCCTTCGGTTTTTGTCTTCTGTTTTTCTTTGCCGAGCTTATGTGCCCTATAGCAAAATCTCTCTGAAAAAAGAGCTAACAAAATGTACATGATAGGAGTGTGGTTTCTGCTGAGTGGACAACACCCTTCCACACAATTCTGTTTCTATATTCACACTCTGGTCCCCTTTGTTCCTTTGACTAAACCAGGGATAGCTACAGGGAGCTGACCTCTTCTCTCCCAACCCTGCTCCTAACCCTTGGCTATTCCTTAATCTGAGTGAGAAAGGACAAAAAATGGCCGCTAAACAGTAACTAATCTAACTAAGAGACAAAGTAGAGCTCAAATTCAGGTTGTTGTAAGAAAAGAAGGGGAGAAACACTGTCTAAACATTAAAGCCATTAGATAAAAGCCTCATATAGACCTTCTGTCAATGGTTTTTCTTGGTAATCCCCTCACACCCAGCAGAAAGGACTGAGAGTTACCAGAGCAGAAGTGAAACGTGAACCATGGTGTATCAGACAAGTGGAGGGAGACTCGCTATAGCTGAAGTAGAGCTCAAAGGTCCTGGGTGGGTGACCCCAAGGAAGTCGTGATGGTGCAATGGGCACACGCTGCCCGTTCTGCAGTCTTCCTGGTCTGGATAACAGAACCGAGTGTGAAGGTTAAAATACCAGGACAAAGTGGGGACCCCACGTCTTCCCAGGTTGATGTGGTCTTTCTGTTACTGAAAGGAAAACTAGGAAGAGGAATAAAAACATGAAACAGAAGTGAAGGAGTGAATGCTGTTTAGCACAGGCTAACGAAATGAAAAAAAGAAAACAGGATAAAGGTGAACCGGCCCCTTAGCACTGTGCTGAGGAAACTAAATCCCACATGGCTTATCACAGTTTCCGTCCCACTGCCGGCAGCTCGGAAAACACACCGGGCTTATCCACGCCTGCCCAGATCTTGAAGGGATGGAGGAAAAAGGATTGTGGAATGATCAGGCCCCACTTGGCAGCTCTCTCTCTCTCACTGACTGTTGAAACCCTTGTGGCTGCATGAGACAATAGTTAGAAGCTAAGTTAATAATGAAATTCAAAGTTTAGTTTCATTCAAAACACTGGAACAGCAGGCATGAGGGCGTGATTACTTTTTTCCTCATTGAGCTCCCCTGACCACACATATACACACATGCATGTGCACATATACATATATACCATACACACACACACTTATTTCATAGCTCACATGCATTCCTTACCAAAGCAATTAGCTGTTTATATTGTCCTCTTACAAAGTGTGACCTTTTGAGACCTCAAGCCTTAGAAAGATCATGACTTCTCTTCCAATGTGTAATTTAATATAAGATATTCCTAAAGCATAAATATATGTAAGGAAGCTCAAATAAGACATGGTTTTTCTCATGTTGATGATGTGTGAGTGTGTGGCGTCAGGTTATCTCCAGTTCCTTGGTATCACTGTTTCGTTGGCGCCCCAGGCACATGGTTGGTCTGCCCGTGGGTCTCTGTACTCTGCACGAGACGTAAGTACCTTGAGAAGGAAGGCGATCTCGTCTACCTTAGCATCAGTGATATTCATAAGGCCTCATAACAACAGGCATAGAGAAGGAAGTCATCGGATTTTGATTGGGTGGGTGGATGGCCAAATGAGTGAATAGACAAAAAGGTGAATTCTCTCTGAAGAGTGACAAACCCCAAGCTGTATCAGAGGTTCCACACAAACAGTAAACTCTGAGCCTAGTCTTGGCCAATGGCCACTATAGGTGTTCAAGTAGGATGGGAGATGGGCATTTCTTGGGTATTGTGAACCACCATCCAATATAACTTATTTCTGCTTCCAGACTGGAATCCAGCAGAACCCTGAGTTAGAGCTTCTCAGGGCCTTCTCATCGACTTGAATGGAAAGCCCACGTGGGTGGTCTCTGAAGTTGTCAGCAGCCTCGGCCACTGTCACAAATAATTTATTCCCTCTGTTTGGGCTTTGCTACTGAGAGGGACAGGCTAATTGGGTCTTCCTGGCGATCCACGTCAGCTAGAAGCTTCCTGCTAAGATCCCTCCATCTCCTTCCCAATCTTTCGCAGTGCCAAAACATAAAGTGAAGGAAAGTTTATAAAGCACATGCCTGCTGAGAATACCCTGCAGTGGCTGTTTTCCCCAATCGAGGCGTTCCCTGCTAGCTACTTCAAAGGCTTTTGAAGTCACTGCTAATTTAAAAGCAATAATAAGATTGACACTGAAATGCTTCCCAGCTGGTTTTTCTGGGCAATAACTCTCACCAGTTTCTTTACAACCTGCTTTCTGTTACAATTTCGGGTTTGCAAAACATGGACTTTTAAAACATTCAAACAGAACAGAACATGTTTCTAAAACAAAGGAAAAAAAACACGATCATAACACAGATATAAACATGTTCGTCATTCAGGACCTATTTCTTAATAATGAATATCAGTGAATTTAGCTTTGGGGGATCAATGAGTCCTAGGTTCAAAACTCAGCTCTTCCTTTTAATGGTTGGATGTTCTTAGACAAGTTATTGAACTTCCCTAAACTGTGAGTAAATCTCTTAAAACACGGTAATAAAGTACCTCTCTTGAAGCTTAGCCTGGAGAGTAGAAACACAGGTGTGGAAAACACAGGTATGGGATCCACATGAGACCTGAAGTCAAAACTCAGTTCTGTCGGCTGGTAACCCTAGCCTTAGTCAATTTTCCCAGCCTTCCTAAGACAGCTTATCTACTTACAAAGTAGAAATAATAAGACATAGCTCACATGGTAGGTATAAGGTTTAAATTTGATAATATGATTTTATGGCACTGTATCTGGTGTCAAGTAAATGTTTAATAAAATGATAGCTTTTATGGATGTGAAGATGAACTGAGGGGAAAAATATGCAAGAACCTGGCATAGTACCTGGCATTTAACAGACTACTTAGCAAGCATTATCTATCATAAAGCTGTTTGCGTTGACATGCCCATATAAGTTGCGGCTTTGCAATCAATCACCCTCAAGCTCAGTGATTGATTTCATCACTTTTGTTGTTTTTAAAGAGATTTTATCACTGTAAACTTCTTATCAAAGTTTAATCTCATACTTAGAACAAGTGCAGTCGAATACAGCTCACATGTCCAATTCTGCTGCGCGCCGGGACTCCTGAACTTGGACGGGACTTCGGTTGCAATGATTCGTCTAGGCTCTGCACAGATTCTCACCCTCCAACAGGGTAGCCACAGTTTGTTCACCTCAGGACAGGGGAAAATCCCACAAATGAGCGAGGAAAGGCTTGGAACTTCATAATTTTTGTCGCTTTTACTGGTCAAAGTTCATCATCAGTCCAGTTTGGATCCAGATGTCAGAGGACTGACTGCAACTCTCGAAGGAAGGTGCTACAGAGTTGTTTGTGAAGGGGCACAAACACAGTAAGGGGTGGAAAGAAGTTTGCCCATTATTGCAATCTACTCCACTGGCCCCAAATCATCTGTACTAGACACTTTATGATGAGTTCTCCACGACAGCTTACATGTTCATTGTTCAGGCAGACTCAGAAAGAGCCTCAACCTTTCAAAAATGACTATCCATAGCTTTTCCTTATAAAAACTTGTCTCACAGGTAGTTTGTTTCACGAGTTCTTGGCAGAACTAACCTGGCATTGGTTTACTCACATGTTGCCACCAGGACATTCCACTGTCAGATTGAGCCTCCCAGGCCCCTAGCAGCAGGGTGAGCAACAGGGCTATGGACATCGTCATGCAGCCGCTGCAATGCAGTTGTAACGTGGGGGCCGGATACTGGGCAGGCTGCAGTTCCCGAGTGCAGCCTTCTCACAGGCCCATCAGATTGTCTAATTCGAGGTGAGTAGTTTTGCCAAGGGTCCAGAGCTTGTTGGGGCTTCCATAAAGTGTGGAGCCAGTACCTTCAGGGATGGGAGAGAATCAGAATGCCAATGTTTTTTCATCTTAGTCACAGAGAGGGTATAAATTCTAGCTTACTCAAAGGAAAGAAAAATGGCTCTTAAACTCTAGTCTCATTTGCACCGTTTTAGAGAGACTTTATTTTTAAAGAGTGAGGATTTAGAATCAGAACTTGGTGTGAATCCCAGCTCTGCTATTGACTCCCTCCATAACCTAGGTGTTCGCTTGGCTTTCATTCTCCCAGCCTTCTAACTAAGGAAAAATCATTTAATTTACAGTGCTGCTCTTTGCAGTGAGTTAAAAAATGCCACATGTAAAGGACTCAGCACTAGGTAGGTACTATAATACTGCATCCACATTCCATCATCCCAGCAGCCTCCCAAACAGGGCTGGGCATTATGAAAACAAACCAGAGTGAGACCTGTAAACAATGAATTTGGGATACCTTATTTCTGAGGTAGTAGGATCTGGGCATTAACTAGGGAAGATGAAAATTAATATATACCGAATGTCCACACTCTGTAACTGAAACTGATAGGCTAAAGGATGTACAAACACAAGAGGTGGATGTGAATGCCAGATGTGGTGTGTGTGGAGGAGTGGGGCCTGGGGAAGAACATTTGGAGGAGGGATACGAAGACAGCATTGTTGAGACAGGGAGGTAGTGTTGTTATATTTTGATCAACTGGACCGGGGAGAAATGTTCTTATATTGAAATGATCACCCTGTAAGCTAAATAATGTGATTGAATGTATTAAAAAAATGTAACATAAATAAATAAAAAATATATCATTTAAAATTCCCAAGAGTTAATATTAGGTTATTATGTTAAACTGACATATTTAGCCAAATTCCTCTGTTAGTTGTAAATTTTTGTCAGATCATTAACTATGGCTAAAATCTTAATGTTATGTCCTTAAAGAATTCACAAAGAGGGTAAAATAAATAAATATAAATAAATAAATAAATCTAATCATTAAAAAAAAAGAAAAGAAAAGAAAAAGAATGTGGCCCCAACTGAGGCTTCAAAAACCCATTTACACAATGGAATACTAGTGAGCCATAAAGAATAGTGAGGCTCTGTCGTTCAATACAAAGTAGATGAAAATAGAAGATGTGATGTTCCGTGAAATAAGCCAGACGGCGAAGGACAGACACTGTGTGCTCTCACTCAATATACACTGAACGGAGCACTTTTTGACAGAAATGGGACGACCCGAAGACATAAAAGTAGGAGGATATGTGTAGATACCAGAGACTGTATGGGTGGGGTTGGACAGTGGTGGGTAGGGGAGAGAGGCTCAGACAAAAAAAGTATTTAACAGACATAAGCATGAAAGCTCTTTTGTTGAAAAATGTTAACAATCAAATTACCACATACATCCTATTCATTGGAGAATTTCATGTTCATGCACTGCATGTACACTTTGAAAAACCATATTGTGTGCTATAGAGATATGCAAGAATTATACGTGAATAAATCATCAAACAAAAATGAAGAAAAGTAAATAAAAAAAACAGGAAGAGACTGAACAAAGATACGTTAAAGTGGTATCGTTTCACATTCACTACATAGGTAAGCATGAGAATGTTTGATATACCAAGTGCTGGAGAAAATATGGATCAGTGGGAATTCTCAGGCACTGATGCTAGGAGTGTCAGCAGTTACAATCATTTCGGAGAGTAATTTGGTATTAACTTGTCAGCTAAACATTGCGCATTGCATATGTGCTCTGCAAAATTATGACTCCGCACTTTCACTCCCCACCTGGTATTTTTGAGAACAGCAATTCTCAAATTCTTGTCCAGGGACCTAAGACTTTCTGAGGAAATCCACGAGGTCAAAACTATTTTTACAATACATCTGAAAGGCATTTTTTTCATTATCATTGAGACAATGTGTACAGAGTACTTTTTCCAAGACTATGTGATATATGATATTGCAACAGATTAAACACAGAATCAGATATGAGAATTCTCATTGACTCTCCACAAAAGACAATCTTAGAATATGTTTTTCAGTCAAGTTTTACCCTGGAACATGAATTATATTTAATACTATTCTTAATAACTCACTGCATGTGTAGTGAGTTCAACATGTGGGATTTTCCAGTGATAAAAACGTATACATATTTGGTGTCCACTGTGTGTCAGGAACATTGAACAAAATACATATAATACCAGGATCCTCAAAAAAGATAGTTAATGTGAGATTCAGGTAATAGTAAGAGAGATACAAAATATAACAGTGGCTTAAGACAAGAGTTTATTCCTGTCTCTCATGGTAAGTTCTAAAACAGAAAATAGGCTAATATGGTGATGATGCTCAAAAATTTTTTCCAAAGCCTAGCTCCTCTGGGTGTGACCTCCATTCCCCAAATCTCTTTAGGCTCCAAAGCGGCCGCTCTCTGTCCAGCCACTGTGCTAGCATTCCAACCAGCAGGAAAAGGAAATGACCAAGGCGGACAAAGGATACAATACATTTGCCTTGTTCAAAGTTTTCCAAGTAGAAACCTATCACACTTTAGCATGGGTATCACTGACCAAAGTCTCTAAGAGTAGCTGAAAAACGTAGTTTGTATTCTGAATAGTAATTCCTTATTCCTAAGAGAAAGAGAAGAATGGACATTGGGGAATATAAATAGTCTTTACCACTGGTAGTACAATCCCTAATATACAGCACTGGAAATAGCCTCAGTGATTAAGTCTTCTTTAGGAAACCCAGTTCTGAACTCAGAATGGTGTGAGTTTCTCTCTCTATTTCTACATTATATTGTCATAATTCTATTCTGTCTAGGGAAACCAAGGCCAGTAGGCAGTATTATGAATAAGTGGGTTAGTACGGCATAGCTCCAGAAATATCATATCCCAATATCACGCTTCCCCCTTCCACCACACTGTAGCAAGGCTTATGATTAACGTTCAGTGTTCTACTGTCAGTGAGACCATTTATTAGCTGAATGATCTTGGAAAATAATCACAAAAACTCTTGAGTTTCCTCACCCATCAATGTATAGAAGAATACCAACTAAAAGTTAAGATCGAGGGCTTTGATAATAAATAAATAGAACAACACTATAAACAAATGTTAAATGCTAACATGTTTTCTCCCCACCTCTCACCCCCCATTTTTAATTTGGTCAGAGGGCAAATGTGCTTGCTAAAGAAAGACAGGGAGAGAGAGGGAAAGTAAGAAATTAACCTCACCTCCTCCATGGGGTATGGTCATATACCCAAAGTTGGCCGTGTAGGATCCAACCACCTTAGCCACCAGGCTTTGGATTAACCCCAGCATGTTTTTAATTTAACAGCATTTCATTTGAAAGCATTGGACATGTTATTTTATGTAAATGGGTTCACAGAAGAGATTTATTTTTACTTGGATCAATTTCAAAGATGCTATGGATGCAGTGGCACTTTTATTTATTGTCAGTCAGTTACTAGAAAGGAAGGTAATTTAGGCCGGAGGCAGACATATACAGGGATACAGAGTTGGGCACAAAGTTTGGGGGACACTAAAGAGGACAGGAAAATGCACTTTCATGAACCTTCAGTGAAGAGTAGTTACCTCTCCGATACGTGACTATTCTCCAGGTCACCTTACGTCATCATACAAGACGTCTGCTCTAGCCGCTCTGGTCACCATTGCCTGTTTCAGCACTGTCCCTGGAGGAGGAGAGCAAGCTAAATCATTGTGTCTAATGAACGTGTCCAGAGCTCTTTCCCAGGAGATGACCCAAGGGTGGACCGGTGAGGGATATAATAAAGGGTCTTGAATAGCAAGGAACTAAAGGGCAAAGTCGTAAATCCAGCAATCTGGCGCTAGAGCCTGAGTTCCCTTTTCTTTCCTTTTTTTTAGAAACTCTTTTTTTTTCCCCAACAAAAGCTTTACTCGGTTCATTCAGAAGTCAGAAAGCATTGGCAAAATAAATTTCAGTTGCAATATCACATGTATCAGAAATACAGGAGATATTTATAATACTCACGGATACAAATGAATGATAAAGTACAGTTGCACACTAGCCAGAGCATGTCAGTCCAGAGGCAGTTCGAGCCTGAATATTAAACCATTATGTGAACTGCTGAGCTGACTGCATCTAAGGAGCCTACTGTGTGAATCCGGCCTGGGGCCACTGGTTTGTGCAAACATTGAGGAGACAGCGAGTAGGAGTGAGGATGGATGAGAGGGAAGAGCAGATCACATAGCAGGGCAAACCCGAGTCACATTGAAGAATTTGGTCGCCTCTCTTACTCCTTCCCACCACTCAAGCCTCAAGGCCTCTCTTTTCCTCTCTTATTGTCATAGACCTACTCTAGGTCTTCATTTGCTGAAGACAAACCCCCAAGTTCAAATCCCAGCTCTATTTATTAGCTGGGTGACCTTGGGAAAGTTTACTAAATGAGAGAATGTGTCCCTCCTAAAATGCTGGGAAGATTAAACAAGTGAGTGTGTGTTGAAAGTGTTGATAACAATGTCTGGGCCTTAGGAAGCTCCTAAACCATCAGAGAACACCATGAATGGTTTCCTGACTCCAAGCCAGTTCCCCTTAGGTCCATCTTACCTGTTAAGATCAGAGAGAGCTTTCTGTAGCCTGGATCTGTCTGTGCCGTCTCCGTGTTCAGATGCTTTGGTGATAGCTCCCGACTTCAGTGTGGCATGCTTGGTCCTTCCCCTGGGTCCTGAGCCTTGCCATGGTCCTATAACCAGGTCACACCAAAGGACCCATCCTTCCCTGAAATTGGCATTTACATTTTGCCTTTGAGCCTTTGTATACACCATTTCCTCTGCCTGGCCTGCACCCCCTTTTTTTTTAGTGGACATTTTTGCCTTAGGATCCATGTACTCACCAGAAAGAGAGAAAAAGAGACAGAGACAGTAAGAAGGAAAGTGAGAAATCACCCCCATGGGGGATGGACACACCACAAACCCTTTTTCTCCATTTTCTTCCTAGGATCTTGGGCACAGACCCACAAGCATTTGGCATGACTTTCAAGCCACCGGGTCCAGGACTCTAACTGCAGTTGGCTATGTGGGAGTTCAACAACATAACTACTGCACCATTTGCTGTCCCCTGACCTGCACCTCTTAACCCTGGAAGGCTATATTTAAACCCATCTGTGATCTAGTCTCAATAGCCCCCCAAAACATCATATTGCCCCATATTGTCTCTGTGTCCTGCATTATGGAATCTCAGAGGTAACCCGTTTGCCCAGGCCCTTCTCCCTCTCTACAGGAGCCCAGCTCCTGTACCCCCTGGGACGAATGTAGGTCCCCGCATATGATAGAGTACTGCTAGAGATTTGTTGCAAGATATAGAAAACAGGAAACGAGGAAGGAATGAAGGAGAGGAACTAGGAAGGGGAGAGATGTTGAAGCAATTTGTGTTGCTATGAACCCAGGTCTGGCGGGCCACAGAGCTGACTCACACTGAGCCACCAACACAAAAATTCACTTTTCTCAGAAACAGGTTGTTCCCAAAAGTTTGTAAAACAAACTTTCCTGATTGTTGGCCTGAACTCACATACATCCCCACAGAAGCAAAGTTGTATTGAAAGTTTGTAGTTTATGATATAAGTCAGAAACAATCACTTATTTGTGAATTAACCCAAGACCAGTTCTGAAAAGCTTTTGCCATCTTTCAAGACACCAAGTTATCAGGGAACTGAGATTCTCAACTCTCCCAAATTCCCAGGCAAAAGACCTTTTCTAAGAGAAAGGCGCCTTCTATATACCAACAAAAATTGTAGAAGCAGGCTCTCCAAACACTCCTGGTGGAGTGGGTTGACAAAGATGCAGGACAGGACGCTAGCTCTGGCTAGTTTGGCAGTAAATTTTTATAGATAACATATTGGTTCACCTCATTTGTGTAATGAAAGTCACCTTTTCCCATCCTCTGTGCCTGCAGCACTCTGACAGCCAGCCACTGTGGCCTTCCATCAACCCTGCAATGGATGGTCTACAGACTGAGTAGATTCTCAGTGCCGAGATGACTCCAAGGGTTCTTACTCACTATTCATCTCTCTCATAGCAACAGTATGAGATAAGGACTGTTGACACTATCATTCTATGGGGAGAAAATTGAAATGGTTGAAGGGTTTAAATTCTATATTCACCAGCCATTGAGATATGGCCACATCCTAACCTCCAGAATCTATGAATATGAGATCATCGGGGGGAAAACAAATCTTTGTAGATGTGATTCAGTTAGGGATCTTTTTTTAGAGAGAGAGATTTTTGCTGTAGGGTATGTGCAACTCACCGGAGAGACAGAAAGTGAGAAATCACCATCCAAGTGAATAGCCACACTACAATCCCTTCTCCTCCATTGTCTTCTTGGGATCTTGGGCACACATGCACATGTGCCCAGTGTGAATTTTAAGCCACCATGTCTGGGACTTGAAATGTGGTCAGCTATGTGGGAGTCCAGCAAGGTAACCATTACTCCATCTGCTGGTTCTTCAGTTAAGGATCTTGATGTAAAAAGACCTCTTGGACTATTTGGATGAGTCCCAAATCAGAAGACATGTGTCTCCATAAGAAGAACTAAGATGAGAAGATGAGAAGAAGATGGAGAAGAGAGAAGGAATGCCAAAACCCACCAGAAGGAGGAAGAAGTTGAAGAAGGACTCTCGAGCTTCAGCCCTGATGACCTTTATTTTAGTCTCCTGACCTCCAGAACTGCAAGAAAAAAGCATTTATGAGGTTTTCAGCCATCAAGCTTATTATATTTATTTTAGTAGCCACTGGAAACTAATACAGTGCCAAAACCAGGATTTGATCCCAAATATGCCCGGTTTGCTCGGTGACTTAGGACAAGTTAATTTACATTTCAGAGGCTTCCATTTCTAAGCTGTGAAGGAGGGTTCCAGCAGGACTAAATGAGCTAATGTACTCACATCAAGCACCTGGCCCACTGCCTGGGAAGCAGCCCTCAACCATCTTAATAGGAGCAAGGAGGAAGCAGAAAGGAATCTCAGCAGGCCATGCAGCTCGAATTTGGAAGTCCCAGCAGCATTCTCTGCAACTTCCAGCTGTGTAGCTTTGGTCCTCTTGCTTAATTTCTCAAGCTGAAATACCTACTGTCCAGGATTATTATAGATACAAAATGAGATCACGTAGAATGCAGCAAAATAAAGAATAGTGTAGCCAGCTTTCCTTTCTTCTTCTCAGTTGCTCAGAATTAGAAACATATTCCAGTTTATCTGTTGGGGACAAGTTAGATATGTACAAGGTAAGATTTGTCTACATTGTTTTAAACAGTTTTCCATGAAAAGTTCAGTCATTCAACCCCCAATGGCATCCAATCATGTTCACACAGGGCTAATAGCTGGGGACACGGAGTTGAATATAAATGAGCAGCACTCATTTAGGAACTTAAAATTCTCTCAGAATTCATGATTTGAGCACTCTGAACTGAACTTGAACCCTATGGCATCACATTGGCTTATATAGCTTTGATGACAAGAAAAGAGAATTTTAAAAAGTCATTAAACAAGGTGAAAAGCCTTATTGGACATGAATTGGCTCTTAAAGAATATTACAATGATATAAAGCTCAAATGGGTCAGAAATTTATGAAAGTCATTTTCCTTAAATAAAGCATGATTTTAAATATTCAAGGAGAACACTTTGCCAAATGTACTTGGTGTTTAAAAACATCTGAAGAACTGAGAGAATTTTTTTCTCATTCTGAAGACATTGTGCTAGACAGCATGACATCTGCGTCAGGACTGAGAGCTCTACCAGGCCTCGTGTTTGAGCACAGAGCTACCTGCACAGTCCATCTGTCCCGGGAGTGAGCCACGTGGGCTACCCCTTGCTGCCCAACTGTGAAGGCCACCGACGATGTGGGTATTAGGCACACAGATTAGTAGTCCTGGTTAGCATTCAATACATTATACAGGAATTGCCTGCTCTTTCAAGAAAATGTGAACTTCTTGAAGGTGAATAATTGACTTTTTTTTCACTGTTTCATTACCTAACACGTAGCACTTACTTCAATAAGTAAGAAGTAAATGGCTGGGAACAGCAGATGGCTTAGCATTTACTTTGCTGGACTCCCACGTAGGCAACTGTGCTTTGAGTCCTGGACCTGGCTGTTTAAAAGTCATGCTGGGCACATGTGTGTGCATCCCCCAAATTCCAAGAGGAGAATAGAGGAGAAAGGATTATGGTATAGCCATCCCCCCCTAAGGGATGATTTCTTACTTTCTGTCTCTCTGTCTCTTCAGCAAGCATGTGTGCCCTGTAGCAAATATCTCTCTTAAGAAAAAAAAGTAAATGGCTGAGTAGGTGAGTAACTAGAAGGGAGGAAAGAAGAAAGAAGGGAGGGAGGGAGCGTGAATGAGATAGTGGATAGTAGAAAAGTACGTAGATGAGTGAATGTGTGGATGGGTGGATGTGTAAAATAAGATAGATGGCAGATGATAGAGAGATGATAGACGGTATTAGTAGACAGGTAGATGATAGATAGATGTAGAA
The DNA here is from genome assembly GCF_000334495.1 of Tupaia belangeri chinensis. Taxonomy (NCBI): domain Eukaryota; kingdom Metazoa; phylum Chordata; class Mammalia; order Scandentia; family Tupaiidae; genus Tupaia; species Tupaia belangeri. The sequence continues at coordinate 2,068,600 of NW_006159608.1, read as the reverse complement.
GACTGGAAGACTGGGTGGCTTGGCATATGGAAGAATCTGTAGATGAAAGGTTGGAAGAATTGGTAATAGTTGGATAAAAGGAAGGAAGGAAAGATGGACAGACAGATAGGTAAATGGATAGATGGATGGATGAATAGTCGAAGACAGGGCCTACCTAGGAACTGCTGTTTGAAAGAACTACCTAATAATTTTGCATTTGAAGATTCTAGTCCCAAATTTCTATTTTCCTTCCAAAAAATTACATTTACCTTTTAAAACAGGGGCCTGTAATGTTGTAAACCCAAAATAATACACTACACTTTTATAGTTCTTTCTAAGTAAACAAAGAAGTAATAACAATGAACAAAGCAACTCAGGTCAGAGGATACGACACTCCAGGCTATGCAACTATGGATAAACTACTTTACTTTTCTGAGTCCAGTCTAATAATTTCTGAAATATAGGTATGCCTGATACTGTTAGTTACCTATCAAATAAGCACTCTCCCTTTTCCTTGGTAACAGCATATTGCTTTGATTTCAGAAGAAATTTTCCAATCCCAGAAGGTGAATTATAGTCTACATCATAGAATCCCATTCACATTTGACAGTAACCCTGTTATGACCAATGAGAAATGGGAGAAATTTAATATTTCTGGGAATAAAAAGAAACAGCAGATAGCCCAGCCTCTGCAGTAGTCAGCAGCACGTGGACTATGGGGCTGGAAGGCGCATGCTGCTGACTGTGTGAGTCCCTGGCCTGGGAGACCTAAAGCACTCGGGCGTGTGCACCTGTGCCCGATATCCTGGCAGGCAGGACAAGAGGAAAGGGATTCTGTTGTGACTGAGCCTTGGACCGACAGATGGCGTAACGGTTTTGTTGCTGCATGTCCATGTAGTCAACTGTGGTTTGGGTCCCAGAGCTGGAGGCTTAAAACTCATGCCAGGCACGTGTGCATGCATGTCCAAACTCCAGAGAAGAGAATGGAGGAGAAGGGATGTGGCCACCCTCTCCTGGGGTGATTTCTCAAGTTTTGTCTCTGTCTCTCCAGCAAGCTCACATGACCTTTAGCAAGAAATCTTTAAAGGAAAAAAAGAAACAAACAAACAAAGAGGGAGGAAAGGAAGGAAGGAAAAGAAAGAAAGTAAAGAAAGAAAGTAAAGAAGAAACAAAAGGGATCGTAGTATGACTGAGCCCTGTGGACGTTCTCTCTCCTCTCTCTCTTTTCTGCTTGTATGTGCTATATCATGAATGAAAAGCAAAAGGAAAAGAAAAAAGAAGAGTTTACTGAAGAGAAAGTCCGTGGGCTGTGACCCCTTCCTTCCTTTTCTGGGTTGTACTAAGCCTTGTGCTTGGAGCTGCAGCAGAAACCACTTTATAACCATGAAGAGAAAGCCAAGAGATTCCAACGAGGCTGACCTATACTCTTGGCATTGTTGGACTGACAGTTCAAACTCTGAAAACATCTATTTATATCACCTTGTTTCATAAGACCCATAAAAAATTGAGGAGTGGATATAGCATTTTCCATATGCCAGGTTCTGTTCAACAAAAATTAACTCATTTAGTTTCCACACCTATATCCATCTCACAGATGAAAATAGACATGGAGAGGTCAAAAATCTTGGCCAACATGATAACTAGTAAATGATAAAAGGGGACTTGAATGGTCAATGGCCATCCATATAATCATTACCTTGTATACTTTTCCTTCATCTGCTAAGTGTTTAATTTTGAATGTAACCAAAACAATACCAAGTTACACAAAACCTAGTCTATAGTGTACATTTCTTGTGAATACACACTAATGCCAATATATCATGCAACCTTCAAAGCACCTCTGAGAAATATCTAACGTTATCCCAAAACGTGTAAGTTAGGAAACAGACCAAGTCATCTGCCCGAGCCCACAAAGCAGGTCCGCAGCAGAGCTGGAACTGGACGAATCTGTGGGTCCCCTGACTGAAGCTGATTCACTTTCCACCCATCCTGCCTCCTTGTAAGATGCTCATTTCTTTGCACAGTCATAAGGAAGACCCAAAGGGGTCCTTGGTGATGCTAATGAAACCTGACTCCTAGGCTTAAAACAGTCCAGTAGATCAGTGAGGGGATTTGGGAGCAGAAAGGGATGCTCTTTACTCGCAGATGCTCCTAAGGTCTACTCAGTTCTAAGCCAATCCCTGAAAGGTCACCTCTTTTCCCAGCATTGTGATTCAGAAAGACGTTGCCCTTGGATATTAGTACTTACACTCTCAGAACCATGGTCTTTCCCCATCATGAGTCTTTCCAGTCTTACTGCTGGGAAAATTCTACACACTCCCATTCAAATTGGTCATCACAATGCCTGAGTTAAGTCTATGCATGCGGAAGGGGAAAAGATGAAGTTAGAGAGGGATTAGTCAATGGAGAGCCCAAAAGATGGATGGTAGTCAAGAATCAGAGACTGGTGACCTGGGAAGCAGAAGTGATCCACCAGTCCAAAACTTTTCATTTATAATCAGTGCACATGTGACTCAGAGAGATTTATTAATTATTACGATTGTCATTCGCAAGTAATCTGGCACTGTGTCAGTTGAGCTCATTTAATCCTTACCCCCTCCTCCCCCCCAAAAAAAGGCAGAAGAAAAACAAATGCTCAGAAAAAATAGGCAACTTACTTGAGGTCATAGAGCTGACACACGGCAGAGGCCAGCTGTGTAGGAAGGATTTCTGATCCATAAGCTACATCTTGCTCTGAGGTTGGTTTACCCACTGTTAAATGGTAATACTGACAGCATCTTCTACATTCCTCTCCTCTGCACATCAGCCATGCTGGCTTTCCTTAAGCATGCCCTCCACCATCAGGACTTGGGTGCACACCATCCTCCCTGCCTGGAATACTGCTCTTTGCACTGGTAAAGCAGGTTGAAGCTCCCAAGGAGGGGCTGACACTCACAAAGGAAAGCAAGGGGTAGGGAGAGAGGAGTCTCAAAGACCACTGTGAATTAAGGAGAGACTTAGAGGCAGCCTTGACAGGCATGCAGGCCCTGAAAAATGAACGCAAAGCCGTGTGCTTATGTGTGTGTGGTTGGAGAGGAGCGGAAGGCTCAGTGCTCTATCGGAGTCTCTCAGTGATCTGTTTAGAGCTGTTCAATACCACTGTTGTTGGTGAGCAACAGCAGGGACTCTCTTCAGGTCATAGGACAAGGCTGTGATCAATGAAGGGATGTGCGTGTGTGTGTTTGTACATGTGTGCATACATACTTGGCTTTTTAGCACACACAGCCATTATCTGAGAAAATAATGAGGAAAGTGGAAAAAAGAATACCAACAGAAATACATGTATGTACATTTCAGAAGGCCCATGGTGCATTGATCATGAGTGGGGAGTACGTGGGCTGTGATGAGCATGCTTGGCTCCTGCTGCACACTGTTAGTGTCTGTGACGACACTGAAAAACAGTTAATCCACCTATGAGTTACTTACTCATGGAAACTCAAAGCTCACCGAACACACCCTGCCAGCTTTTTCTTTTCACTAAGACAGGTTTAACTTGGAAAGACATGGGTGTGACAGAGCTTTGGCTGACGTGCAGAGAGGAATGCAGAAGATGCTGTCAGTATCACCATTTGACAGTGGGTATCACCACCAGGGAGTAGAAGAGCAGTGTCTAGAGCTCATAATTAACTCCAAAGCTCTGGCACTCAGTTCACAGCAGTTCCCTTTCTTTCCATTTGGGGTATAGCATCATTGTGCAGAAAACACGAGACCATGGCCATGCAGTGCTTCATCTGACATTACTCAGTGTTTTCAGAGGACATTCCAGTCTTTTCCTCGGTTTCACATGATTAAACACAAGCTGTTGCCTCTTAATGTAGCAAGTAAAAAGACCTCTTCCCCGTGCTCTCCTCTCTCGCTCCACCTCTCACTCCTCTCTGAGGTGGAGGCTTACACCTGTGAGGCGGTCATCATTGGAGCAGATAGAAGGATCCCGAGTGCGGGGGTTGGCCTCTCCTCCCTCCTCACCTGAGAGTGAGAGGAGTGATCTAAACTAAAGGGTCTGGGCTGTCAGCTCCGTTTTTAGTGAACTACAGTACGATCTGCACAGACTTGAGAGTGAGCAAGCCCTTTTCCCGTCTCACGACAAAATACATACTTCTCCACAGGCTTTCCTAATGATGAACCCAACATTTTATTCTCTCTTTGCTGATTCTCTTAACTAAAGGATCTGGGCTGTCAGCTCCGTTTTTACCAAAGTGAACTACAGTACGATCTGCACAGACTTGAGAGTGAGCAAGCCCTTTTCCCGTCTCACGACAAAATACATACTTCTCCACAGGCTTTCCTAATGATGAACCCAACATTTTATTCTCTCTTTGCTGATTCTCTTGCCCCTTTCTCAGGTGGGCTTTGTTTTGTCAGATGGTGTGTGCACTCTCCAGAGAGAGAGAGAGTGAGAGGAAAAGGGAGAAACTAATGGAGTTTGGTCAAGTCGCAAATCCATTCCCTCCATTTTTCTACCCTGTCTACAGGTTTTGGAACACTTATATGCCTGATGTGTTCTTCAAGATGCTGAAGCTGAGATCTGAACACCATGGTGGGCCATGTGAAACCCAGCTCCCCTAACCACTAGGCCAGAGCTGGTCCAATTTCTCCATTTTTTCAAAACTCTGGTAGAGGCTAGAAAGATGCTGGCTATGAAGCCCACCATAGGCCCTGGTACTTCCCATGCCCATCCCTCGTCTCCTGTTTTCTGGCACAGTGTCTAACATAGTGTACAACGAGCAGTCATTTTGAGAACGAATGATATTTTCCAACATTTACTGGATCTTTATTATGTAGTAGGCACCGCTCTACAGTGGTCACATCTCTTGTTTTGTTCTGGTTTTCATTTATTACTCATAACAACATTTTCAGCTGACTTTAATACCATCAGGCTCTCATTGAACAGAAAAGAAAATGGAAGCAGGAGAGTGGATGTAAATTGCCCACAGTGACATCACTAGGAAGTGGCAGAGGAAGGACTTGACTATCTCAGCCTGGCTTGTTGAACTCATGCTTAGCTACTATACTCTTAAGCACCTGGTTAAAGAAGACATCTACAAGTGTCATTTCTTTTTTTTTTTTCTTTTTTTCTTTTTTTTTTTTTGGAGAGGTTTTTCTTATTGGGTGTTGTGCGCTCACCAGACAGACAGAGAGAGACAGAGAGATAAGAAAGTGAGAAATCACCCCCCAGGGGTGATAGCCACGCCATAATCCCTTCTCCTCTGTTCTCCTCTCGGGATCTTGGGCACGCACGCACACGCGCCCATCGTGAGTTTAAGCCCCCGAGTCTGGGACTTGAACTACGGTCGACTACATGGGAATCCAGCGACATAGCCATTCTGCTAACTGCTGGTCCCTATAAGTATCATTTCTTAAATGTTAGTACCCTTCAGTTATAATGCAAGGACTCTCTGTACATTGCAAATAGAATTCCTTGTGACATTTTTTTTTAATTTTTCTATTAAAAAGGACACAAAAGAGAGAGAGAGACAGGCATTTCTAACTGTGTCCCTGCACTTCGAGCTAACCCGTCTCAGCCAGCCCGGACCATGGCCACTTGTATGTGTGCTGGTGTGCTCAGGCAGCCCCACAGCATTCCTATGTAGTGACTGTGGTGTTACCACTATTGCCTGACTCCTGAAGGCCTTGGATTTTTGAAGACAGAAAGCTGACTTAGGAATTGAGAAGGAGGGTGAAATGTTCAGTTCTTTAATACAAATATCGTTTGCATGCCTAGTGAAACAGAAAACAAAATAGCTAAGAGAACACTCCATGTTTACGTTCATTTATTTAAAATTCATCAGTAGAAATAATGGGAGGCAGCAGGTCAGGTATAATTACTACTACGTCTCAGAATTATGGAATTACAGCTATGATCACAAGTGGCTTGTCTGAGAGGACCCTCTTAGATGCTGTTCCTCTCCAAAACTGTGTGATTGGGATTGTACCCAAACCCTGCCCCTGCTCAGGTATATCCACACTGAAAACAACCATACTCATGGCCTGGTCACTCTCAGAAAAAAGGCAAATACATGTATGTTTTATGAACGATCATAACCAATTGGTAGCCACGCCTTTTCTCCTTGATCTCTCTGTTGTCTCTTCTTAAAACTCATTCGTTTAGGGGCCAGCAGGTGGCGTGGTGGTTAAGGCACTGGACTCCCACATGACTAAGCAAGGTTTGGTCCTGAGCCTGGCAGTTTACTTTACTATTTTTCCTTTCTCTCTCTCTCTCTCTCCCTCTCCCTCTCTCTCTCTCTCTCTTTCTCTCTCTCTTTCTCTCTGGTGGGCACATGCGCCCTATAGCAAATTAAAATAATAATCATCATAATAAATAAAAATAAATAAATGGCATTTTAAAACTTGTTTTAATTTTTATTTATCTATTTTTAGTTTTTGCCATAGGGCATGTGCACTTGCTGGAGAGAGTATGAGAGAAACAAAGAGAGGGAAAGTGAGAAATCATCCCTCAAGGGAAACGGCCATATGGCAATCCCTTCTCTATTCTCCTCTTTGGATTTTGGGCACACATGCACACACACCCAGAGTGATTTTCAAGCCATTGGGCCCAGGACTTGAACTGTGGTCAGCCATGTGGGAGTCTGGCACATTAACTACCACATCACCTACTGGTCCTCAATACTCACTCATTTTTACCAAAGGTTGATTGAGTCGATCTTTAGAATGTACTAGGGGGCTTAAGTGTTTTGTTGTAAAAATTTAAAAATTAAAAGGCATGTGGGATCTTCTTGTCTCAGGGACTGCAACCTTCAAACTAGCAATTTATGGGACCAACAGTTGGCATGATGGAGGAGCTGGATTGTCACACGGCTGACTGTGGCTCAAGTCCTGGACCTGGCATCTTGAAAATCATACTGGGTACTTACACATATATGCCTAAAATACCAGGAAGAAAAAGGAGAAGAAATTGTGGTGTGGCCACGCCTGGGGCGGGGGTGTGTGTGTGTGTTACTTCTCACTTTCACTGTCACTTTCTCTCCCTGGCAAATGCATGCACCCTCTGACAAAAAAAGAAACATAATTTAGTGAGTACCTACTATGTGCTAGGTATGTAAATACGTTCATCTTATTTAACAGTAATAATAATGAAATGTGGGATTATTATTCTAATTATATGGATGAGGAAACCACTCTCTGAAACATCAAGTGATTTACCTAAATGTACACTTCTCCTAGGTGGCAAAGTCACAATATAAATTTAGATCATTTAGATTTGTTCCTGGTACTATGTCCCCTCTGCAGTGCACTGTGTTGTCTAGATGGTTAAGAACGTGTGTTCTAATTCAGTGACCCCAGTTCACTAAGAGTAATCTTGCGTTGCTAGCACAGGAAACGGTGTGGCTTCAGATAAAGCCCACTTCGATCATCTTACCACTGCCTAGCGTCAAGCCTTTCCATCATTGAACCTCACCCGGTATACCTGGCTGCCCATTGTCCACCTGATACTCCAACAAAGCGCAGCACCGCTTCTCTCCTCTTGCCATTAAACTCTCGTGGCTTTTATACTCAGTAAGTGTCATCAAATCAGGAAAATGTGGCCCTGGCTGATGGAGAGTTCCTAATAATGAAGCACCGAATGACTGAATTGATTGTGCTTGGTAGACGTAAAAAGCAGACAGACAGAGAAAATTGATACTCTTGAACAATGCTGGTGAGAGCATAGGAGCAATTTGGCAAAAGTGATCAAAATTATGAATACACAAACACTCAGACCCTCGGAAGTCCTCTTTGAAGAATTTACTCTACAGATAATACAACAGGCATGCAATCATGTATGCATTATTAATACATTCATTGAAGCATTCTTTGTAAGAACAAAAGTTGGAAACCATTAAAATGTCCATCAGCAAAGAGTAGGTTTAAAAAAAAAATAAAGATAATGGTGCACAGTCTCTTATCCAGCGAAGCCGGTTTCCTTTCAGAATACAGATTTTTCTTTTATTTTGGTTAAGTCATACAGTCCATGTATAATACAGACTCTCATTCTCAGAAGGCTCAGGGAAGCACCCTGTAATTAAATATATTTGAATGTTTTGAAGTATGTTTTTCACTAAGTAGGATAATCAAAAGCTCTAAGTATTTTCATATCTGTTCCAGTCAGTTTTGTGTTGTCAGATGAGGTTGGATGTCAAAATTTAGGATGGAAAATAGGAGCTAAGTATTATACGGACTTACATATTTGCACAATATCCGGAAACCAGCTAAAAACAAGTGAGATGACTCTGTGTACTGACATGGAAAGTTCTTCACAAATATAATATTTTTTTGTTAGACAGGGTTTTTTAAATTTATTTATTTAAATTTGACAAGAGAGAGATGGAGAAAAAGGTAAAGAGAGACAGAGAAAGTGAGAAAGCAAGCTGCCAGGTCCGGGACTCGAACCACAGCCAGCTATGTGGGAGTTCAGTGCCCTTAACCACCATTCAACCTGCTGGCCCCTCTTCAAAATATAGTCTAAATTGAAGGAGATAACGTGTCAGGAAGGGTATGCAGAATGCCATCTCTGGTGTTTCACACACACAGACAAGGTTGCATATGCATACAATTACTCTGGGAAGATATGCAAGGGACTGATTTCAGTTTTGGTTTCCGGAAAGGCAAATAGGTGGCTAAGGAACAGGTGTGGGAGAGAGACTCCCTTTTGCTCTATTTCTACTCTTCAGTATATCTGATGAGATCAGGCACGTTCAAGGTGGTATGACTGTAGACTCACTTGAGTATATTTGAAACTTATGGTGGAGTGCTTGCATTAACAAATTTAATTAAATAATTAATATTCTCTTGACTGCTCCTTGGAAGAGCTTTCACTAAACATTCCATTGCTCATTGTCCTCTGTCATAGTCCATGTTTTATTTCCTTCATAACACATTCCATTAGCCATGATTTCATCTTCATTTGTTTACTATTTTACTGTTCTTTGCTAGATGCAAGTTCCTTATTTGCCTTATTTGCTGTGAGTACCAGCATCTTGACAGTGGCTGGCATTGGGGAACTATGAGGAACGGCCCATCCCACACAGAGGCTGAAATAGGATGCGCAGAGTAAATTGTGCTCCGTCCATAACAAAGTCAAAAGTCTAACGCTGGCGGCAGGCAAAGGTGGCCTTTCTGGCTGTCCACAAAGCACACTTTCTGCATTGTTTTCCTGATCATAGAGCATCCACCTTCTCATTCTCATGAGGTCATAGCCTCCAGCTGGGAGCACTTTGAACAGGTGGCTGATGAGGCTGAGATGCACCGAGCACACCCCTCCCCTTCCCGGCCTCCTGGAAGCTCGAACACCTGCACCTGCCAGGACACCCCTGAAAAACTCCATCTTCCAGTGTGAGTGTCGTGTTGTGCACCTCCCTGCCTCCTGTCTCCTGAACCCTCTCCCAGAAGGTCCTTATTGGCCATTCTCTGCTGAGAAGAGCCTGCTCCTTCTAAGGTACACTTCAAAATAACATTTCCACTGTGAAAACCTCCTGAGTCCCTCAATCAAAAGCAACCACTTCCTTAAAAATTGCTCTCCTCTTCCCCAATATTCTTATGCGTAGCTCATTTTAGTTTATCTGGGATTAGAGTTGATTGTTTCCATATTAATCTCTCCAGTAGAGGTGAGTATTTGTTTTTTAATCACAAATCTCCTCCCCAAAGGGAGAGATCTCTCTTTATTCCCTGCACCTAAAACAGAACTTGACAAATTTTTAGAATGTAACTTATTTTAACTTTACACCAGGGAATGGAAGAAAGACAATAATAACATCCAAACACAACAAACAGTGCTGTGAAAGAGTAAATGCTTCATAATTCTGATCGTGAACCTTGGTTCCTCTGCTCATAATTTTGTAACCTCTAGCTGTTCCCTTAACTTCTCTGAGCTTCATATCCTCAATTCTAAAATAAGTCAATAACATCTACTTTGTAGGAATGACAGTGATAAAAATGTAACCACTTGATCAAAGACCTATCAGAGAGGGATCAGCAGTTAGCATACTGGCTATGTCGCTGGACTCCCATGTAGTCGACCATGGTTCAAGTCCCAGACCCGGTGACTTAAACTCACTCCGGGCGCATGTGCATGTGTGCCCAAGATTCCAAGAGGAGAATGGAGGAAAAGGGATTGCAGCATGGCCATCCCCCTTGGGGGGTGATTTCTCGCTTTCTGTCTCTCTGTCTTTTTGGAGAGCGCATACGTCCTATAGCAAAAAACTCTCAAAAAAAAAAAAAAAGACCTATCATAGAGACAACACTCAACAGAAATTATTTCTTCAGCTTACTTTATTATATAAAAGAAATAATGAGTAAATGAACGGGTATATGTGCAAGAACAGGAATATTGATATTTACTATTAAATCAGGTCCATAATTGGGCGTTACAAGGATTACACCTGGACCCATTCCCCTTTACTCAGGTCCAGTTTGATTAGGGTAACTGACATTTAGAGGAATAGAATTGATCATGGAGCATCTACCTTCTGCTGCCTTGCACGGAACAGGTACTCTCAGAGGTAAAGCCATGATTCCTCTGAGCCTTCAGATCACAGGTAAATCTCAAATCCCATCCAAACTTAACATGCCAAGATTTCTTCAACTCTTAACGAAAACAAAAAGTGGGACTATGAAATGCTGCTTCAAATTCCAATTCTGTTCCTCACCTAAGTCTGGCGAAAGGACAAAGAAGACAAAACAAAAATGACACTAACCCAGCTGCAGCAGGTAAATAAAATAGCATTTGCGTCACTGGGAGGGCACACGTGGGCATGTGCTCCAGTGAACACACTCTGCGTGCTGTCCCGCCACCTGCGTTTTCACTCACCTGCCTCGTTGGTCTCTGCTCTTTTTGCTCTCAGCTGAGTCTAAGAGAATTAGTTCCTTTGCTAAAGAGCATCACAGAACAACTGGAAGGTGACTTAATGACCCTGCATTTGCCGGTTGACTTTATTGTGAATCCAAGAGTCAGCATGGGTTGCCCCTGGCATGAAGTGTTGCTACATTCTGTTAAATCAGAGCACCTGACCGGATGTCAGATTAAGTGGATAAAACTGACCATGGGGCTGTAGAACTCTCTTCACTTGTGAAATGTGTAATATGTCAACATGCTTGCTTTGTACTCGACATGTGATTCTAACTCATTTTCTTTGGAAATCGTTCCCAGAGAGGTACATTGTTCTCTTAGGGCTTCTGTGGTCACTTCCAAACCTTTGACAAATCTAGGCACTCACGTTTTCAGAGGCCTCCTGCATACTTTAGTCAAATGAAATATATCCCCCATCCCATGTGAACTATAATTTCATTTACACAAATATACAGGATTGTGAAAATAATTTTGAATTTGTTTTCATATAAATTATTGACTTTGTCTTACAGCTTAAGCTTCATTACACACAAATAAATAAATACTGTAAGTGAGTGTGAGCATCTGTGTGTGCATGTGGGTGTGTGTATTGAGTTGTAGCAGGCCAGCTGCGATAGTGTGAAGTTTTCTAAACATTTAACCAATTTATTTATTTTTGATTTGAAGTTTCTTTTTCCTTTAGAGTTGCTATTTTTTTTCACAAGTCGAATGTTTATATGTAGGCCCACCAAAACTCGCAGCACCATCCTCTCTGCTTTGGGGGTCTAATGGGTAGTCAGACCACAGCCTCTTCTACCTGTCTATTGGAAGAAAATGCATTTTCGATGAAGTGCCCCTATTAAACTGTGACTCCCTCGAGGCAGTACCTCCTGCATTGTGTACAACACCTCTATGTACAGGAAGCCTCACGAGTTCTAAAGCAGATAGCAGAATATAACAGAGAGTGCTCACTGAAGCACCTGACCAGGGGTGCCCTTCCAGGGAGCCTTCACACAGCAGGGCCTCAGGACACGGCAGAGCTGAAGTCCGCCCCACATTTTTGTATTACGTTCACTATCAGAGATCATATACAGTTTTCACCAGATGAAAAGCAACCAAAAAATAAAAAATACAAACCATGCTCCCTGTCTTCTCTTCTCCTTTAATACAAACTTCATGGTAGACTTAAAATATCCTTCAAACAGGGCTAGATTGTGAAGGTTGATGCAGACCTTCAAACTTAGAATGTTATTTTCTGGGGTTGTAACTCAGCCATGAAATTTTGCTCTAGGCAGATTTCAACATGCTAGGTCTAAACTGAAAAAAAAAGAATGTTTCCTACATTTACTTCACTTTAAAACCAGAAGCTTTTTAATACTATTGTTTTGCACATAAAAGCTGTTCAAAGATCATTCTCCCACATGGTTCTCTTTCAAAATTCATTCTGACTGCAGAACAGTCTAGAATGTTCAATCTAGTTTCCTTTATCATGAGAACAGACTGTGAGAAGCTATTATGTATTAGGCAATGTACTATGTGCTTTTCTGCATACGTTTAAATGGGGTTTTTTTTGTTTTTTTAAACACTGTTACATTCCTTTTAGTCTTTTTTTTAAGAGGTTTTTGCTATAGGGCATGCCAGAAAAACAGAGACAGAGAGACAGAAAGCGAGAAGTCACCCCCAGGGGGAATTGCCATACCGCAATCCCTTCGCCATTCTCCTCTTGGGATCTTGGGCACGCACGCACACGCGCCTGACGTGAGTTTAAGCCACCGGGCCTGGGACTCGAACCATGGTCGACTACATGGGAGTCCAGCAACATAGCCATTACATTAACTGCTGGTCCTATTCCTTTTAGTCTTATAACAGCACAGAGTCTGGTAGGTAGCTTTATATCCAATAAGGAAGCTAAGGTCTAGAAAGACTCAAAATTTGACCCAAATCAAACATCTAAAACTAGGGACAACCAGAATTTGAATTCAGTTCTGGTCACCCTATAATTATATAAAGCTGTCTCTAAAGTTCATTGAGGAAAAGAGAGCAAAAGGAAATTCAGTGCTGGCCTGAGAGCCCAGGAGTTAAGGGAGCCTATCCCACATTGCTTACGGTGGTGTGAGTCCCAGTACTGATGGCTTCAATGCCAGTGCTGGCAGCTTAGAAAACACACTGGGCGGGACCAGCAGTTAGTGTAATGGCTATGTCACTGGACTGCCACATAGTCAACCACGGTTCGCGTCCCGGACCCGGTGGCTTAAACTCATGCCGGGCTGGTGTGCCCAAGATCCCAAGAGGAGAATGGAGGAGAAGGGATTGTGGCATGACCACGCCCCCGGGGGGTGATTTCTCACTTTCTATCTCTCTGTCTCTCTCCGTCAGGCGAGCGCACGCGCCCTGTCGCAAAACCCTCTCCAAAAAAAAAAAAAAAGAACTGTCTTGTAGTAAAATCTTTTTCATTATATCTCACTCTCAAGGGAGCACATACTGGTCCAAGGGAGGCAAACACTGCCAGAAGTTCTATGCACCCTGAAACGTTTGCAGTAGAACTGGAAGTAGCAATGAGATCTGGTTTCTAGAGAATCTGAGAAATCGCATGTTCAAATGCTCGAAAAGCTGACTCAATGCACATAGTTTTTGTACTGACATCTCAAAAAGCCCTGGAAAATAAACCTTATTGGTTTAATTATGAGACAAAATATCCCAGGGAAATTGCAATGCTAATTGCTTTCTTGCCTATGTTCAGTATATAATCAGTTTACGTTGTAAAGTACCAGAACTCACAATCAAATCTTTATCATCTAATATAAAAAAAGGAATCTTCCTGAAAGTTATTTAAAAAACAACAACAACTCATATTTGGTATCTTTATGTAAGTTCTGCCATGTTGTTAGACTACTGCAGACATCTTTCATTATCTTCACCCTTCAAGAACATGGTTAGAGGCAATAATTCACACTAAATGGTTACCTCTACATCATAAAATCAGGTATGTCAGCAAAAGCCTTAATCTTAGCAGATGAAAAGAAAAGCACTTGCTGTGTGGGTTATTTAACCATTTTGGACCTCTGCATCATCACCTATAAAATGGGGTCATCTAATACTCCTACCCCATAGTGTGCAAAGAACGCGCCCTGTAGCAAAAACCTCTCCAAAAAAAAAAAAAAACACACTGGGCACATGTGAGTTCTGACAGGATGGAAAGAATAGAGGAAAAGGGATTGTAGTGTGGCCATGCCCCATCAGGGAGTGATGTCTCCCCTTCTCTTTGTCTCTGTCTCTCTCTTTTGTGAGTATATGTGCCATCTAGTATTTTTAAAAAGAGAGAAATACTTTAGGTCACCAAACAGGTGACTTAAGTAAAATCACAAATCCTGAACAGCCACATACCTACAGAGTGGGCTCACAGTTATTTCTGATTACCACTCACACAAATAGTTAGCCAGGTGTGGCAGAAAGAAGAGCATCTCTTCTGGCCCCGACTGGACTTTCCTGCCATTGTGCATGGGACGAGTTCTGCTGGTCCTTTTCCAGGTCTTCACACTGCCACGTTGGTCTGCTTTGTAGTGTTTTCCTGCTTCAAAGTTCACACTACCAATTCTTGCTGTAGATTTTATCCAGTTTAGTTTACAAATCCTCTTCAACACTGGGTTAGACGCTTAGTTCCTACCCACGGCTGCCCTCGGCAGGAGGACGCTCTGCTTGCATGGCCTGTGGCCCACTGTTCCTGTCTCCCGAGTTCCGAGTGTTTTCTCTGCGCGTTCTGCCACACCTTCAGGCTCTGCACATATTCTACTCCTATTGATGTGATTTGCTGATGAGGGTCTGAATCAGTAGCAGATCATGTGATTATAGAGTTAGGTTAGACTTCTTGACTAGGCATAAGGTCCCCAAGAGCAGACGAGTGTCATTTGCTTGCTTGTTTGTTTTGTTTTCAGCTTGCTCTCTCTAGGGCTAAGGGCAGCACCCAGCACAGAGAAGGCACTCAAAATAATACTAGGAAGTGGTAGATAATTGAGAGCTGCAAGGTACAAATAAGACTTCAATCTTAGACATATCTCTCCTACATCATTTTATTTTCTTGAAGTTATCTAACAGCAGCGGAGAACAAATCAGACCCTATCTCTCAGTGATTTAACTCTTGCATCCCTTGGTAGTTGGAACAATGGCTACAGTGTTTGGGCTATTGAGGGGTAGGTTTAAAGGTAAAAACTATTCCTGGAGATCCAAAGTGCTAAAGGTCTAAATGTGAGGTTTAGGGAACTCTAAGGAACTCCTTATCAAAGAGAGTTGGGGAGGAGCTGATACTTCGAAAATAAACAAGAAGTGTTACGTGAATGGAGGGCAGAGGAAGCACTCTTATCTATGAAACAGAGACCAAGAAACCCTTTCATGGGGAATCATTTAGCCATTAGTTGAGAGAGGATAGCTACTCACTGTTTTAAGATTGGTTAGAGCAGGTAGCACCTTTCAGGTAGAGGGAAGGGAACAAGGGCTTTGAGACGAGAGACAGCATGGAACCAGCAGGCAGCGCTGAAGCTGGCACCAAGAGGAATTAGAATGAAATGACACTGGAGACTTAAACGAGCCATATTAGAGGCTTTGGGATTTATCCTGACAGCAAGAAGAAGCTTTGTTTTATACACTAGTCATTAATTGATTCTTCTAATTAACAGACATTCTTTGCCAAAAAAAACCCCTATAAGGTGCCAGCATCTATGCTGACATGACAACAAGGGGGTAAGACAGAGCGCCTCTCTCTCCCCCTCTCAATTTGCCAATGAAATAGACAGGATAAGGAATAAGATATTTTGTTGTGGTAAGAGAACACAAAATGGAATTTTAATCACATGCACCAAGGGAAACCATCAAGGGTGGAAAAGAACCAGCTGGACTATTCCTAGCAGAGGGAAAGTCGTGAGCCCCAAAAGGATAATGGATTGGGGACCCCAATGAGGAGCAGGCCAATAAAAGAAATGAGGATGCCTAGTTACATAGGCAGAAATTAGAAACGAAAGAACCTTATGTGAGATGGCTTCATCTCATTGCGTTAGTCTTCTCAGGTCCCCGCAACAAAATACCACAGACGGGGTTGTTTAAAAAACACATTTAGTTCACATAGTTTTTCATATTCCTGGGGTAGAAGTCCCAGATCAAGGTCTCACAGGGTCAGTCTCTAAAAAGGGCTCTCTTTCCAGACTGCAGACGGCCACCTTCTTGCTGAGTCCACCTGGCAGAGAGAGCAGACTCTGGTATCTTTTCTTATAATGACTCTAATCCGATCAGATCAGGGCACCATCCTATGACTTAACCTTAACTATCTTTCAAAGTCCCTTTCTCAAAATACAGTCACACTGAGAATTAGGACTTCACCAGATGAATTTTAGGAGTGCAGCATTTACGATCATCAAGGAGCCACTAAGAAAGTGTAAGCAAGAAAGTAACATAAGCAAACTGTTAGTTTAGAAAAGTCACGTTGGTGACGGGGGTTGAGATTAGGTTAAAGCAAGGATGGGGACAAGACTTGAAGCAGAGAAAGAAACTGTAGCACCATCTCCTCTTCTCGGTGAAATACATAAACTAATGAACACTAGTAGGACATGAAAACGGAGAGGGGACACCAGGTGGGATGATGCTAAGGGAGTAGATTCCACAGGAATTGGTGCTCTAGGTCTAAGGTTTTGGTGATTGGACTCACATTTTAGTGTCACACATTAAGATTATAAGCTGAGGAGGAACAAGTTTGGTAGCCAAATAATGATTTCAGGGGCCAGCAGGTGGTATGGAGGTTAAGGCACTGGACTCCCACATGGTGGGCAGCATGGCGGACAACAGTTCCAGTCGTGGACCTGGCAGCCAGTTTTCTCACTTTCCTTCTCTCTCTCTCTCTCTCTCTCTCTCTCTCCCTCTCTCTCTCTCTCGTGAGCATGAGCCCTATAGCAAACTAAAAAGTAATAATAATGATAAATTTAAAAATTAAATAATTCTTTAAAAAATTTAAAAAACAAGATCACTTGGTTTTGAAACCCATGCTCTTCCACTTTCCCAAACAAATCTATCAGAATGTTCGCTCTCCATTTTGTTAAAGAAAGTATTGGTTACCTCTTTTCCCATTTTAACTGTGCTCCTGTGCTTAGACTGGGCCATACAGAGCCACCATTACAATCTCCACACCCTCAGCTCTAGTTCTCTGGCCAGTTTCCTACCCCTCCCTATTCCTGTGGAATGCCAAGGAGATTAGTAGTTCCTTATTGCTACTTAGTGAATGACCAAGATCTCAATGACAAATGTATCTGCTATAGTTCTGCAGGCTGGACATCCAACACAGGTCTGAGGCTGAAAAGGAGGGCAGCAGTCCACACTCCTTCCTGGAGTCTCCACCAGAGATCTGTCTTGTGGCTCAGCTCTTCCTGCATGATGCCCCTTCCTTCATCTTCGAAGTCAACAACATAGGTTTGAGTCCCTCTTGAGCTGCCGTTTCTCTGCTTCTGCCAGTCTCTTCTACTTTCAAGGGCCCTTGTAACTACAGTGAGCCCTACAGGGTAGCTCATTATAGTCTCTCTACCTTAAAGTCAGGTGACTCACAGATTTCATTCCATCTCCATCCCAAACTGGCCAAGGCCATGGAACCTAACACAGCAGCACACTTGAGATTAGATGTAGGACATCTTTGGGGGCCATTATTCTGCTAGCACACCAATCACTAGGCACGTGATTCCAACAAAACAGGATGTTATGTTTAGAGATGGAGCAATCAAAATTGTCTTAATTAATTTAACTAGAACAAAAAGAGAAAAAAAAATAAAGAGTGGTAGGGGAGGCCCCTGAACTTGCTAAGGCATATTGGGTGGGCAGCATAAACAGAGAAAGGAGACGAACATTAAGGAATCAGTACATTCAGGGACCGGTAAGTCTCTCTCCTAGTCTTTTTCCATCCCTACCAGGTTAATTTTGATCCTTTCCAGAGACTTCTGTTTGGTCTCTGAATGTAATTTGAGGAAGCTCTGCCTTCCATGGGGAAGTACGCAGACTCTTTATTGGATAGTTAAATCTCTCTCTCAGCCCATTAGACGCGGCATGGATGAATAGCTTCCGAGTTATCTCAGCCACTTCTTGCCCAGTATTGCTCCTCCCAGCTCTCTGCTACCTGTATTACAGACTCTGAAATCTCACTGAAGATGTTCAAATTAATTCTTGGAAGGAGGTAGCTGTCAGAGCATGCCTCCCCCTTCACACACACGTACGCACCCAGGCTGCTCCCTCATGACATCTCTCCCCATCACCAGTTGCCATTGTTCCTTTTACCCTACTTTCACCCAGCTATGCATGCTAAGAAAGAAGGAAATATGATGAAAGTCAAGGCATTTAACTTCTCTGGGCCTCAGTTTCCTCATCTGTAGAATGCAGGTAAGTACACTTAGCCCACATGCTTACTGGAAATATTAAATGAAATTCTACGTATATTGTAGAACACCTGGAGCCATTTGTTTTCTGTTCTTGTCACCTACAAGGCTCACTAGGCAACAATAGTTAGAACAGCTCAGTAACAGAAGCATTGATTAGTTGTGTCTTGTGCCAGGCCACACTGAGCACTTAAAAGGATCGCATCACATGTAACCTTACATATATCACAACAGTGGTGAAAATGTCCTTGCTATACCCACGTCGATGAAGAAACCGAGACTCAGAAAGATAAAATAACTACTTCAAGGTCACAGTGAAAGAAAGAGGACTAAGGAATTTAAATTCCAGTGGGCGAAACTATAATGCTCAAGTTCTTAACTGAGAAACAGTTTGGTTTAGAGACATGACAAAAAAATAACAAGCAAATTCTTTCAAACGTTCCATGCCAATTTGGCCTTTGTACCTATAATAAATATTCCAATTTCTGACCAACAACCAGGTGACTTTCCCCAAGCTCTCCTACCAAAGCCTAGAAGAGGAGGCCATGTGTTTACCTCGGTAATCTGTAATCTGTGGACCACGGCTCATCAAGGGCTAGCTTGTCAGAAAGCAATTCATGCCCAATTTACCACAGCCAGCATCTGTCTGCTCCCGAGACCTGCTGGCAGCTCCCCTCAACCAGAGCACTTTATGGTAAACCCCTGTGGCGAGGCTCTTGGAGCCTTGGTTCTGGGTGTGAAAGGGACAGAAGGAGCTGTACTTGGCTACCAGAGAAGGAAAGATTCTTCGGGAGTCCTGTCTGAACTCAAATCTGGCACAAACCTTGGCCCCAGTTGGTTCGGGCTGCAATAACTAATTCCCGTGGATTGGGCAACTTCAACGATTCACATTTATTTGTCTGTTTGGGTCTCCTAATTTTCACATTTAACTTTACATTTTTTTCTTCTGTTATTTATTGATTCCTGGGCTGGTTACACATTAATGAGATGAAGCTTGATTCAAAATGGTGGCATTGGGACCAGCAGATGGTGGAGTCCAAGGTCAGGGTCCCAGGTTCTGTGGAAGGCTTTTTCTCCACTACGTCCTCATATGGTTGAAAGCAGAGAGAAAGGATGCAAGCTCTCTCTTGTATCTGTTCCTAAGGAGATTGATCTGTCATCAGGGAGGGTCTGCCTTCATGGCCCAATGACCTCTCAGAATCCCTGTCTCCAAAAAACATCACCTTGCCTGAGAATTAGAATTTCAACATGACTTTTGAGGGAACATGAGTATTTAGCCCATAGTATTTTTAAGTTGGGAATAAAAATACACCTGATTATAACCCAAGAATGGCAGAGTGGGTGGGCCCAGTGATTGGGAAGGCCAGTAATCTTTAGACTGACTCCATTTTAGAATAGCTTAGAAAAGTCTTAAAAAATACTGATGCCAGGCACCAACTCAGAACAATTAAATCAGACCAATGGGAGAGGGGCCAAGCCCAGCAGTTTTAAAAATCTTCCTCAGGTGGGAACCAGAAGTTAGCATAATGGCTATGTCACTGGATTCCCACGTAGTCGACCGCGGTTTGTGTCCCGGACCCGGTGGCTTAAAACTCACGCCGAGCGCGTGTGCGTGCGTGCCCAGGATCCCAAGAGGAGAATGGAGGAGAAGGGATTGCGGTGTGACCATCCCCCCGGGGGGTGATTTCTCGCTTTCTGTCTCTATGTCTCTCTCTGTCTGTCTGGCGAGCACATGCGCCCTATAGTGAAAACCTCTCAAAAAAAAAAAAAATCTCCTCAGGTGACCTAGTGTATTACCAAAACTAAGAACCACTAATGTGTCCAATTCTGTTACATAGATGAGGAAACTGAGGCCTGAGGAAAAAAATTGTCTTTGCCTATAAGTAGCAAGTGCCACTTTTTTTTTTTTTCTGAGAGGTTTTGTATGGTATATGCACTCACCAGAGAGACAGAGAGATAGAAGATGAGAACTACTCACCCCCAGGTGGGATGGCCACGCTGCAATGGGACCTGAACTTCAGTCTACTACATGAGACTCGAGCGACATAACCGTTACGCCACCTGCTGGTCCCAATGCCACCATTTTGAATCAAGCTATATCTCACTAATGTGTGACCAGCCCAGGAATCAATCAATAACAGAAGAAAAAAGATAAAGTTAGATGTGAAGATTAGGAGGCCCAGACTACTAGAGAAGGTGCATTCTGATGTACATTTTATTACTGCCAGAGGGCACGTGCACGTGCCAGGGAGAGAAACACCCCCTAATGGAGCTTACACCACAGTTGTTACACACAGTCCTTCTTCCGCCATTTTTCTGGCCTATCAGAATTTTGGCACACATGTGGACACGCACCCTGCGTGCTTTTGAAACCACCAGCGCTGGGCCATCTGGGATCTGGCTCTCCATGCACAGCTTCTCTAAGAAGATGCGCTTTATACATGTGACTCCTGCAGTATTGACTACATTATACCTGCTCATCTTTCTGAATCATCCTGTTGGCCTTTTAGACCATGAACTGGTCCTAAAACAGAACCCTGTCTGGTTCAGCTTGGAGTCCTTCTACATGGAACATGCTTGGCCCAATGCTATGAGCTGAATTGTTTCCCAAAATGGCATGCTCAAGCCCTAACTGGTACAGGTGAATGTGACCTTCTTTGGAAATACAGCCTCTGTAGGTGTAATCAAGTTGAGGCCATCAGGCCATTATAAGAGTTTTTAGGGACTGGATGATTTTTCCCTATGTCTGGTGGTATTTCTTTAATAGTGAGCCAAGGCTTTCTAGACCATATACAGGGTGACTTGACTACTTAGAAGTTCATACTTGACTTACCAAAAGATCAAAAGCCTGTGTAACAGGTACTGATGGTGCCCCGGCCACGTCAGCTTGGCTCACCATCAAGATCACCCACAGAGGGTGCAGCACACACAGGGTCCCACGCCTCTTGGTTTCAGGGTATTCTCTGGTCGCAGAATGTGCCCTGGGGCGGGCTGGACAGGATAGGGGTTAACCAGGAGGAACCAGGGGGACAAAAGAGTCATAAAGAAGTGATTTTGCAGTAAGGACACCCGCTCCTTTGCTCATCTGTAGGACAGATCTGTGGAGGCATGTTTCCTGCGGATCCCCAGTGCTGCCCACACCAAGGACTCTACGTCAGAGGTTAAACCATGACCCAAATCCAGCCAGACATTACTTTTATAGAGGTTTTTGGAGCACAGCCATGCCCGATCATTTGCATATTGCCAAGGACTGCCTTCATATTACCACGCTAGGGCTGGGCAGTTGCAACACCGGCCTTGTGGCCCACAAAGTCCGAAACACTGTCTGGCCCTTCACAGAAGTTTGCTAACCCATGCTCTGAATGTAGTACAATAAAATACTGATTTTCTTCCCTTCCCTGATTCACTTCTCCACTTCTTTGCATTGCTCACTGGGATTACTTCATGAGTAAGCTACCAGCATCCAAACCCTGGTGTCGAGATCGACTTTGGAAGAATGCGAACTAAGGTGCTCTGACGGAGCTCCTGCACCGCCTCGATGCCTGACAGAACGCCTGCACCGTCAGCAAGCTCTCAAACACCTGAGGCATAAATGAATGGATGAGAGGCAGAAAAAATGCTTCTAGGTCACCAAATCAAAGAACCTTGTTGAAAAGGGAAATGTCTCAGGCCAGCAGGTGGCATGGAGGTTAAGGTTAAGAATACCACAGAGCCAACTGTGCAGTTTGAGTTTTGAACCCGTGGCTTAAAAAAAGTCGCACTGGGCACAAGTGCGTGCATGTCCAAAATTCTGATAGGAGACTTGAGGAGAAGGAATTGAAGCGTGGCCAATCCCCTGTGAGTGGTGAGGGGGTTTCTCACTTTTCCTCTCTCTCTGTCTCCCTCTGGTGAGCATGCATGCCTTATAGCAAACTAAAAAATAAATACTAAAAATTAAAAAAAAAAAGAAAAAGAAAATATCTCTATGAGGGACTCAGTGACCTTTTCCTCCCTTTTGTACTCTCGGCTTCTGAAGTCCTAGTATTGCTAGACCATAAATGAACTTGTCCCTGCAAGCTCACTCTCTGAAAGGGTAAATACTCCTTCCAAGATTAGGCATAGAACACACGCCCTCAACATGGGCTTTAGAATGCATGTTTTGGTCAATTATTTACCTAAGTAAATTAAGATGAGTGGAAATGAAGGTGATAGGTGCAGTAGAGAACAACAGGAGGAAAGTAACGGAGCCACACAGCACATCAGGGTCCTGTGTCTGACACTGTTGTCTTACCTTTTTGTCAACTCTGCAACTAAAATGGTACTTAGCTATCCACCTGAAGGTGTATGATAGGACTGGGACTTGAAGTCAGGTATATGCTCTCTGTCCTACCTGGCCCTACCAAGGTGCCCCGAGCGTCTCCCACGGGCCACCCACTGCACGGAGTGTCTCCCATGGGCCACCCACTGCACCTGCCCGTTCTCGCCAAGGTGGAGGCATCTTCTGCTTCTGCGTTGTGGTAGAGGGATCTTGCCTTACAGACTTGAGATTCGAGTGTTAGACAATCACTTCTGTGTGCCTAAGACTGTGATAGGCTTTGGGTGGCCCTAAGGACACCTTGCAGACCTCTGATACCCGGGAACACACCTGACCTTGGGCCTCAGGTGCTGCACCTGAAATCTAGCATCACCTTCACAGTGAAGCCACGACCCACCCGGACTGCTCTGCCACAATAACTGAGATCAGTGGGGATGCTAAGGTTGACCTGTTCCTGTGAGACGTGGGATCTCAGGTCTCCTTTACGGGCCAGCTTAGACCCCAGCACACACCAAACGCGTCATCAGCCCTTTAGTCGACTAAGCAGTAGTCCTGGACGCTTCCACTGCAGCTCCTCTCCCACTGCTCTCCCAGGTTCAGATCCACACTGCCAGCTGAGGCTCCGCCTTCCTCACAAGCATTTCCCCTAATAAAGTCTGCGTGTTAAATCCCACCTCATCTTCTGCTTTTCGATGGGCCTGAGCCACCACAGGTTAGTTTCTTGAACTCTCATGATTCCTAACTCAAGTTTTTAGATGAAGCTCCGAGAACTAGCCCACAGAAGGGCAGCTGCTCAGTTTTTTCTGATTCCAAACGTTCATTCTCTGCACCTGTTCATCTTCCAGAACTGGCTGCTTCATTCTGCATAGAAATTTATTCACACGACTAGAAGGAAGCATCAGACAGCTCTTGGGTTGCTCTCGTAAAACACAGAGACTGCGATGAGGACATGCAGGACTTGGAGTTAATATACAGTAAGGTTTACAAGACAGGCATTGGGGCTGTGATCAGACAGGGAAGGGAAGAACGACTTAAATGCAGAATGGCGTAGTGAATGAAATGTTTGAAACTGTCCCAGGAATTCTGTGCAACTAGAAACTAAAGAATATCTGTACAACTAATGAAAAAGGAAAACTTAAAAATGCTATTTTTTTAAAAAGCAAGACAGGAAAAATGGAGTCAAGTCAGTCATATTTGGATCAGTATCTCTAGTAGGGATTTAAGATTCTTGAGGATCTGGTCACTTTGTCCTAACTTCATAAACAAGCAGGGTGAGAACCAGATGGCAATGACAAAGGTCAGACATACAAAACCTTCTACACAAGTGATAATTAGCAACTGTCCAGAGTTCCCATAAGTGGCTACGCTTAACCCCCACCCCCGCCCGTCTCTCCCACAAGTCAAAAATTAAAGGGGTAATGCCTGGCGTAACAGAGGGCACCCTGGAGTCTGGTCCTAACTCCCTGGCCAGAGCTCTGGCTGGCTAGCCCCAGTGCTCTCAGGAATGTGTCTGTGGAGTCATCTCTCCCAGGACACCTTCCCTGATCCCATAATGGGGTCAATTGCCCTGTCTGTGTCCCCTTCCAAACACCTGTACTTTCTTCCATTAGCGTCCATGCCACTGCTGTGCCGACTCACGGAAGGTATGCCCACGTCAAGCAGGAACCACGTCAATTACTGCAGTGTCTGGCACGTGGTAGGAGCGCAGTAAAACCTGGTCGGGTGCTAGAATACACAGATGGAGGGAGGGCTGCGTTCGTCAAGGGGACACGTTTTGTTGTTGCTTTCACTCTAGCAAGTGTAACCAAGGTATTTTCTGGAGTGCCAATAATATCATATTGTATGTATCTCTCACACTTGGTCAACTCTAAAACCCTCTCCACTGTACCTCACTTGTGGCTGTGCCCATATCGCTGTGTGTCCAAGAGCCAATGACTAAAACTGAGCCTCATGGAAGCCATGGCACAGCTTCCTTTTGAAGGCAGGGCACTCGTGCGGCCAGTAACGACGATATAGTGTCACTACAGAAGACAAATCATGACTAAAAATACCACTCCATAAATTTGGGAAGGAATGGAGCATTTGCTTTGAGCCAGAAACACTTTGTCCTACCCTTTTCTCCATGTAAGAACTGCACGAGGTTGTTATTAGTACCCTACTTTAGAGATGAGGAAAACAGGGAGACTGCTGAGTCTCACACAAGAATATACGATTAGTAAGAAGCATGGCCAGCAATAAATCCAGAAGTGCTTAACTCAACAAACATGGCTTCCTAGCCTTACTTCAAGCCAGCTTTTCTGACTCGGGCCACGGCCCAATTTTCTCTCCCTTGCCACCCACTCCTTAGAGAGAAAACCAGACCCTCACCCTGAGCCAGAAGAGCGGGTTTGGAGTAAGGCTAGAATCCATGTGCGTTGACTTAATTATGGATCTGAGAAGTGGCTATCCAGGGAGCTCGGCTGTCCTCAGTGTTCCCAGGCAGGATTGGCGTTTCAGTGATGGTTCTGCAGAAAGCGTGGGGGACGAAGGGTGGGATTACTCTAGAGAATGGTGCCACCCAGGCCGCGGACAAGCCGCTTCCATCCTACTCCAAGTCCAACAGGAAGAAATGCCCAGCCCTCCCCTTTCCGTGAGAGAGGCGTGCAGAATTCAGATACAAGGTTCCAGCTCCCTGAAGAAGAGGCATGTCTTGCTCATTGTTCTGTAGCAGGCAGCAGGCTCAGTAATTACCCGAGCACTGAAACGGAGCTACACATCTAAGCCAGTATGTTTAAGCTGTGGGACATTTAAACAATAACACTAAGGAAGTGAGAGAAAGAAAAAAAAAAAAAAAACTATAAAAATCAGACTGAGTCCAAAGTGAATATGAAGAGACTTATTTAAGACAAAAAAAATTAAAGGAGCCAAAATGCATAAATTGGCTAGCAGGCAAAAAATAGGAGCATGGAACTACAAATATCTGGAAGGTGCACACAAGAGCGGGCGCCTGCAGCCGGTGGTTTCACTTGGCGTGTGAGTGGGGGCGACTGGGAAAGGGCTGGAGGAGGGAATGAGCCTGTGACGCAAGCCGGACCCAGGGGCAAGTCAGTTCAGAAAGACGGTGTGGGCAGAGTGTCGAGTGCCAAGGCTCCAGACTTAGCTCTTGATGACTTTGGGAAAGCCACCGCCCCCTTCTTCATCCTCGTACACGGTATGGATCGGTGGTCGCTGTGTACCAGGAGCTCCACGCAGAGCTAGCCAGGCTGCCTGCCCTAGGGAAGGTCACTACCTTCCAGGGAAGAGGGACAATGATGAGTGGGGACAACACAGAGTGGTGAGTTTTACAGTGAGAGCCACAGGAGCTCAGCAGGCTCCAAAAACGTTTATGGGACAAGGGAGTCCCCCTGGGGGAAGACAGTCACCTGAGGCTGTAAGAACAAGGAAAGACTTGCCTTTGAAGGCAGAGGCATAGAGGGTTCCAGAGTAGGGAGAAACAAGTGAGAGAAGGCAGTAGGAAGGTGAGACTTCCAAGAACTGTCCGGTTGGGAGGTGACACAGAGGCTGGCAGGATACGATTGAAGACAGGAAAGAGCAAGCCACCTGGAACTGGCCAACCATGCCGGGCACCTCCAGAACAGCAGGAAGCCACTGAACATTGACGAACTGGAGAGCGGCTAGGAATCTCTTGTGGCAGAAATACAAAGAGAAGCTGGGAGCGGTGTAGCCGTCCATGAATGAAATAAGTAGAAAAGCTTCCCCATGACAGCAACACATGAGCTGAGTGTTAAAAGCTGAGCTGATGGCCAACAGGTGGCATGGAGGTTAAGGCAGCTAGACCCCACATGGCTGACTGTGCAGTTTGAATCCTGTACCCAGCAGCTTGGAAAACATGCCAGGCATATCTGAGTACATGCCCAAAGTCCCAAGAGAAAGTAGGGG
Organism: Tupaia belangeri chinensis; assembly: GCF_000334495.1. NCBI lineage: Eukaryota > Metazoa > Chordata > Mammalia > Scandentia > Tupaiidae > Tupaia > Tupaia belangeri. The sequence goes on along the minus strand of NW_006159608.1, from coordinate 2,042,151 downwards.
AGAAGGAACTGTGGCATGGTCATCTCCCCTGGAGGGTGCTTTCTCATTTTCTCTCAGGCAAGTGTACATGCCTTATGGCAAATTTCAAAAATATTTATTTTTTAAAAAGTGCGTAAAATATTGCAAAAAGAAGCACAGTCAGGCAAAGGCAGAGGTGCAGGAAGGATACAGAACCTGGGAAGGGCAAGAACTTTTTGTGGCTGTCATGTGATGCAATGAGCAGGAGTGACAAGGACAAGCCATGAAACACCTCACATGTCATCCTTGGAGCCCAGTGGAGTGGACAGAGGGCTGGGACCAGAACAGAGTTCAGAAACGACTGTGTGCTGCAGACCGACTGACTTACAGCTGGGCCCAGTCTCTCCATCTGTAAAATCGTCACACCTTACCAGGTAAACAGCTTGGTGGGCTCAGGAAGCAGTGGGGCCACATTCTGAGTACTCTATGACATCACTCAGAATTTCTCCTTGCTTTTCTTCTCCAGAGAGCTTTGGGAAGGACCCGTCCAACAGGTTTGAGTATGCAAAGCACCCAAAAGCCTAATCCATATTATAAAGTAGTGGTTTGGGGTTTTGTAAGTTTACTTATTGTTTTCTTCCATGAGTATGTATGTGTGTGTGTGTGTGTGTGAGAGAGAGAGAGAGAGTGAATACACAGGGTCCGCACACCATGAGAGAGTCATGGGCAGGCATGCCCCGGCATACTCAGGGAGGTCTCCAGATGCAAACCCAGAATTTACAAGTGCTGTGTTTTACTGTCTGTGCCATGCTTCGTTCTCAAATGGAGTTTTTCTCAAAACACAGAACCAAGCAAGGTATGTGCTGCTTCACTGGGTCTCCCTCAGCCCCATGTTCTCCCATGAACACAAAACGCCTCAATATCTCCTGCCTGGCTTCTTCATCCCAGCGCCATCCTGTGCCCTGCCAGTGCATGAGAACAGCACAGTGTCCTTAGTGCTATGCGCCTCTTCCTTCTGTCGCAAGTCACCCTAAAGACTATTCTCATTTGACCCTTTTCTGCCCAGCCAGGCAGCTATGACCTAGAAAAGCACAATCTGGTTTTGGCCTCCGGCAGATCTGGATGGGCCCCAGACGAACGTGGCATGCCTGTCCTCTGGACCAAGATCACCTCACTTCTCCCACGTCATGTCCGCAGCTCTGTGGCCTAATATGTTCACGCCATTTGCCCACTAAGTCAGTCCATGGCTAAGAGGTAGACGCAATTCAAGCCGTCGTGATCAAAGTCCATACCCACTTAGCGGTTATTCGACCCGTCATTACCTTCCCACGGCCTGTCCCCATGTAGGTAACGTGGGGTAACGACATCTGCAACATGGGGTGCTATGAGGGTCACAGCATACACAGCATCAAAGCATTTAATGCATATTTTCTGGGGGCTGTTACCTTCATTTTACAAGTGAGAAAAATAATAACACAACATGCAAACCCACGAACGTGTTACGGGCAACCCTCATTGGATGTGTGTGTATGTGTGTCAGAGTATCTGTGTGCACACCTGATCCTCATAACAACTCTTTGAGAAGGTTCTATATTGTTCCCAACTCTTTTCTGACGTATACTAATTGCACATCTTCATAGAGTACAATGTGTCTCCGTACAAGAATACAATGGGTACTGATTAAACAGAGAGATGTGCATATCTGTCAACGCAATCGTCACTACTTTGTGTTGGGAACATTTACAGTCTTCTGTTTTCAGTTCCCAAGGTACACAGAGGAAACTGAGGCACAGAGCACTAAGTAGCTTGCCCAAATCACAGAGCAGATTCCCAGAGACACCTCTCCACAGAAGGCAGAGGATAGTCTATACTTGGCCATAAAGAGCTAGGATTCTGACCAAGCACCAATGGTTCTGAAAGCCTCAGTCCCTGGTGGCCCTTCCTGGGTGCCTGGCTGTACCCCAGGTCCCATGAGAGGCAAGCTACTGACTCACCTGGCATTTCTAGGGGCTCCCCTGAGCCACTGAGCCAAGAAGAATCACACTGACAATCCGGACAGGCTGGCGCTGCCGAGTCCAGTTGGAACTGCACCGGGACTAAGAGAAGAGAACGTGGGGTATTTTTCCTGCTTGGCCCCTGGCCAGGTTAGGAGAGTAACTGCCAGATGGGTTACTGAATCTCTGTGTGTTCCAGTTACCAACAGCTAAAAGCCTGGTTCCCCTTCCAAACCCAGAGCAACTCGCACATAGCAAATGTCATCCTTGCTCCAAGAATGCTGGCCCCACAGGTCACTTCAATTTCTGAGCTGGCCCAGAAACAAGGAAGGCACTCCCTTTCTCCTCTCCAGACCTGCTATCTCTCTGTTTTCCATTGAGCTGAGCTCTGCGAGATGAGGAGCTGCTCCCAGCTCTACCCACAGCCACGCACCCCGAGCCCCACATGATGGCAGGGGACGAGTGCTCTGCCATCAGCCGAGGCTACAGAGTGCCCACGAGGTGAGAGCTATGTGGTGGGCCACACACTAGCCTCGCTGCTGGTCATATATCTGGTGAGTTTTCACTAATATCGGAGCACAGCAAAGCCCCTCCTGGTCTGCAGGCCTCTCAGTCCTAGAAGAAACTTCCTTCTCTCCTGGTGCCAAAGCCCTGTCCTCTAGATTTGGAGGCCCTTGCACACCTGGACCCTGCAGAAATAATAGGGGACTCTGTTTCATTTCAACAGACACTTTGGACACTTCTACTGCACACTGTGCTTAGAACTCTGAATGAAGGGATGTAAAGGAAAACATCTATGTCCTGGCCTTCCTGTCTGGAAAGGAAGAATGAGGCAGGAGAGGGTAGAAAGAAAGACAAGCACGAAACAGCCAAAAGCTTATCTAACTGGAAATAGAAAAAGCAATGTGAATCATAACCACACAATCTTGAGCAAAGCATGAGAAGCTTGGCTTGGGGGTGAAGGCATAAAAATCTAGTCTGCCATTTATTTTTATAAATAAAGTTTTACTGGAACATAGTAATACCTATCTGATCACATGCTGAGTATGAGTGTTTTGCCCTAAAGAAACCATATACTCTGAAAACGGAAATTATTTACTGTGAGGTCCTTTACAGAAAAATGGTACTAGCTTTCCAATCTACTGTAGCCCAGGCCTTGTTGAGTACATGGACTTAATTCCATTTAATCATCACAATAACTCTTACCATGTGGGTATTATTAATTTCACTTTGTAACTGCAGGCTTAGAGAAATGAAGCACCTGCTTCCAGGTCACCTAATAAGAGACAGATCTGAACTGACTGGAAAGCACTGCTCTCCCTTCACATCTGTTGCGCTTGACCCCAAGTGAGAAGAATATTCAGATGAATAGCAGGAGTTAGAGAACACATAGCAGTGAGGAAGCACGGCCCAGGAGAAGGCAGTGTAGCAGGAAT
>NW_006159608.1:2031884-2038732 GCF_000334495.1 Tupaia belangeri chinensis | reverse complement strand
CAGCAGCCATGGGAAAGAGCTCCTTAAGGAAGAATGTTAGCATTTCAGTCAGAAGAAGCCTTCAAGACCAAGCTCATCATCACTGTTCTACTACAGAGGAGGAGACTAGAGACCAGAGAAGCAAAGCAGTGTTCCCAAGGTCACACAGAAAGAGAGCTTGCTGTTAGCAAAGTGATCTTAGAGCCTTTCCCGAGCTTGAGTACTGCCAGCCTTGCCAAGCAGGCCTCCTCAGACGCCCTGTGTTTACCGGGGCTGGTTGTAATCCCAGAGAGCACGAAAGCCGTGAGTTCCCTCTTGTGGAGTCATGGTCGGCCAGTCTCAGCGTTGCTGTCTGTTCTCCCTGCATCACCTCACGTTGACTCTGGTTTCTGTTTGGCCAGGTGTGGAGAGAGGACACAGGGTTGGGAACCAGCTGATATGACATCCTGTGTGCACTGGCTTCTTGGGTGACCTTGGACAGTCACTGCCAAGGTTCCAGCCTCAGGGTCCAACTGCATCATGTATGGAGCTGGAATAAACAGCACTTCCTTATCCACTCAGACTTCTCACACTGAGTAAGATGGGTTAGCACAGAAATTATTGAGAAACCCAAAGATGACACACCAGTTGATTGGCCATCCTTTGACATAAACTTAATCTCACAATATTAAGATCAGGACAGTATTACTTGAATTTGGGAGACATAAAATATCTATAACTAGAACTCAAGCACTCGTTCCCTAAAATGTACTAGCTGAGTTTCATTTTTGCTAGAATGTAGCTTATACTAAGAGGCATATATAAATAAAACAGAGCAGGGACCAGACAGCACAATGTGGAGTGACAAATGCCACAGTAGAGGCAGCTGATAGTCATACCACGTGGTTCTCAAGATAACCAGCCTGGGTTCCAGATCTGCCTACGCTATTCATGATCTGCAGTTTACACAAGCTAGTTAACTTCCCTGAGCTAATGTCCTTATCTATAAAACAGAGATAAAAATAGTATCCATCTCAGATTTTTGTAGAAGACCAACGGAACTAATCCTCACAAAGCTCTTAGAACTATGGCTATACAGATGAAACACTCTGTGAACAAAAGTTGCTATGAGAATAATGAAAATTTATTGGGTGACAAAGAAGAAAAAACACAAGGTACCACCATGATCAGGACCAGAGGAAGGGGCATCTAAGTCATGAAAGCTTCCCAAGAAAAGTAATGTCAAAACTGGGACCTCTAGGGCAGGACCTTGGTGTTGTGGTAAAATACGACACCATGAAGCTGATCCACTTGGGAGGGTTGCTGGTTCACAGCTGGGAATCTCCAAGTATGCTGGGCCTGTCAGGGCCCATGATCTGGGCTGACTTAAACTAGAAAAATGGCATCGAGCCCCTGTTGGGGATACTATATCTCTTGCTCTCTCTCTCACTCAGAGATAAATAAATCTTAATCAAAGAAAATTGAGACTCAAAGTATGAGCAAGAGTCAGAAGTAAAGAAACCGGCGATGTTTGCTGGTACGCAGCCTCCCACAGTAAAGGACCCGGGGTAAGACATTTTCCCAGGTAATAGACTTGGAGTGTGCAACAGCCCAGAAGGCAAATGGGCCTTTCTGGGGAACCACAAAGACAGTAGACAGGCAAGGCTGGGAAGCTAAGCCTGATTCTGGTCATGAAAGCTTCATAGCTGACATTCTGAACTAGAGATGTAGAACCACCACACAATTATCTGGAGAGTGTTGTGATAAGCTCCCAGGAATATCTCATGCCTGCCTGAGTCCAGGCCAGCACTGGGAACTGGACATCCAGCTGGCATTTGGTCCAGCAGGGGATCTGCCTGAAGTCTCCATGTTAGAGTAGAGCCCATCGTGAGTGCTCACCATGTGCAGTCGGGCTCACCCAGGCAAGCCAAAGGCTGCGGCAAAAACCCAAAACGGATGGAGATGCTGCGGTTGGAAACAAAGCCAGTGGGCCACCAAGCAGTCAAGCAGACACGAGAACAGGGAGAGAGATCCAGACGGAAGCAGCAGAGTTCAAGACAGGTGCCCGAGATGGAGGAACCTACTTGTATGGGCCAAATAAAGGGAACGTGGGTGGCCCAGCCTGGCTGGATGGATAGAGGCATCTTACACACTGTCAGACAGGAATGTGGGCTTTGGTCAAATATTGCCCCCCTCCTTCCTTCAGGGTGGGATTAACTGCTCCCATCATCATCAGGAAGAAGCCTAGGAGGAAGGGAGGAAGGTATCAGGAGGGACAGTTTTCAACCGCTGCCGCTCTAAAGCCAGGAAGCCTACCATCACCACCCACCCCCGTCTCATTTCCATATAAATGGGGATAATAGAACTATCTCAGCATGTTTTTTATGAGGATTACATGAATTAATATAACTAAAGTGTTTTAAATAGGGCTTAAAACACGGTAAGTGTTCTGTATTATATTATTACTTAATTTGGTTTTACTTCACTTATTCATTTAAAAATGTTTCAAAGCCTACTTCCAGCTTCTGTGTTAAATGTTCAGAGTGCTAAGATGAATAAGGCATGATTCCTGTGCTCAAAGAGCTTATCGTCTAATGAGTAAGCCAGGCAAGTGTGACTGAGAACAAGCAGGGTTATAGGGGCTGTTAGAGGGGTCAGAGAGCTGAGAGCCACTGTGAGGCTGAGGAAGGGACGACAGATTTGGGACACAGATGTTAAAGGCAGAATGATACGACCTGATTTCTTACACTTCTAAGGATGGTTCAGAGAGGGAAGGGGAACAAATAATAACGAAAACAAGAACCATATGAACAACATGACAGTTAGCTGAGAATATGGAAGCCCATCAGCCTACCAACCCATGGCCTGCCTGTCAGACAAGACACTGTTCTCCTTTATAAATCAGAAAAAGATGCCGATACACTGCACTTTTGTGGCTTGGGGCAAAAATATATTTCAAAGAGTTACCAACAAGTTGTGACCAAGTCTCCTTTCCTTCCTGATATTCAAGCTTCAAGATTTTTATTGTTCCAAATCGATTTATAGATGCAATAAAAATAAATATGAGATGCAATGGATTTGTCCTATGTGAAAAAGGAGGCATCAGCGAGTTACAAATACATTCAGGGCTTTTATTTCTACTTGAAGTTTCACGTTTTGAAAATCAACTATACGAAGGGTTAGAACAACTATAATTCTTAGTTACTCCAACACAAAAGCATTCAAAGCCAGGAAAAAGATCTTTGCCTACAAAGTAAAGTGAAATGGAAGCAGTTACCAGAATAACTCAAAGCCCCCCAATGCCATATTTCCTTCATTTTCTAGGTGTTCCTGGACACTGACAGTTTAGGCTAAGTCACACTTTTAGGGATCTGCTTTCTTCCTCCTCTCAGTGAGACGTTTAGGGACGAATGTGCATACACAATGTTCCTTGTGTCTACCGGGTTGTCAGAAAAGTCATGACAGATTTTTCCATTTTTCTGTGCAAAACTGCATCATGGCGTCTCTGACTAGCCAATAAAACATACCAAACCAGTGTTCGGTCAAAGTATATTTTAATCTGATTTAAAATTATACATGCTTTTAATAGGAAAATTGAAAAAATACAATCACAAAGAAAGAAAACATAACCCAGAGTTCCAATTCCTTGCGGCAACCAGTTAACTTCATCACATTTCCTTCTTAATGCCTTGTTTTGATGCGTATTTTGCTGTTTCTATCCATTTGCTTTAAATAGTTAAGACTATGCTGCATTATCGACATTCATATTCAATTCTCTCACTTAGTGTTTGCTATCAGCATTTTTAGAGGTTTGAGTATGAATCACCCCCACATATCTGGTAACTGCATTATGCTTCCTCCGAAGGGCACTTCAGTCTGGATGTCGAGTCAGGGATGGGAATTGAGCCAAGCAAGAATGGAAAAGGGGAACAAAATCATATTTTCAGCTCAACTCAGAAGTACTGGGCTCTGGAGTGAGGACACCTGAAAGCCATGAAGGACTGACTCCTCTCCAGCCATGGGGCAGGCTGAACTAGAAAAGGCAGAAGGACCAGCCCCGGAGAAGTCACAGAGGCGAGGCTCAGTGATTTAGATGGCAAAGCAAAACACTGAGCTCCACAGTTCCTGGGAACCAGCTGAGGTCAGAACCTCTGAGACCACCTCCAGCACTTCCCTGTGTCCACCTGACAAGCTAGACTGGTTTTTCCTTTGCAGCTACTGTCTGGAGCTGCCAGGTACCGCCCCATCCTCTCTGCCCTAATAACCAAAAGGGCTCCACTTCTAAGCCTCACAAAATCTCTCTTAATTGAACAGGAGACGAGTCAGCAAATGTCTCCTGTGAAAGACCAGAAAGTAACTGTGAAACTCTGTGGGCCACTAATGGTCTTTTGTCACATATTCTTCTTTGTTGTTGTTTTTTCTTTAGTGACCATATGAAAATGGAAATAACCTCTCTAAGCTCAGGACCAGACCAGACCACTACACAAGGACTTCATTCTCTTTTCATTAAAAAAAAAAAAAAAAAACGAAGAAAGAGAGATATGAAGACTGTTCCAAAATTGTTGAGAAAAGGTATGCTGAGCCTAGTGTGGTCTTAATTGACATCCTGAAAATAAATACGGGAGTGAACATGCCGCAATCGTGCCTCCCACTCCCACAGAGAGCCAGGAGTTTTGTCATTTCTATTCTCCTGTAACTCACATCTCTTAAAAGGTTTGAGAAGCTCTCTTTCCAGAATCAGAGAAGGCTAAATATTGCATTCAACAAATGGCTTGTAATACTAAGGAGCTAAAGGGAAGAATTCTGGAAAACACACGTTCATCTATTGCCATCTTTACGAGAAACACAAACAATGATGCAGACAGGTCTTTATTTGAAAGAGATTTTGAATTGAATTGAACTGAAAATTTTACCCAATAGCAAATGAGGTTAAGAGTCTGAAGATACTAATGGGCAATGGCCAAAATATAACCTAAAAATAGAGCTCTAGGAGCCAGCAAATGACATAGTGCTTATGTTGCTGGACTCGGTGTGGCTGATCATGGTTTGGGTCTCAGACTTGAAACTCACACCAGGCAAATGTGTTTGCATGTCCAAGATCCCAGGAGGAGAATGAAGGAGAAGATGTTGCATGTCCATGGCCCCTTTCCATCTCACTGTCTCTGTCTCTCTCCAGTAAGCACACACACCCTAAGGCAAAAACCTGCCCAGGAAACCAACCTACCATCTATAGTAACCAGCCCAAGAAGCTAGCCTGCCATCTGTAGTCAGACTCATAGACACTTAGGCTCTCAGAAACTAGTCATCTCTAAGTGTTGGTCCAGAAAGCCAAACTAATTCAGTTACAACTGATCCAAAATGGCCAGGATTTGATTAATAAATGTCAAGTCCCTAATTTTATTCCAACTGCCAACTTAGGACCAACCAGAGAAAACCAAATATGCACCCCTAGCCAAGCACGTAGGATTACCTCCTTTGGGTTAGCCCACCTACAGCTTCTCCTGCAAGCAGCCCTTTTTCCTACTCTAAAGCTTGCCCACTGCCCGCCTTTGAGTCTCACGTATGAGTGTGACTGACTATCTTGCAAAGCAAACTCTCCATTAGTAATCTTCACTAGTTCTCAATTGGTTAGTCTTTGCTTATTTCCATAAGGTTATAATATCTTTCTCTATTTTGCCAATTAATGTCATAAAACTTCACCAATTTTAATGACAGTAATTCAGGATTACTTAGAATTAAAAAGTAGAAAATAACTCAGGGGCTCTTTAATTTATTACACTGAAATTGTAAATAAGAAAAGGAAAGCATAAAAAAGTTCAATCCATTGTTTCCTCCGTGGCATGACTGTTTGCCTAGAGATGAGGCCATTTCATTCTAGGCTAAAGTTCTCTTCCTGTTGAGTAAAATGCAGACGTTAACGAGTTGGTTTTCGCACAGACCTGTCATGTGTGTGCTGCTGTGGCAGGTGTAAAGAGACATCTACAACATGACTGAGAAACTTGAAAATTAGTTCAGGTAATCCCTACACACATAAAGAATTAGAAAATGATATAAAATGCTATTTCCAAAGTATACTCTAAAAATGTTCATAACTGCTATGTGAAAAAAGAAAACTATATCAAATGCCTTTAGAAGATGATCTGTGAAACCAAATTAAGTAACATTTTTATTCTAAGACTTTTCAGTACAATACATTTGCAAAGGGGGAGAAATCATAAATGTATTTCTATATTTCCATAGTTGATTTCGGAGTGCATGCTAAGCAGAGGCTCTTTGGGCTTCATGATACTGAGAATATACCTCTAGATACACTATTGTAGGAGTTTGCCTAAAATGTTCAGTGGCATTCTCAATGAAAGGGAAAAAAATGCAAAAATAAAAAGATGTATTTTCTTAGTAACATCCAATAGTTCATTAAAGGTTTACTGTGCTCTAGGTATTGAGCGAGGTCACATGATCTCATTGATTTCTCATAATATCCCCATGTACATTAGGGTACCATCAGTACACCTGTTACACCAATGAGGAAACAGAGAGCATGAAAGGTTACCCTGGCCAGAGCCGCCTTCCTCAGGAAGAGCTCACCACTTAACTGCCTCCACTCCAGCAGCGGCTCTGCTCCCCTCCAGGCTGTGACCAGAGGAAAGACAGTTCACCCTGCCACCTCTGTTCATCCACGACAGATTCAAATGTTTCCCCTAAAAAATTTGTTCCTAAGGAGAGTTAACCTAGTGAGATCCAAATAAGGATCCCAGATTCTAAATATTCTAGCTTATAAAATAGCTAAGAAAGTATGGTTTTGAAGTCGTTACAGGTTAATTTGTATTTCCCCCAAATTCCTACGTTGACACCCTACTCCCCATAGAACTGCACCTGGAAAGAGCGTCTTC
>NW_006159608.1:2011285-2031600 GCF_000334495.1 Tupaia belangeri chinensis | reverse complement strand
AGAAATTGATGTTAAATGAGTTCATGAGGACAGGGCTTTACACCCATAGGACTGTGGCCTTATAAGAAGAAGAAGAGATTCTGCTATATCCTTCTCCACCATTTTCCTTCTCAGTTTTTCTCTCTGCCATATGATGACACAGAGAAATTGGCTGTCTGCAAGCCAGAAAAGAGCTCTCATCAGAAACCAAATCAGTAGGAATCTTTATCTGGGATTCTAACCTCCATAACTAAGAGATGAAAATTCTGTTGTCTAAGCCACCTAGTCTAGAGCATTTTGTTGTGGCAGCTTGAACAAGACGGTGTCCAACCCCCAGTATCTCAATGTGGGACTGTGTTTAGAGACAGGTCCTTTGAAAAGGTAATTAAATTAAAGTGAGGCTGCTAGGATGGGCCTTTATTAAATCTGACTGAGGTCCTTGGAAGAAGAGATCAGGATGCATACAGACACCATGAGTATACATGATAAAGGGAGACCACGCGGAGAGGCAGCAAGAAGGCAGCACCTACAAGACACCTTAGAAGAAGCGCATCCTGCTGGCACCAGGACCTGGATTTCCAGCTTCCAAAGCTGTGAGAAAATGCATCCATTGTTTCCACCACCCAGTCTGAGGTACTTTGTTGTGTCAACCCTAGCAGATTCATACAGGATCAGAATTACTAGATTCAAATCCCAGTACCACACGTGACCTGGAAAAAGTCACTAATTGTTCTGAGTCTTAACTGGCTTGTTATAAAACTGAGCACATAGTATCATCTACTATCTTTTAAAGTCGCTGAGAAATGGATGGGCCCGTGCCTGGCCTATGATGAGTGTTCAGTCAGTGTGAGCCATCATTACCATGGACATTCACCCAGCTCAATGCAACAGTGCCTTTAACTCCCACTGCCTGAGGGTGACCTCATGGTTACCCAGATTCCTTAAGTTCAGCTCAAGAAGGAAAGACAGAGAAAACCCCTTGTCCATGTAAACTACTCATCCTTTTTATGATTCCTAGCCAAGGATTCACCAGGCCAGGGGATGGACACTGGGACTGTCAAAATATTCCCTACCATCAGGTATGTTTAACCTTGACATTGTAGCTCACAGGTCACGGGATGCCATCGTACCAGTCCAACCAGTTGAGAGAATACAATGCAGAGCAGGGAGGAATCTGGCTTCCTCTTTGAGCTTATAAAAAAAATAATAATAAAAAAAACTGGTTTTGTTTCTAAAACTGGGTCCTCAAAAACCTGCCTATCAGTAGCATTTTTTAGAAACATCTCTGTGTCATATAAAGAACTACTATCAATTCTCTTCAGCATGCTTAGGAGTTCAGTCTGTTCCCTGGTAGTTGTAAGAGCACAAATAGAGAGGTTTCTACAGGGTTATGAGCAGATTACTACTGTCTTTGTGGCTTGAACCAGCTGTGAAAGCTCTGTTTCTAATTCTTTTATCTCAAGACTGAAAGAAAAGTGGACAGAGGAACATTTCTCTCTAATCACCTTCAAAAGTTAAACATTGCTAGGTTAGAGAGGTATCTAAGACAACAAAACTCTAAACCTTTCTAGCTATTATCGAGTCAGGATCTCTAGCTTGGTTAGTTCTTTTTTTTTTTCTTTTTCCTTTTTTTGCTATAAAGCACGTGCACTCGCCAGAAAGACAGAGAGAGACAGAGAGATAGAGAGAAATCACCCCCAGGGGGGATGGCCACGCCACAATCTATTCTCCTCTCGAGATTTTGGGCACGTACGCACACTCACCTGGCATGAGTTTAAGCCACTGGGTACAGGACTTGAACCTTGGTTGACTACGTGGGAGTCCAGCAACATAGCCATTATGCTAACTGCTGGTCCCTAGCTTAGTTAGTTCTTTACAGAGACTTGAAAGAGGTTAACATCTCTTTTTATAGAATGGAGTTGATTATGTGGTGACAGTATGTTTATGAAAGACTAGCAAATAATTTTCATCTTATTCAAAAGAAATAACAGTTCTTCAGTGCATACTACTTGATAGAAGAGGTCTTTCATTTTGCAATAAATATTTACTGAAAACCAATTGTGTGCTAAACAATAAAAACAGACTAAATGCTCTACTTTCCTGGTGCTCACACGCTAGTCATGGAGATAGACAATAAGCAAAATAAATAATAATCAATTAAAAGTTTGAGACCAGCAGTTAGCATAATGGCTATGTCGCTAAACTCCCATGTAGTCAACTGCAGTTCGAGTCCTGGACCCAGTGGCTTAAACTCACTCCGGGTGCATATGCATGCGTGCCCAAGGTTCTGAGAGGAGAATGGAGGAGAAGGGATTGCGGCGTGGCCATTCCTCCTGGGGGGTGATTTCTCACTTTCTGTCTCTCTCTCTCTCTGTCTTTCTGGCAAGTGCACACGCCCTATAGCAAAAACCTCTCCAAAAAAAAAAAAAAAAAAAAAAGTTATAGGTGGGTGAAGGTTAAAGGTCAGTCACAGAAGGGGAATGAATACCGGGTGCAGAGTGCATGGAGGTACAATTTGAAATAGTAGCCATGAGAGTCTTTGGTGAGGAGCAGATGTTTATCCAAAAGTTTGATGGAGAAGGTAAAGTTATTTACCTAACAACCACTATCTTATTTAATCTACCCTACACCCAGGTAGTGTGATTATCCCATTTATATGTGTGAGCATACATATGTATATCTATACTTGTATATTTTTCTATGTCCACATCTATTGCTATATCCACATCTATGTCTATAGAAAGAGATTTACAAGCATTTGGCTCACATGATTGTGGAGACTGGCAGGTCCCAAGACTTGTAGGTTGAATAGGGCAGTCAGCAAGCTAGAGACACCGGAAAGGTGATGGGGAGCTCTAGTCCAAAGACCGGCAGGCTCACGACCCAGTGCTTCAGTTTCCATCCAAAGGTAGGAAAGATGTGCAATTGCTTGGGAGACGGTCAATCTTTTTGTTTTATTCAGGCTTTCAAGTGAGTGCATAAGGGAAAGCAGATTGAGGAGGGCAATCTACTTTAGTCTACTGATTTAATTAATCTCATCCCAAAATGCCCTCACAGAAACACCCAGAATAACATCTGACCAAATATCTTGGCAGCCCATGGTTCAGTCAAGTTGATTCATAAAATTAACATAATGTAATAATTGTAAAAATGTACCACTATCAATTCATTAAAGTCTAGGCCTGGTATGGTATAGAACAGCATAGAATAGGGTGGTTCCATTAGAGATGTCCAGATTCACCATCTGACTAGATTTCTTCCTAGGTTGTGATAATTACGGCCTTTAGTTATACTCTCTGACCCATGGTTTCATCTGCAAGGTGGAAATAGTCATGCTTGAATACCAGAGCATGTAGGAGAATTAAAAGAGCTCATGCGTAAAGTCCCTAACATAGTGTCTAGGCCATAGCAAACAGCCAATGTGTTTTTGAAATGTCCACTCTCCCAGTAAAAGAGAACTGTGCTAGACACTTCACCACATGATATCTGATCACGTATGGCCTTCTCCAGGGCTCCTTGATGAAAATGCAATTATTCTCAACCAGATTCACCAGCCAAATTCCTGGGAACCAAGATTTATGGAGTGTTTAAGATTGTTTTCTCTCTTATTAGGCCAAGAAAGATTCCTTCAAGATTGGAGGTAAGAAGAGGTAACAGAGAAAGGAACCTGGGCTCTCCATTTAGGTTGGAGCCATTCAATGACTTGGAAAACTAGAGGCCTGAAAAATGGAGCTCAGTCTTAAGTTTCTGATCAAAAGAAGCCAACACTCTGCTGGGCTCTCACAAACAGATCGACCTTGAGTTAAAGCCTCTTAGCCCTGCTCTGACCTAGAAATGTCCCTAGATATCACAGAAATAAAATATGCAGCTCTCTTGTTTCTTCTCTCAAGAATTTCTGCTTATTCCCTTTGGAATCAGACCCAGGTTGCATACCGGCTCAACTCAGTATCTGACCTTGTTAGCTAAGTCACTTTACTTTCCAGATCCTCCATGCTTTAATTTATGACATTGGACTATTAATATATACTTCTCAAGGCTTTACTCACCAGTCAAATTTATTGAATTCTTACCATGTCCTAAGCATAGCAATGATCTTAACAGCTTAAGGAAGAATAGTGCCAATGGCATGCAGCCTTGTGTGGTTGCATGGCACCCTGAGCTCAGAAAAGCCATCTCAAAATTCTTGATAACTTTTGAACAAGAGATTCCATATATTCCCTTAACAGTTGGCCTTGAAAATTTTGCAACCAGTCCTGGCTTAAGACATAGGAATTACCTTTATCCTCTTTGTACAGATGAGAAAATCTTGACAAAGAAATGTTCGGTAACTTATCCAAGGTCATGCAGCTAGTGAGCAGCAGAACAAGGTCTCTTTCTGATTCATGCTTTTAAATATTTCTGATAGTGCCTTTCTCATTCTAGAATTCAGTTAAATCCTTTAATTGGTGCTTTATAACACCAAGTTCCTTCTTCTCCCTGCCAGCCTCACTTTGGATCTTCCAACTAGTCTTTATCTTTGTACAATGAGCCTTAGCCCAGCAACTACTAAGAAATGACCCCCACGTAGCAGATGTATTGTAGATAAATTCTTACATACTGTGCTCTGTGGGTCCTGCCGCAATAAAGCCTTTTCTCTCTATATTGGGTCTTTTCTAAAGGGGATAGAAAATTGGGGGCAGGGGGGGGTGTTTGAATACCTAGTGCCAGTCATCTGGAAAAGTGACAAGAAACCAGAAAGAGGGTGGAGCCTGTGATAATCTCTCACCATGAGAGACACATCTCCATGGTTCTTTTTTTTTGAAGAGGTTTTTGCTATAGGGCGTGTGCGCTTGCCAGACAGAGACAGAGAGACAGAAAGCGAGAAATCACCCCCCAGGGGGGATGGCCACGCCACAATCCCTTCTCCTCCATTCTCCTCTCGGGATCTTGGGCACGTGCGCACACGCGCCCAGCGTGAGTTTTAAGCCGCCAGGTCCAGGACGCGAACTGCGGTTGACTACATGGGAGTCCAGCGACATAGCCATTACACTAACTACTGGTCCCACATCTCGATGGTTCTTGACCACAAAATAATCCAGATTATTTTAGGTTTTTGTTTTGTTGTGTTGTGTTTTGTTCGTTTGTTTTTGTTTGTTTTTTGCAGGGGGAGTATAGAGGGACATCCATGGTAAATTATGAGAAACTTCCTCCAGGAAGCACCAGGGCTAGAAGCCAGGACAAAAATGATGGCTACAAAAGACCCTGGGGTATCACTCCATCTATGTGGGGGACAGAGCACCAGTCCTCCAAGACAGAACTAGGGTGGTTCTGGACCCCAAACAGGGTCAAAGGTTGTGGCAGCCGGAGGAAAGGAATCTACATCACGCCTCCAGACTGGTTTCCTTCTTCCTTTTATTTGGCCCTCTGCTTGCCTCTATATTTGGTGTTTTTTGGTTTTGTTCTTTAATAAATAAATGTACTTAGGCTCGAAGGAAACAGGAGAATGAGCCCGTGACCCTGCCTGGGCCAGAGTTTGAAAGGCACAAGAGCAGTGTATGTCCAGGTAACTACAGTTCATGATGATAGCAGCTGAAATAGAATGCAGGGAGGCCAAGAAGAAAGTAATGATCGGAAGGAAGAGCTAGGCCCTTCAGATAACCCTATGTAAGCAGGGCTTCTAACCTTTTAATAGTCATAGAGACTATCAGGATACTTCCTTGTTAAAGGCAGATCTGATTCAGCAGGCTCAGGAGCCCTGCAACTCTATTGCTGTCAGGCTCCCTTATGATATTGAAGTTGCTGGTCTGCAGATCGCACTTGCAACAGCAAAGTCCAACAAAAACCCAGTCCATTAGCCCATTAGATTTGAAGAGGAAAAAAGTACCAATTTGCATTTTTAGAGAAGAATGAATTCCTTTTTTATTTTATATATATATATATATATATAATTTAGAGAGGTTTTTGCTATAGGGTACATGTGCTCATCAGAAAAGCAGAAAGAGAAAGGGAGATGGAAAGCAAGAAATTGCCCCCCAGGGGAGAAAGCCATGCTGCAATCCCTTCTCCTCCAGTCTACTCTTGGGATTTTGGACATGCACACACACACACTCCTGGCATATTTTAAGCCACTGGGTCCGGGACTTGAACCACAGTCGACTATGTGAAAGTATAGAGATTTTTCATTGTAATTTCTAATTTACATTTGTTGTACATATTTATGGGGTATATTATGGTTTTTCAAAGCATGCATGCAATGTGTGATAATCAAATCAAAGGTACTACCATATACACTATCTTCAACAAAAAACATTATGTTTTGCACCTTCAAAATTTATTCTAGTTTTTATTTTTTGTCGTTGTTATTTGGAGGGGTTGGGAGAAAAAAAATATATATATATATATATTTAACAATGCCCTCTTTTACTCTGTTGTGGTACACCATTCCATAACCTGTTCACCTTGTTTACAGGAGTCCTTGTGTCTACTGACCATTCTTTTCTTGAGCCCCTTCCACCCTTCCATTCCCACACCACAATGCAGTCTTTGATATTTAGAACTAGACGTGGTCAAATCCTTCAGTTTCCACCATAGAGTGAGGACATTCAGTGTACATTAAGTAGGGATATACAGTCTTTGTCTTTCACAGCCTGGCTTATTTCAGTGAACATTACATCTTCTACATTTATCCACTTTGAGGCAAATGACAGGATTGCACTGTTCTTTATGGCTGAGTGGTATCCCATTCTGTATCTGTGCCACATTTTCTTAATCCAGTTATTGATTGTTGAGCACTTAGGTTGAGTTCATGTCTTAGTTATTGCGAGTAATGCTGACATAAACGCAGATGTGTGAGTATCTCTCTGACAGAGTGATTTCCTATACTTTGGGTAAATACCAAGAGTGGGATTATGTAGTCATTACCAATATATTATTACATTATCAATCTATTATTATATTTTAGGAACAAAAAGGCAACTAGGAGAAAAGGAAAGTTAATATTTTCACTAATGAGTTTCATTTATTTTTCCTGAAGTTTAGAACAATTTTAGGAATGGCCCAAAACCTCATCTCTAGTTAATGTCTTTCCTTTCCAAGGTCCTTAAAATTCCCACTGTGAGGAAAAAAATACAACTACAACATTTTACTATGGCACCACTTCCTCAATAATGCCACACTCAAAACAGTCATTCCAAGGTGTTAATTGATGCAAAAACTAAGAGTTCTGTGACCACGTTAACTAGGGAAACAGTAATGCAAATAAAGCCAAACCTCTTCTTTATTGTGGCACTCTTCAAAGCCTGGCCAACACTCAAGCACATCGTAAGCATCTGAGATAAGAACATGGGACATGGCATTTCCTACCCTTGCTTGGTCACAGAACTTTTTTCTTTTTCTGTTTTATTCCAGCTCTTTTCCATTCTTGTTTCAATAATAATTAAATAAATATTAATTAAAGCAAAACACTGCTGAGAGTAGAAAGGACCCTTATTTGTCTCAGCAGAAATTGTTTTAAAGTATCCAATATTAGTGGCAGGACAATGACATGAGCACTTACATATATTAATGTGAACCGAAAAATGGCATCAATCTTTTGAAAAGTTATCTGGAAGTATAACTTTCTTATGATAGAAAAGCAAGAAAAATATTTATAAGCTTTTAAATAATGCATTAATTTCTCTGTGAGTCTACATTAAGATTTTTATAATTATCCTAAATATAAATTCTCCCTGCAAAGCTTTTTGTTCTGCCCCAGTAAACAAAGAGGGAAAAATTAAATGTCTTAAAATATGGAAATATTTAAAATCATCTATGATGATGCCACTAAATATAATACTACAAAGTAGTTACAAAAAAATTTTTTTCAAATCAAAGAGAAGTGTACTTAAGTTATTATGGTAAATGGATCACAAAAACTAGTTGCGGGAACCAGGAACCAAAAACGAATGCTGAACCACTTGGAAAGACCCCTGGTCTGTATTTCAAAGCCTTCCTGTACACACTGGGTGTACACACACACACACGCGTGCCCATGATCTGAGACAGCTGGAGCTGGACGTGTTGTGGTGTGAGGACCCTATGGGAGGTGTCTCTCTCTCTCTTTCTCTGTCTCAGGAGAAATAAATAAACTTTATAAACAAAAAATCCCACAAACAAATACCTAGCTGCAATTCTTTACTTTTCCTTCTCCTCCTAACCTTTGCAAATGACTTGGGGTCATTTTCCCATCCAGAGGTGGAGCTGATTCCCCACCTGGAATCCAGGCTGACCTTGTAACTTACATTGGCAGGAGGAGTGATGACCGTGGGCCAGTCAGCATCTCTCATGTTTTGCATTCTCTCTCGTGGAATCTTGCCACTCCACTTATCCGAGCCCAGGCTGACCTCCTGCAGGGTGAGAGACTGTGTGCAGAAATCCTGGAATCCCCCCAATGAGTAAGGGAGCCCAGCCAAGCTCACCTGTTGGGTAGACTTGTGAGCAAGCCCAGCTGAACCTTCCAGCTAAGCCCAAACTCACTTCAATTATGACTGATCATTATTTAAATCTGCTGAGTTTGAGGATGGCAATAGACAACTGAAAGTTATAGTGTCATGTAAAAACAAGAAGAAAAAACTCACGGGATTAAAAATTATGTCAATTACTGTGAAATAATTATAAAATAATTTCCTTGTGACCACAAGGAAAACGGCATACATGAAAAGTTGATAAATGATTATTTTAGGACAGCAAGTTTATAGGAATATTGATATACTTTCTGTTATCTTACTTCGCTTCTACATTTCAATCTTCAGTGATAATGTCTGCATATTATAAAAATGATTCATGTAGACATGATAACTCAAGAGCTTTATGTACAGTTGGCATCTATCAGATACTCTAGTATATAGATGAGTCCAAGAAAAAGTATAAGTATTTGGAAAATTATAAAGTGCCTTATAATCTTAACATGCTACAGTTTTTACTATCGTACATGCTTCCATAACGGTCAGGTACTCTAATAAGACCCGATTCTTTTTGCTATAAAATTGGTAGAGATTTTATATTTTATTTTTATTCAAAGTAAGAATATGCGTTTTAACTCTAAAAACTAACAAAGCGACAGTCTGAATCCTGGAGCCAACTTCCTGCCATGAACGAGGACGTAATAGAAGTCATGAGCACAGGCCTCTCTGTCGTCCAGCCACCGCTCTCACTAACTACAGCTGAGCTTTCATCTCAAATGGTAGCTTTGGAAGCCCAGAAAGCATGAAGCAATCCTCGAACTGTTTGCAAAGACAGCAACATAAGGAGCACGTCCTCTCAGGATAAAAGCTGTTTTATGGGATATAAAGAAAGCCCTTTGAAAGTACAGCTAAAGTGGAGGAGACTCTGTAGTTCCATGACAACTTTCATCCAGGCGTCTGAAGACGTTTTACTGACATACACCTTTAATTTGCACCACTCCCTGAGGGTAAACAGCACGCTCTATTGTCCCCATCCTACAGGTGGAAAAACCAAAGCACAAAAATGACACATATTTAGTTCAATTTCTTTGGTTGTAAGAAACAAAAATAAGAAGCTGATTAATCAACAATAATAGGGATTATAATTATAAAAACTTAAAATAATAGAAAAGTTTAGAAAGAAAATGAGACAATGATGTGTTATATAAAGGATATAGAAGAGCACATGACGATGACAGTAGGAAGCCAAGGGCACCAGGCTCCAGGAACCAGAGGAATGCCTGCTCAGGGTGCGAGGGTCGGGAGGAAGCAGCTCCAGCCCTTTCCCATTACTGTCTGTTCATGCACACAAATGTAGAGACAGACACCCGACCGCTCAAATTTGGGTCACAGACCAGCTCTATAGGTATTGTACAGTACAGGTGAGGGGCAATGCCCCAAAGAAAAATCAAAAATAATTTTTTAAATGGGCACTAGGAAAGCAAAAATAATACTTATCCATTTTTTGGGATGAGAGAAAAGGAAAGCTCTTTTAGGTATCTGCCAGACCATCCTATATCATTCTGCTCTTCCTGAAATCAACCGGGGAGCTTGTAAAATTCCTTAAAGAGGAGGATGAATGGGTATCTTTGAGCATAGCCTGTGGTCTGGCACAGAGTTCTGTTGGTAAAAGCACACTGAATGGCTGAATGACTCAGCCGTTTGGCAGCCATGTCACACATGTCTCCCATTCCTCTCCTAGCCATCTGCACACATGTAGTACACCAGTCATGCCTTGTCTCCAGGTGACTTCTTGGTGGGCAATGAATACTTTCCTGCCCACCCAGTCCTCTGTATCCTGGAGTTGCTTATGCATAGGGATGTGTTCAGAAATAGTCCCAGTAATGTCCATCCGGACTTAGATACATTTTCAAATCTGAGACCTCTTCTATCTCAACACTCTTACCTTTTAAAAGAGATAGGTCATAATAGTTTTAATTTCTAGGACTATTGCGAGGAGTAATAGAGATAATATGTGTAATCCTGTCACACAGTAAGCAGGCTCTGTAGCTGATACCATGACCATCACCATATTACCATTATTTTTGTCCTGTTGCATTGTATATTTAATATCAAGAACTGCCTATTCATTGCAGTAGATCACTTTCAGCACAGGAAGAATTGGTACCCTTGTTTCTATTTAATAAAGAAAGAAATGGAGCTCAGAGAACATAAGCTCAAGGTTCATGAGCTGTTAGGCACCTTCCCTTACCTCTGAAGACTGTCTTCTTTGCCCTGTGTCTTACTGCTTTCCCAAAGGAAAGATGAAAAGCCTAGGAGATGGTGAATTTGCAGTGGTACAATTCCAGGCATGTAGAAAGAAATACCTCTTCTGGTGACCCATAAACCATATGGAAAGGGAACTTCCTATGGCTGAGGAGAAGATCCATTCATGATAGACCCAAGCATTTTCCCCTCTAATTTCTGAGTTCTTTAAGAGTAGAGAAATGCTTTTCTAGCGTTAGCCAGAGTCAAGATACTCTACAGGAGACACACATGGGAAATTTTTCAGAACATTTCTATGGTTTGGATCCATTGGAGAGTATCTTTTTTTTCTTCTTTTCCTTAACAAAGAAACTCATATCCGTCTGTCATCTAAATGTTAACCTTTCCCACTCAGCCCTCTCTCTAACGTGGTCCTTCTCTGAACCCAGTCTGTCATTCATATAATCCCTTACTTGTTTACTGAACAGTAGAAACCAGCATGCCCTAAACCATACTTATTATATCCACCCATTTCTGCTCCTCCTAAACTTGTTCCTCCTCCTGTAATTCCTGATCTCTCTTGAGTGCATCATCAACTAGGCCAGAAACTTCAAGGCTATCTCATTCCTCCCCATTATGCTTCTTCACCCACCCAAACTTCAAACATGGCAATTCAGACTCTGTATGTATTCTTGCACTGTTCCTATCATTTCTCTTCCTTTTGTCTTGTTTCCTTTACATCTATTTTATCCTAATGCAAAGTGATGTTTTGGAGTAGAGATGAATTAGCCATTCACAAAACTAGCTTTCCTTTCCTCCAGTGCATCAGCTTAGCTTGTAGGAGACAAGAATATGAAACCCCAAAATAGGCCTTTTTGGCACAAGGATGATTTTAAGAAACTATAAGATGCAGGAGAAGCTCTGAAAACAGAGTAGAAGTTGTCCTTTTGTAAGAGAAATGTACATGCATATGAGAAATACTCATTTATAATTTATAAGAGTCTCTTTCTCTGTACCAGGAAGAGAGAGTCCTAAAGCTGTTAGAGACTCGTCAGTGAAGAAGGCACCTACAGAAGTCTGCATAACAAATTTTGCCTTTGTTCACCATCTTTTCCTGGGCATCACTCCATAATCGGCCTTCCTGACACCCCTCTCTCATTTCAACAGATGTTATCTAAACCAGAATTCAAAGCGACGTCTTTGAGATTCACTCATTTTCCTTGAGTATCTCCCATGTATACATGAGCTACACATGTTAAAAATCTCCTGTTTGTGGACCGGCAGGTGGCATGGTGGCTAAGTGCTGAACTCCCACATGGTCAGCCACAGCTTGAGTCTCAGACCTGGTGGCTTGAAATTCACACTGGGTGCATGCCCACTCTGGGTGCATGCATGCCCAAAATCCCAAGAGAAGAGTGGAAGTGACGGGACTATGGCATGGTCATCCCCTCAAGGGGTGACTTCTCATTTTCCCTCTCTCTGTCTCTCTCTAGCAAATGTACACACCCTATAGCAAAAAGCTAGAGAAAATAATAAAAAATAAATGAATAAAAAAACAAACCAAAATACCCCAAAACAAACAAAGCTCCTGTTTGTTTTTCTCTTGTTAATCTACCCTTTTGTTACAAGGGTCAGCCCCAACTATGAAGAATAAAGAGAACATTCTTCTTGCTCTCCTACAGTACATCCCAGGCTCCCTCGCCGTCAGCAGTGTTGAGGACAGAGCTCACTGCGTGCGTGACCATGGGATGTGCATGAAAATGATGTGCCCACCCCTTGTCCTAATCCGTACAAGCCTTCTGCAGAAGCTTTCTCAGTTTCTCTGCCTGAGCTATAGGTTTAATGGCCAGACAGCTTTAGAAGCCATGCCTTGGAATACACATCACCAAAAAATACTCGGGTTCATTAAACCACTGGAGTTTCAGGATTTGTCTGTCATAAAACCTCACATTGCACTAATCAATGTATCTTTCTAAGGTGTAAATTTGACCTGCTTAAAATCCTCTAAGCTCTGCCTATCATTCCTGAGACCAAGTCCGAGTCTCTGACTTTGGCCCTATGGAACTCTCTAAGTTTGTCTGCCATCGTTAAGGTCACACATTTCAATTTCCAAAAATCTTTAATTACAGGTAATTCTCTCCACACTCCAGTATAGTTCAAACATCTTCATGCCCCTCCCCGTCTTCTTGGTATTTGGAATAACGTTTCTACTTTAGTATCACAAACTTCATTCATCTTCACCTTCAAGTATCAGTTCAAATACTCTCTACTCTAGGAAACCTTCCCTGCCTCTTCTAGTCTTGACAGAATTTCCCTCTCCTCGGTCTTATACCTCAGTGCACAGCAAATTCCACTGTAGGCATGATTATGGAGTAATCTGGCCTATCCCTTGGGCTGCAAGTGAGACCATGGAGGGTCACAGTTCCAAGCCTAGAGCCCGTACTCTGCACTTGCTTATTAAATTAGCTCTCATTCCAGCTGACTCCTTTGCAAGGCTAGTGGTCTGCTTTCTCTGTTCACAGGCTTTTATGTAAGAATACTTCAAGAAAGCCTTACCTATCAAGAAAATTAAATCCTAGTCATTTTTTTTTCTGGAATTCCTCTTTTTCATCTGCATCCTGTAAGAATCCTAGAGCTTTTAAGAGCCAAGAAAATGTGGATGGTAAACAGAGTCCTCATTTGCAGTGGTAGTGCTGCCACTACCGTGTGTAATAAGACCTGGCTCCGTTGTCACGGACCACTAATAAGCGAATTGCCCTCCCAGCAGCAGCGCCTTATCCAAGCACACACACGTCAGCTCAAACACAGGAACTTTGCCAGGGATCCCCAAGCCACTGCACCCAGCACTCAGACCTCACCATAAATCCACCTCCATCTGGGAACCTGCCTTTCAGCTGCAGCAACTCACTCAATAGTCCCACAACAATGACCTTGACCCAGCCTCTAAAGAGCCAACTATCTCATTGACTGGGTCTCCGCCCTCTTCAAATCTTGAAAAAGTTACTTTCTAATTTAGACTATACCTCAAGTAAAAGAAAAAAAAAAAAAGTTGTAGTATTGAATGGGGAGGGACCTGCCCACTTTTATTCAACCCTAAAACTCAGGAAGGCTATTAACTGCCTTCAGTAAATGTTAAGAAAATTAAGATTTTAGCAACAAAGGCCAGTTAACCTTACTGGAAGAGAGAGGAATGCCTTTCCGTTATCTCCAGCGAGTCAATAACAACATCAAATGAGACACGGGCCAGTTTCTCAGTCCCTCTGCTATGTCACCTCTCATGTTCAGCATCTACAGGGTCCCTAGTGCTAACAGGGCCCTGTCCTTAAGGAGCTGAAGGCATGGAGGGGAAGCAAATGACTCAATGCAAAACTAGAGTACAGTGAAAGAGGTGAAGTCAAGTGAAGGCTGGGGTAGAAGGAAGTCCCCCGTGTGTGCAGAGCCACAGAGCAGGCACCCAGGCCAGGCTGGCAAGTCAAACATGGCAACAGCAGAGTGAAGCTGAAGAGAACCAGGAGCAGTTGGTCAGATAAAGTAAGAGGGAGCGTGTGTTTCTTTATATTTTCCTTTCCAATTAAGTTATGAAAATTTTCCTCTTCTTGGTAAACAGAGGTTAAAGGGAAGTCATGAAAGAGCTTGGGCGTGAGATTAACTGGATCATGTGACCAGCTGGGGGGAAGCCAAACAGGAAGCAGGAGGCCCAGTCCCACCTCCTTCTCTGCCTTCCTCCAGAGTGAGCTGTCCTCTAATGAAAACCTGCCCATGCCCAGAAGGCCACAGGCCCAGGGCCTGGATGAAACAGCACTGAAGAGCCCCTGCTTTTGCTGGGATTGCTAATGAGCTTCACTCAGTGGAGGACTTGGCTTCCCCAATCGCAATTTTGTTGGAGTCCCAGAATTCACCTAAGGTCTCACTTCGGGAGCAGTGATAACCTGACCTTGGACTCAGAGGCGTCCTGTTAACTGACAGTCTTCTCAGGGCAGGACAAGAAGGGAACAATTAGCTCAAAGAAAAAAAGCAGAAAGCCACAGAGGCAAGGCATTCTCCTTGGCTGAAGGAAAATGCATGTGCCAATCACAATGGTGGGGCTTAAAACCCATAGTGTTCCTTGACCTTGAAAAATTGTGCTCAAGTTTGCGGTTCTTTTGAAGCTGTCAAGAGCCACAGTGAGTCATAACCTTACTTGGCCTGGGGTGTGAGTCACTTTGAAGGAAAGACTCATTAGCATGGGACTGAGAAAGACTCCATACCCACTCTTCTAATTTCTCAATGTTTCCTTCAAAACTTTGAGTGGGGCCCAGGCCTGAAAAAAGGACTACCTCATGGTCTCCTCTTGATGAGACTGAATAACTAGAGAAAAAATAAATAAAACAGTCCAGAGACAGGGATGATCCTGGGGAATCAGAATTCTAGGTCTTCCTAGAACAATTCAGAAATAAAAGGTGTGTCTTGTCTTTCCTCTGGAAAACCATGGCACTATAGGAAGTGTCGTTTTTGAGACCAGCTAGGTCTGTGTTAGGTCCCGGCTCTGTTGCTCATTAGCCATGAAAGCATAGGCCAGGTGTTGAATCTCCGAACCTTCTCTTCCTTATCTGTCAAGCAGACATTCAGCAACTGTCATAGCCACTCCTATTGAACAGTTACTATGTGTCAGACACCAGACATGGCGTCTGCATCCTCTCAAATCATTCCACTGCTAATTAGAGTGATGTCTTTATTTTAGGGTTTTGGAAGGGTTAAGTGAGGTAAACCAATACAAAGGCCTAACTTTCTAGGATAATATAGGGATTAAGTAAATACGGTTTTTCTCTTAACTTGCTAATCACTCAAGAAAGTGCTCTAGTTTGCATGTGTTCCCCAAAGTTCCTGTGTTGGAAACAGTGCTGAGAGGTGGGACATTTAAGAGGGAAACAGATCTTAAGGGCACTGCAAATCAGTGTTCTTATCAGGAGAGTGAGAGCCTAGAAAATGGATAAGTTCCACACCCCTCCTCCCACTCACCCACATGCTTCCTTACCCTTCCACCTTGTGTCATGGGGTGATTCAGCAAGAAGGCACTCACCAGACGGAAGGCCCTAGACTGACCATGGACCACCCAGTCCCCAGAACTGTGAAACAAAAATCTCTGCTCTTTACAAGCTATCTAGTCTGTGCTATTCTGTTACAACAGAACAAATCAGACTAACACAGAAACTGTAACTTGCTTGAGCTTCAGGTTTTCTCTGGAGATGTTTCCTTGAGTTTCATTCATACATGTCTTCTCTGCAAAAGAAAAATATGCCTTTAATTTTTTTTGGAGATCTTTTTGCTATAGGGCGCATGTGCTCGCCAGACAGAGAGAGACAGAGAGACAGAAAGCGAGAAATCACCCCCAGGGGGGATGGCCACGCCGCAATCCCTTCTCCTCCATTCTCCTCTCGGGATCTTGGGCACGCACGCACACGTGCCCGGCATGAGTTTTAAGCCACCGGGTCCGGGACGCAAACCGCGGTCGACTACATGGGAGTCCAGTGACATAGTCATTACACTAACTGCAGGTCCCAAAATGCCTTTAATTTTGAGAACTGTCAAGTTGTACTATTCTACTTGCATTTTTTCCCACCAAGGTTAACTTCGTGCACATCTCTTCTAACTCTGATTTGTAACCTGTGGTATCTTAGAACAATTAAG
Organism: Tupaia belangeri chinensis; assembly: GCF_000334495.1. Taxonomy (NCBI): domain Eukaryota; kingdom Metazoa; phylum Chordata; class Mammalia; order Scandentia; family Tupaiidae; genus Tupaia; species Tupaia belangeri. Next base: position 2,015,290 of record NW_006159608.1, on the reverse strand, counting down.
ATACGACAAAGGAGAACTGAAAATAATCCTGGTTTTAATCTGTCTATCCTACAAAACCTTGTAGTTAAAAAGAGACAGCTCCTCTGGTTTGCTAAACCGACCTTTGGGTGGTACAAATCAAGTCCATTTGGCAGAGGAAACAGCGCTTCAATCTGGATTCTAATAAACAGGAGAGTGAGAGGAGAGGCAGAACCTCTCCTCTGGGCGCCAGATTGCTTTTCATTTGAAGTGGGGATTCCTTGGGTGAATGTTGTATCTCAGAGAGGATTAAAATTATATAATAATTCTAAACTATAGCTCTCTAAATGCAGGAATTGTGGAATTTTTTTGAATTGTCTATGGCTAAATCGCACACAGGAATTGTTCTATAAACCACTAAGAACTGAAAGAGGGAGGGGAGAGACTGCATTTCAACTGCACAGGAGAAGTGCTTCTTTCTGTCTGCCCCACAGCTGAGAGAGATATAAAGTGAGCATTGACTTTGGGTAAGGTCCAGGACCAGGCAGGTGACATTTCTGCACCTCTGTCCCCTCACCTGCATAATCTGTGATAACGCCTCTGCACTGCACAGGAGCCTACGGTGTGTAGCAAGATTATTCATGTGAGAGCTCATAGTTAAGGCGAAGCTGGCCAACACAAGATCCAGGGAGTTCCATTAATACAAGGGGTTAAGGACCTAGGCTCTGGGGCCAGAGAGGCTGGGCTTGATTCTTGTTCTGCAAAAACATCGTTTTGTGATATCCAATAAATTATAGAAGTTCTCTATTGCCTTGGTTGCCTCATCTATCAAATAGAGACATTAATAACCTCTACCTTCAAAAGGTGGTATCAGTTAACACAAGTAAGGCGCTTTGAATAGTGACTGCCTCATAGCAGTCACTTCTGTTAAGGCTCTCACATCCCTAGTACTGACCTCGATTTTGCAGATGAAGCTGAGGCTTGCCCCAGGTCAAACAACACCACACCGAGAGCTGAGTTTCTCTCGTCCTCTCGGCTCTAACTACCTGGCTACCCGACCACATGGTGTGGGGAAGGAGAAGTTACAGGGAGGCTCGTGCAAGCACAGACTGCCTTGAGAGCTGCCGTAAACCAGGAGCAGCTTTCAGTTGGATGGTTTGTAAATTCCTGGCACACAGAAACTCATCCCAGTCATTGAGATCTCCAGAACCTCGTGTCTGGGGTACATGCCAAGGGAATATTGGTGAAATGAATTTAAAAAGAGAGAGAGAGAACTAGAGGTGGGTATTATAACAGTATAAAGATTGGTTTTCTTTCTTTTTTTTTTTTTTTTTGATTTGTCAGAAGACATGCGAGCTCACCAGAGAGAAAGTGAGAGAAACAGGGAGAGGGTGAAAGCATCCTTGGAGGGGGTACAGACGTTCTCCCTGCGTGCCTGTCTGAGCCTTTCATAAGGACACAGTGATACTGGATCAGGGCCACCCTACGACGTCGCCGTGACTTCACCTGTAATGACCCTGTCACAGGCATTGTGGGTGAGGACTTGGACATCATTTCGAAGGACACGAATCAACCAGCAAGTTTAGGTTATTCTACTATGCAGCCTGGGCTAAAGACCAATATTTTAGATCAGAACTCCACAAGCAGGATGCACGCAGGAACTCCCTGGGGGTCCCGTGCAAGTGCAGATTCGGATCCGGATCGGGGGTGCAAGGGACCTGTGAGTCAGCTTTTAACAGGAGAGGCACGGGTCCTGCAGGCCTGGAGACCTCGCTTTGAGTTGTGAGTGCCTTTCCAAGACAAGATTCCTGTGCAATCCAGAAATCATCGCCAAGCAAATACAAGATCGTTGCTCCATGTCCTTGGTGGAAAGGGTGACTTATTTTACTTTAATTAAAAACAAAAAACAAAACAAAACAAAAAACAACAACAACAACAAAAACCCACTCCCAACTGAGTACACAAGGGAATAAAAAAGTCCGCAGGTGCTCTGGGACCTGCCCAGAGAGCAGCAGCCTGATCCCAGGGTAGAAGGAAGGAAGGAGGGTTCCCGTCCCACCCCTCCACCTACTCCCTCGGACGCCCTTTGGCCCGCTATGGCTTACTCCAGGGTTACTTCGCTATTCCCGTTCTCTTCCTGTACTGCCCTCCTCCGCCCCACCCCCACCGCACCGCACCATCTGCCAGGCCAGCCTGAGCCCGGCTGGGTGCAGCTGGCTCCCAGGAGGGGAGAGCCGCCTGGTCCCCTGCGCCGGCTGAGTAAGGGCCCAGAACCTCAGGCCCAGCGAGGCCAGGCCCCGGCGCCTAGAAGCCACGAGGCAGCTGCGCGGCCCAGGCCACCGCGCGCAGGGCGGCCGCCTTAATTTATTTATAGATGAGCAGGCTCTTTATGTGGCCTAGTTAAGGACGCCTTTCCATAAACGCATAGAAACGGATGTTATTCTAGAACCCACTGATAACAGACTCAGCTGTAGAGGTGGTTGCTGGCTGCGGCCCCACCTTTCTCTCACCACCCCCAACAGAAAATAAAAATGAAAGAGGATATATTTTGTTTTGGTTTTTAAAGTGTTTATATGCAAGGGAGAGTTTTAACTAGGAGATGTTTCTTTGAGAGCAAAGGCAGAATTTCTTAGGAACCAAACCAACCATCATATAGGTTTGCAAACCAAAGCTGCTCTCACCCTTTAACCATGAGCATCTGTAACCCACGCACAACCCTCTTCCCAAGGCCACGGGTTCATTGCTGCACAAAATGTGATCTGCCCAACACGATCCCGGCGCTTTCTGATCTGGTCACTTCTCTGAGGCGTTGGCTCAATAACCTTTTTGGAGTCTAAGAGCTGAGGAAGAACCACATCATTACAGAGCTGCAAACAGCGTCCCCAGCCTGAATCCCTTTGTTACGCTCCCGGATTGTTCTACAGACCCTTAATTCTATTACCCCGCTGTAATTTGGCTCTGTGTCTCTCCGACATTCTTTCCTTTATTCTGCCCCCTTTCTTTTTAATCGATTGATTCATCTGTAATTGGATTTTCTCCGGCTCTTAGCAGCTATTAAAAGTAGCTATGTGTGTGTGTGTATGTGAGAGAGTGAGTGTGCTTTCTAACTAGGCCAGGCTTTCAAAAGCCTAGCAATCTTCAATCTTGCTCTGGGTTTCTAAGTATGAATTCAATTCTGTGAGTCTTTGTGAGGCAGCAGGGAGTAGCAGAAAGAATACAAGCTTTAGAAGCAGACAAAACCATACCATGTTTTGTTTGTGTTTGTTTTGTTTAAGGATGACATTTATTGAGCTTATACTATGCACCCGGCGTCCTTCTGAGCACGGTAGAAGCATTAATAATCCTCACCACATCCTTTTAAGGCAGGTACTATTGTTACTCCGTTTTGCAGATGAAAGCATGGGGAGGAGGGGGCAAGTAACTGGCCCAAGGCTTCTGTGAGCTGGTGGAGCCTGGTCAGGATGCAGTTTTCCCATACCCGACCAGTTCTCGTCTTCCTGAGCTTGGCTGAGGCTTATTCTCGCTGGGCATTCATTACTATGTACTGAGGACGCAGCGCCTGCTCTGCAGTGCGGGTTAAACACGGTACACCCCAGTGCTGGGAGAATGCCAGGGAGCCGCAGTGTGGGTCAGACCAGAGACTGAAGAGGGAGGCTTTCCGCTTCTCTGATGCTAAGTCACTGCGGTCTCTGCTTTGTAGGAACACAGGTAGAAAATAAGCACGTTGCTATGGAGGATAACGACAGAGATGCTGCTGCTGACAAGCAGTGCCACTCGGCAGATCGCGCCACACTCCAGTCCTTCATTTTCCCGAATGGAAAGTGCTGGGGAGGAGCCGAGGCACTGAGAGCTCTCCTGCAGCTGTCCCAGGGTCCAGGATCGGTGCATCAGCTCAAGGCTGGATCAGCTGCCATGACTGTCAGTAAATGCTTGACCACTTCCGTTACCGAACTGTCACCAGAGATGTATGAAGTACGCACATCCGTCCCCATTGTGCGCACTGGGCAACCGAGCCAGGGTGCTGAAGGAACTTGTCCACGGGCGTAG
>NW_006159608.1:1990984-2011254 GCF_000334495.1 Tupaia belangeri chinensis | reverse complement strand
GTGATGGGACTAAGATTGGAACCACGATTCCCCACTGAGGCACAGGCCTCCCCAGTTATTTCTGGGCATAGGACCCAGGATAAGGTCTGTGATGAGAGCAGGAAGACTGCAAAGGTCAAGCACGCGCTGTGAAGAGAGGAGTTACTGAGAGGCCATGGGCATGACATGGCACCTCCAATAGTTTGCGCTTGACTGTCATCCTGCGGTGCGGCAGTTTGGTACTTCTGGCTCTCATTTATTTGACCCTTTTAAAAAAATGCCAGAGACTATGTGCACTTGTCAGAGAGCGAGACAGAGAAAGAGGGAGGAAGTGTGGGACCGTGAGGGATGGTGGTGCTGCAAGCTCAGCTCCATTCCGCCCTCCTTTCAGGGCCCTGGGCATGCCTGCACAGGACAGCGGGCTTCTCTGCTTGCTTGTTTGTTTTGCCATAGGGCGCTGGGACTCACTGGACAAAGACAAACAGAGACAGTAAGAGGCAAAGTGAGAAATCACCTCCTGCAGGCCGAGGGGGAATGGCCATGCCACAGTCGTTTCTCCTCCATTCTTCTCCTGGGATTTTGGACACGCACACACACACACACACACACACACACACACACACAAGACCCAAGGTCTGGGACTTGAACCACAGTCAGCCATGTGGGAGTCCAGTGCCATAACTACCACACCAGCTACAGGCACCATGATGGTGTTTTTTAAGCTACGGAGTCTAGGACTTGAACCTGAAGCCAGCTGTGTCAGACAGGCTGGGCCTGGATCTCCATCTCTTACACACTGATACGAGATTGTGTAAGGCTGTTGAATGAAATAATGCACTCGAAATAGCTTAACACTTGGCCCCCTCGTCTCCTAACATCCCAGCTCATCTGAAGGATATAGTAGTAATTATTATTCTGTAAGAATGGTTTAAATACGGTCATGTCCGTAAAGGTATATCGGACTTATAAATAGGTTAGGCCATAGGAAAAGGCATGACAGACTTTCCTGTGGTTTCCTATGCAAAAATGCACCCTGACTTTCCCAGGGAGCCAACAGTTACCTTAAATGTAAATACTCCAATGATACGGGAGGGGAGGGGGTAGCAGAGGGTGGCAGCAGGGGGATGGGAGGGGCAAAGGGAAGAATTTAACAAACAGAAGAATGTAAAGTTCTCTGTTTTAAAAAAAAAGTTCCCTAATTTTTGCTTTATAAAAGTAAAATTTAGTGCTGGCCAGTAGCATTCTGGTTAAGATGGCTAGAGCCCACATAGCTGGCTGCACAGTTAGAATCCTGGACCTGGACCTGGACAGTCGAAAATCATGCCAGGCATGTGGGCCTGCATTCCTAAAATCCCTAGAGAGAAATGGAGAAATTGCAGTGTGGCCACCCCTGGGGAAGGGCAGATTTCTAACTTTCCCCTCTCTCTCTCTCTCGGACTCTCCTGGAAAGCATGGGCACTATTGCAAAAACTAAAAATATTTAAATTTAAAAATTTAAATTTAAAAATAAAAAAAAGAAAAATACCCCTTTCCTTCAATAAATAAAGTTACCTGATTGCTTTTACATTAGATTAGGATGATCTGTTCTATTTTGTTTTTAAGTCATTTTCAAATCAGTCTTAGAACCTGTGAACAGAACTGGGTACAACCCACAGCTCTCCTGCCTTCCTTGCCAGGTCTTCATGCTGTTCAGAGAGACAGAAACAAAACATTGAGTGCCACTCGAGGGAGGGAGTCAGGGATTAACCTGTACTGTGAAACTGCAGAGTGATGTAATTCCATAACTTCCAATGTCTGGCAAACTCCACAGGCAGTATTTGCAAAAGTAGTTTTGCAATAACCACATCAGTTATCAGTTAAGTCTTTTTGAGTCTTTTCCCGGGGAAATCCTCAAAGAATATTTAAAGTTCTGCAGATTTGGAGACTTATTTCTAATTTTTCCCCAAGCCAGATCATACAAAAATGTAATACTGCTTTTCAAATTAAAACAGCATGTGTGTATTAACTTTGACATAGTTCAAAAATGTAATCTAACTGAGTAAAAATTTCACAGAACTATCATTGCAATATCGTTTGAAATCATACATCGTCATAAACAGCTTACATATCCGACCGTGAGGAGCTGGGTCAGTAACTCAGGCCCTCTCAGTGCCACCCCATCCCGTAACAGCCATGACCTGGAAGGAGTAAGGAATGGGGGAGATAGGAGATTTCTCTTAGGGCAGATAGTTAGGGTCGACCAACCTGATAAATACAGTAAAAACCACTGAATAGTACACCTTAAAAGGGTGAATTTTATGACAAGTGAATTATCTCAATTTTTAGAAAGGTGGTGGGGAAAAGTGTTGGTAAAATTCTTTGTACATTGGGAACCAGCAGTTAGCGTAATGGCTATGTCGCTGGACTCCCACGTAGTCGACCGCGGTTCGCGTCCCGGACCCAGTGGCTTAAAACTCACGCCGGGCGCGTGTGCGTGCGTGCCCAAGATCCCGAGAGGAGAATGGAGGAGAAGGGATTGCGGCGTGACCATCCCCCCTGGGGGGTGATTTCTCGCTTTCTGTCTCTATGTCTCTCTCTGTCTGTCTGGCAAGCGCACGCACCCTATAGCAAAAACCTCTCAAAAAAAAATTATTTGTACAGTAAGAGTTAATACAGAAAATTTTGAAAAGGTATAGGGGTGAGCAGTTGGTGTGGTGGTTAAGGTGCTAGACTCCTACATTGTGAACTGTGGTGTGAGTCCTGGACCCGGCACCTTGAAACTCACACTGGGCCTGTGTGAGTGCATGTCCAAAATCCCAAGAGGAGAAGGAATTGCACTGTGGCCATCTCCCCAGGAATGATTTCTCACTTTCTGTCTCTCTCTGCCTCCCCTATAAGCACATGTGCCCTATAGCAAAAATTCTCCCCCCTAAAAAAAAAAAAAAGGATGGAAATGTATCTATTGACTTAAAAATAAACTTCAACATATTGAGCAGGGAAAATCATGTCCCAAGTGAGCAAATATGACACATTTTGATGAAAAAAATCTCTGACTAGATGGATCTAGAAAAATATATATACTAAATTGTTAATTGGTTATTTCTGATATTGACATTTTAAATTTTTCTTTTTGCCTTTTTAGATACACATACACACAGACACATACTTTTTTCAAATGAAGGGAGCAAAAAAAGAAGGAAAAATTGGGGGAGGGAGAGGATATATAGCAGAGAGAGAAGTTTCATTTTAGACCTGTTGGTAGCTTCCAGACTGTAGCCCAGGGAGCCTCACGGCATATGCTGGGTTACCTACACGTTTCCGGCCGATCGCCCTGCCTCATTCCCTCGCTTGGGTGGAGCACACGGAGGTCCCTCCTGATAGAAGTTAAAAGTCACCTTTACTTCTCAGCCTCTCTTCGACAAACATGACCAGTTTAACCTGTCATCAGAGACCGTCTTAGATCTTACATTAGCAGTCTTTTGGTTGGTCGGTTCTGTTTTATTGACATTATGTACAAAGTCTTACCTAGCAAGAAGCAAAGTAGGAAAAGCAACCTTTTCTAAGTTCCTACTCTATATTGTGTATGAGGGGCAGTCATTATGGTGACACCCACCTGGCCCCAGCGACGCGCCCAGAGGTGAGTTTGGGAGCTGCTGTTGTCAGAGATGCAGAGAGGCTGGTTGGCTAGTCTAAGCTCACCTGGCTGGTGGCTGGCAGAGCCTGTTTGACTCACAAGAGTCAAGTTCTAACCCTTGACATCCTTCCCCCGCCCTTCCTCCCACAAGGTCCTTGTAGCCAACTAATTATCAGACAGAACCATGGATTTCTGGAGCGACTCCTGTGAAATAAAATTAATCAGCTGCCAAACAATGCACTTGATGAACTGCCAGAACCCAGCCCTGACCCTTCTCATTGAGGATGAAGCCCCCAGAACACACACTCCCCATGTGTTAGGAAACAGAATAAGACAGGGAGGAACGAAGGAAGGAGAGCGAGCCTCTCTCACTTGCTGGTCTTCCACCTATCAAGGACTTCCCCTGCCCCCCAGCTCCCTCCAGCCCTGCAGTTGGTCCCATTATCGTTTTCACCCCAGCTAATTATAGTCACTGATTACCTAACAGCAAGCTCTACTGTCACCTGCTTTGGCCTGACAGATTATGCCATCTGGGCCACGTGGCCAGGGTCCGAGAGCTATGAGAGGTCACAGAGAGGGGCAAGCGGCAGTGAATGGGAAGACATGTGTTTACAGCTCTGACAGCTGACTGGGCCATTACAGGGGCTTTAGCCGTGTGTTTCCAGCTGCAACCCCTCTCCAGGGGCCTTTGCCACCCAGCGCTATTAGCTAATGGGATGTGGCTGCGTATCACTCTGGGTCCAAATGTAGACTTCACCCTCTCCTAAAAAGGAAAAGGAGAAGAGCTCAAGAGAAACCTGTAGATTCACAGTTTGGGGTCCTTGTTGAGCTGACTGGAGAGTAAGCCTGCCCAGGGAACGCGCCGCAGGCCTGCGTGCCAAGAAGGCGGAGTGTCGGACACACTGCCCACTGCTACGCTTGTTATACACTGTCTTACACGTGTGTGAAGTACGTGTCAGGAAAGTAAACTCTGCATGGTGACTTCTATTTTATTAATGACTTTTATGTCCTTAACACAGCCACACATCCGTCTCTAATGTGCCTGGGTATTACCTGGGAATCTTATTAAAATGCACATGTCAAGTCTGACAGTTGGGGAGTCATGGGGTGGATGGAACACAGATCTTGTATTTCTTACGAGCTCCTGGAGAAAGCTTATGCTACAAGTCACTGGTTCACAGACCATTCTTTGAGTAGCCTGGATCCAGTTAAGTATTGAATAAAATTAAATTTGTTGATTAATGGTAAACAGAAAAGTTACAGATTACTATTTCTCAACGATGCACTGTAGAACACTAGTCATCCAAGAACGCTGTGTTGCTCAGTCCCAGTGGGTTCTCAGTCAGAAGAGTTCAGGGAGCACTGCATACAGCTGGCACCCCGGGAATTCACAATGCATGTGATTAGTGGAGGAAGCCTGTAGTGATCTGCTCTACTTTAGATGTGAGCAGTTTGTGTTCTACTGAAAGTTTGGTGCTCTGGGCCCTAAGTGTTGTTGCGACATTTACTGAAGATTTTACATTATATTGCTTGCTTAACCTGCCCTTTAATTTCTTGATTGGGAAAAAGCCTTCTGAGCCCTGTGACGTTATTCACATGAAACACACACACAGCTGAGACAGATTTGAAGACAGGGAGGCGATGCCCACTGGAGGTACTGTCATAAAACGCACGCTCTTTGGCAGTCGGTTGCTTCCGACAGCTTGCCACGCTTCCTCTCCTCCCAGCCTGAGGAGGAAGGGGAACGGGTGAAGAAACAGCCAGGAAAGAGTCCCAGGAGTCGGGATCATTAGAACTGAGCATGCAGCAGATCTGAAGGCCTGACGGCAGAGTGGCAGGCTGCAGAGCAGGAAGAGTTTCCAGGCTGACATCCTTAAAATTTAACTTTAGAAAACGAAGCTCGCCTTACTACTAAGTGACATCATAAACTGCACCCATATTATTAGGTTGTCAGAAAAGTCATGATGTGTTCTCCTGTGGAAACATCACGACTTTTCCAATGACCTAATGTAAATGAAACAGAAGACACGATGTGATTATGGCTTGTGTGTCTCTGTGTGTATTTGTGTGAGGAACCTACACCCGTGACAGTGAGGACGTAGATTCTTTTTCATAGAAGAGAGTATGACAGAGAATACCAGAAGCGGGTATTCTCTGGAAGTGGGAGGGGAAGGGGGAGATGAAGAGAACGTGAGTGACAGATACAGAGTACACGTGAAGAACTGCGGTGGGTTATAGAGTACCATAGCACAGTAGGGGACAATTCAATGTATACTTCAAACTAGAAAGAAGAGAGAATTTCAAATGCTCACAACACAAAGTACTGCAAGTGTTGGAGGTGGTGGCTATGCTGACTACCCTTATTTGATCTTTACACATTACATGCATGTTTTGAAAAAATATACTACACCCCTAAAATATGTACAACTAGTATATGTACATTAGAAATTACACTTTTAAAAAGTATGTTAGATTTGTAGTCAGGCAATGTCAGCTTCAAACTGAAGATCATCCAAATTCCTTAACCTTCGTCGGTGTCTTCTGTGAGAGGTCCTGACAATTGCCACCTCACGGATGAGGTGGAAGTTGAATGAGATAAGGCCTGGCAACACTTAGCATATTGCAAGGCTCAGATCGAGCACTCGCCAAATGACGACTGTGATGGTAATTGATGCAGAAAAACGCTGGAATAAGATGTGTACAATGTTAGCAGTAGGTCACCTAGGAGCAGTGAGTTAGAAACCCTTCTGTTTTCTTCACTGTACATTTCTGTATTATCCAAAATTCTTCAAAGAACAAATGTCATCTTTAGAATGAAAAATTATGAGACAAATTTTATGAAGTAAAATGTTAATACCAATTTTTTTTTTTTTGAGAGATTTTCACTGTAGGGCGCGTGCGCTCACCAGACAGACAGAGAGAGACATAGAGACAGAAAGCGAGAAATCACCCCCCAGGGGGGATGGTCACGCCGCAATCCCTTCTCCTCCATTCTCCTCTTGGGATCTTGGGCACGCACGCACTCGCGCCCGGCGTGAGATTTAAGCCACCGGGTCCGGGACACGAACCGCGGTCGACTATGTGGGAGTCCAGCGACATAGCCATTACGCTAACTGCTGGTTCCCAATACCAATTTTCTCTGGTGTGTCAAATGTGGGTTATTTTTATTTTCTCCTTTATGCTTTTCAGTATTTCTCAAGTTGCCCAGAATCCACTAGTTTTAACAATTTTTTAATATGAAAGCTGAGCTTATACATTTTTGAACATTTTGGACAACTACAGAAAACCCTGAAAAGAAAGTAAAAGTCATCTACAGTCTCATGATTCCCTTTTACTATTCTCTGTTTAAATTTATAAAGACTCACTTCTGAATGAATGTTCCCTAGAACTGCACGGTGACGACATGGACAGCCAAAATTGAGGATCCCACAAGTTCCCTACTGCCCACTCCCCATCCCACCTCCAGGAGAGACTGATACATTTGCTATGAATGACCGTGGTGTGTGTACAACACTCATGGACATGCACGAACATGTTCATATGATTAGATAAAAATACCTACATATGAACATTCGAGACCACAGTCAGAGGAGCATTAAGTGGAATGAGTGTGGAAATCATCAGTCCTCGAGATTAGCCCTAGGCAGGAGCACATCTGCGTGTTGTCTACGTATGAACCTACTATAATAGATGTGCATCAAGTACGGCTTCATTCCAGGGTCTGTGCAGTTTTCTAAGCAACGAGGAAGAAAGTACACTCTCTCTGGTCTTGACAAGCTCCCAGTCTATCATGACAATGAGCATATTACAAACCTCTGCAGAGCCATGTGGTAAATATAATAATAGAGGCTGATAATAGGTCTAGAGGCAGGGGGGAAAATGAATCCTTCCTTCTGTGAGGGTTCAGGAAGACTTTCTGCAGAAGGGTTCATTTGACGTGAGCCTAAAAGTTTATCAGTTCTGGTTCTTATCAGACTCCCATAACTGACATACCCCAGTCTGTCATGCCCACTGTGTCTGGGCTTGGGTTCACACATAGTCCCACACTTCCCTGATCATTCTTCAAAACCTAACCACAGATCACTTCTCGGACTCTCTCTATCATCATACAGAAGGGTGGTGTCCCTTACTTCTGTGCATGTGCCTTTATCATCTCTTATACTAAACTGCTTAGTTTTAGGTCTATTGTCTTAAGGGACTGGAAGTCAGTATTCGAACTTGTGAGAGGAGGCAGGACTGAGCACCTGGAGACCACCTCATGTACACAATTGATGCCCAATAAATGTTGCCTGAACAAAAAGGGCTAGAGTAGTATTACTTTGGCCCCATAACACATAAGCCACTGCTAGCTCTCTTGGGCTAATTAGAAAACTCCTCCCAGCTAACTAATTAGAAAAGATGCCCCCACCAGGAGTATATGTTGCCTTTGGTGAGCAGCTGAGCAAACTGGACTCCCATGCTCACTGGAAAACCAAGCTGAAACAACCTGAATGGAGGTGAGGCTCCAACTCCGACCAGCTCATCTGAGTGTCCAGTCGGACACTAGAGATTCAGTGCGAGCCTGTCATGGCCACCCTGACCACAGGCTGCTGCACAGGACAGTCACTCCCCACGGGGAACTTGGAATCTGTGCAGTCGGCCAGGGAAGCACATCCAAGAGGTGAGTGGCTGCTCTGAGATGTGGGGTAATGAAGGAATGGATAAAGACATGGGTTTTCTCAGACTGGTTTTGAAGGGCTAAGTTCTACTGAGTGTGTTTACTGTTATTATGTTAAATTGGCCATAGTCATACATATCCACGGGAATGGCATAACACACAATACACGCACATAGTATGTAATGACCACGTCAGGGTAATTAGCATATTTATCACTTCAAGCATGTATTATTTCTTTCTAAATCATGTAGCTTTTTTGGAATGGTAGTTCTAAGCTACAAGTGCTGTTCCATTGAGCTATAAATGACCCAATCATCTGGCCTGACAGGTAGAGCAATTGCCCAGGAAGCTTCGGTGAGTTGCCCTGAGCTTTGTCACCTAGAGTGAAGGGCCAGGCCTGAGACTCAAGACTCCTGACACCAACAAAGGCTCATTTAGTGACACACAGAGGCCAGTAGCCATGAGGAAAGGAGGGATCTCTAAACCACCTCTGAGGTTCCCAGACATCAGCAACAGCAGGATCAGCAGTGTCATTAGAGAGCAAATTATAGCCCAAGGTGGCCTTAAATTCCTGCAAGACCAGTCCTCTGCTGAGTGTGCTCAAGAGGAAGAAAAAGGATTGTGGTGCGGCCATGCACCATTGTGAGGGCTGCTTCCTCTATATATATCTTTGGCAACCAAACAAATCCTCTAGCAATTAAAAGAAAAATCACTTTCCTAATCCCCACCCCAGCACACACACTTGGGGCTTCTCATCTCCTAGCCCTCCTCTGATGACCCGCTCCCCTTCAGAAGATCATTTCTCTTTCCTGCTCCATGCTCAGACCCTTTCCTGTCCTCTGAAGTTCAGGTCAGAGTCTACCTATCTCACGAAGCCTTCTTGGTCCCCTGCAATTGAAAGTGCGCATTGGTCTCTGGCCTCCCACAGTACCCTCAGGACACACTTGTATAGGATGGTCAACATGTCACTCTTACCCTTCACCTATCTCTATGTGTTGGGTACAGGAGCGTCTTCTAAGCTACATGTGTGTTCTTTGGTAAGAAAACCATACCTTCTTCCATATGATGTGGTGGGCAAAATCTCAGGCTCTGGAGTCACAGATCGTTTTATGACCTTTAACTGCTATTAACTATCTGACCTGGAGCAAGTTTCCTTTCCAATCCAAGTCTCAGTTTTCCCATCTATAAAGGGGAGTTAATAGTAAGTATGACATAGGGCTGTGTGAGTTTTACTAATGATGCAGTTAGAGTAATTACAAAGTACCTGGCATAGAAAATACATAGGGGAACCAGCAGTTGGCGTAATGGCTGTGTTGCTGGACTCCCATATAGTAGACCACAGTTCAAGTCCTGGACCCGATGGCTTAAACTCACGCCAGTCGCATGTGTGTGCGTGCCCGAGATCCCGAGAGAAGAATGGAGGATGAAGGTATTGTAGCATGGCCATCCCCCCAGGGGGTGATTTCTAACTTTCTGTCTCTCTGTCTCTCTCTTTCTGGTGAGCGCGCATGCCCTATAACAAAAAACCTCTCCAAAAAAAAGAAAGAAAGGAAGGAAGAAAATATGTAGTAATATCAACAACTACTGGGGCCAGCAGGTGGCAGGGTGGTAAAGCACTGGACTCCCATTTGGTTGACCACAGTTCAAGTCCTGGACCCGGCAACTTGAAACTCATGCTGGGCATGTGTGTATGCATGCCCAAAATGCTGAGGGGATAATGGAAGAGAAGGAATTATAATGTGGCTATCCCTACTGATCCTTACTGAGGGATGATTTTTCCCTTTCTGTCTCTCTAGCGTGTGTATGTACCCTATAGAAAAAATCTCAATAATAAGAATATCAGCTACTACTAGCATATGAAAAGATACAATAATACATTCAGGGAATTACAGTGTACAGAGTGTACAGAAATGAAGTTGTAAAGTTAAGCCAGGTCCAGATGGTGAGACCTCCTAAACTATGCTAAGGAGTTTGGACTAACCCTGAGACCCAAGCAGCCATCTTGCAGAGGAAAGGGTGATCTAATTGACATCTTGCAACCATCCTGACTGCAGTGAGGGCATGGCTGGCTATGGCAGTCATGCTTGTAAGAGCTGAGGAGTGTCCGAAGTGATGCTCCTAGGGGACGTAATTCAGACCTTCTGTCTAGAAAGAGTCATTAGTTGTGCCAAGAGGGATAACACCTCACCTTGTCATTGGGGAACTCAGGGTCCACTAGTGGGGATCTTGAAACAGATAAGAAAACTAAGAAGGGGGAGCCAGTAGGTGGTGCAGTGGCTAAGGTGTCGGACTCCCGTGTGGTCAACTGCTATTCAAGTCCTGAACCTGGTGGCCTGAAAGTCATGCCAGGCACATGTTTATGTATGCCCAAAATCCCAAGAGGGAAAGGGAGGAGGAGAAGGACTGCAGCATGCCATCCCCCAGAGAGTGATTTCTCACTTTTCTTCTCACTGCTTCTGCCTCTCTCTGGTGAGCACACATGCTCTATGGCAAACAAAAACAAACATTAAAAACAACAAAAAAAAGAAAATTAAGAAGAATGAATGGAGAATAATGGGGAAAGAAATGTGGCCCACTTCAAGGCAAAGAGATGTAAGCCCTTTCCATATCTGGTGGGGAGGGTGGTCCAAGAAGTTTCCAGGAGGCAATGCCCTGTGGGGGCTCCATCCTTTCTAAAGAACTTTCTATGCTGTTTTGAGGAAGACCCGAGGTAACTTCTGGGCATTCCTATAAGGTTATGTGGTCTCCAGAAGAGGAATTCTCACCATAGATAACAGATAGAAGAGAGAGTGGTAAGGATCCTTTTCAAGGATAGCTATGATTTTATTTTTAAAGACCCAAATTCCATTTTCATAAGTATCCTTTAAACCTTTAATTTCTCCTTTGTGCCAAAATTTCACTGTTTTGAATATTAGAAGGCAATTATTTAAAAAGATAAAGTAACTTACTCTTCTGTTTTATTTATCCGTCTGTCTGTACATCTGCCTGTGTATCTCTCATCAATCTATTTTTAAAGATTCCCAGAGAAGCTATTTTGGAAAAAAAGCAGGAGCTCTGAAATGAGCTGGAATTTGTTGTTCCATTAACATTTCAGAAAATGCCAGCAAGAAGCTGAGGAGATAATTACATACAAGAAGAGCAAATTGAGTGTATTTGCTTCCCATAGGTCCACCAGAAAGTATTTTAAAGTGGATTGTGTCACCAAAATTTATTTGGAATTATTTAGTCTCCATAATTATGGATTAAAATAATGTTTACATTTGGACAAATGGTTTCTAATTGGGTTTCCCATTAAGCTATGGAGAGCCAGGGCAGTGATAAAATTAAACCTAATTTGAAAGTCTCAGACAGGAAGGTAGCGATTAGCTGTAGAAGGTGAGAAAAGCACAGCTCCAGCCTCCTCCTTCAGCTGAGAGTGAGGTGTGGAGAGGCCAGGAACTGAACTCGTGATGCACACGGTGCTCATAAAGCCCACTCCTTAACCGAGCTTCACCACGCACTTCCCTATGCACTATTTTGTTTGATCTCCTCCCTGCCCCACAAATGGATAGGGCAGGCATTCTTGTCCTTGTAAACTGAAACTGTGGATCTGCAGCTGAAGACCCTTTGAACAGCGACAGCTCCCAGTAAGAACTTCGCAAGGAAGGCATTCACAAATGTAGCGGGTACACTAATAGGGTAAATAATTACACAGAAATGACCTGACCTCCTGCAGCTGGGGAGGGTCCCTGGCAAGGCCTCTGGTGAGGCCCAGCAGGCCAGCCATTTGCAGCTGGAACTCTAGGCGACAGTGCCTCACTTGTCCCAGTGGGCCAGGAAAAAAGCCCACAGAGAGGGAACCCTCACATTCAAGGGACAGAGCAACTGGCAGAAGTCAAGTAGCAACAACAGAGATATACTAAGAAATACTGTTCTCAATAAATGCATAAGGTGATACTGGGGCCCTGCTGTGGTTAGCATTAAGGGACACAAGATGCATCCAGCTCAGACCAGTGTAAGGCATGCAGACCAAGTTGAAATTGTTTCCGAGTGCTGTGTTGATAGAGGGGCCTGCTAGTTCATCGAGGGGCCACTGGAAACCCTAACAGACCCCACTAACACTTGACCTTTCAAAGACATCTTCAATTAAGCTTTAGGATAAAATGCAAGATTTTTAGGAGGATTCCCAATGCCCTGTAAAGTCCCATCCTTGCTTACTCTTCAGCCTCATTTTCATTGCAGGCCACATCCCACATAGGATCTCTCCAGCTATCCAGAGCACTTACCGTTCCGTTTCCTCTGCTGTGGCATACTCTCTCTCGTTTCTGGGCCTTGACCCATGCTATTTTTTTTATTCCAGCTTCATTTCCTTCCTCCTGCTCCATTTGCTTAACTCCTACTCATCCTGGAATAAGCCTAGAGGTCACCTCTGCAGGATGTGTCTCTCCATCACCTCCACGGCTCACCAGACTCAGGTCACCCGCCAGCTCTCCCCACCAGGCTGCACTTTCTCAGCTCTCACTGTCACTGCTTCCTTCCTAGCCCGGTCTCACCACCTGGCAATGACCTTGTAGGCGCAGGGGCTGCTGGCGTACTGGCTACGCTAACTGCAAGCCGGTCACTGTAGTGTTCGCTGAGTGGTTAATAGATTGATTCTCTAATTAATGTAGCTGATGGTAAAATCTTATAAACAAGAAAACACTCCTCTTTTGTGGGCGATTAGTTCAGTTGGGCTCAGCTCAACAAACATCCCCCTGGCAACTCCTCCATCTCATGTTTCTCAAAAACCTGAACAGATTATTAGAGTCAAGATTCTGCTGCAAAAATCAGCAAGAGTCCTATTTACAGATTTCTGTAATAAGGAGACTTCTTTCTTTCTTCTCCTTCTTATTGTTTATACAGTCAATTGCTATACATCATTTAGCTTATAAAAAGAATTTACCCAACAGGAAATACACCACAGGCCAGTCCACTTGGGAACACTATGTCCATTATCATCAACAGGTAATAAACCATTTCTGTGTCCCACAAATACCTTCCTTTTCTGTTTTTTTCTCCCTAATTTCCTTCCCCCCTACACTCTTCCCCTCGTAAGGAGGCTGATTTATGTCTGGGTGTGATCCCAGTTACTGAGGGCTTTAAATAATTGGGAAAGACATTATCTTTGGAAACTAAAAACTCAACCCCTGTACCTTGTTCCTTGCCAAATAACTCCCACAACCCACATTAAGAGGATAGCCCTGTCCTTAATCACATTCTAAATGCCTGCATCTGTGGCTAGTGTCAGCTGGGAATGAGGCGGCTGCAGTAACCACGGATACCTCCTGCCATTGTAGCAGGGGAGCAGTCGGGTAAAGAACTCAGAGAGCAGGAGAGCAGTAGGGTAAAGAACTCAGAGTAGTGGGTGAGAAACAAGACAAGACACGTTAAGAGCTCTAGTCATGCATTTATTCAGTATTAGCTAAAGGTAAATTATATCCTAGCTACTAAAATGCAAGAAAAAAGATACTCCCTTTTCGGAGGAGCTCTCGGGAAACTCAAGTACTCTGAGAACTGCACATATCTTATAGTGGTTTTGCCTTTACTTCTTGAATTTAATGTGTACTTTAAATCACCAGGGTGTCATGTGAAAATGAGGTTCCGGTTCAGCAGGTCTGGGGTGTGGCCCGAGAGTCTTCATTTCTCATAGGCTCTCGGGTGACACTAATGCTGCCGCCCTGGGAAATCCACTTGGAGCAGAAAGCATCACAATGTCGTCTGCAGAGAGAGACAATAATTACATCCTCATCACCTCATGTAAGTCTCACAAGAATGCTGGGGGTGGATAGGAGAGGTACTTTATGACCACAGATGAAACACTGAGCCTAGGAGAAATCCACTGTTTTTTCAATGATACCACTGGTCTCAAGGGCTGGATTTATTTATTTTTATATCCAATACCCCAAACCCCCAACTTAACCCTCCACATTTTCCTCTCTGTTTAGCTCTTTAGCTCTTGATCACAGCCATGACTCTTCCATCCGAATCTCACACCGACCACGTTGGCAGCAATAAATTTCCTTCTCTTCTGGGGTGGCTTCTGCTGATCCTCTCGGACTTAGAGACTCCTAAGGTATGGACAGAGGGCACAGCAAGCTGAATAAGAAGGCAGTTTGGAGAGCAAAGGAGTGCGTATCACTTCTGGGTCTCAGCCAGGTCCCTGAGCACTGTCATCTCCTCCAGATTTCCCCATAACCCCCACATGTATGACCCAGGGGATAAGTCACTGTCTCAAGGGAAACGGACAAGGCTGGCTCTTGGTGGGCACCTGCTATGTCTAGGGCATTGCACCGATGTTTCCCTGAATTATCTCATTCCCAGGGTGCATCACTGGAGCATGCATTCATTCATTTAACACTGATTAAAGGCCAAAAGTGATCTAGGCACTGTTTAGAGATAACTGTAAGACACATGCTTTCCCTTCAGATGTTCGAAGAATGTGAATGGCATACCTAAAGTCATCCAACCGGGAAGTGCTGCAGCAGTGTAAGAATCCATGATTGCTCAGCCTACACCCACCGGTTTTCCATTTTTCTCAACCCTAAGGAACCCTTTATTCCAGCAGCCCTTGTCATCTGCAAAACCTGTTAATAATACAAGATTATGATTTAGTAGGTCTGAGACAGGCCTGATGGCCAGCTAGTTTACTGTCATATCAAGGGATTCAGATTTAGGCATACTTTTAGGGCAATGACCTCAGTCCAGATTTAGCCGTCAAGGGCACTGCCCATCTAAGGCCACCCTGAGAACTAATTTGGTGCCGAGAGAGCTGACAGCCTCCCATTCGGAAAGACTGAGCTGCTTGGAAAGAAGACTGCAATTATCCCATCCAGCCAAATTTGGAAGCAATAGTACAAGTGTTACAGTTGAGACCAGGAATGCAGCCCTGCTTGACTGTTGCAGGACTGGCAGGGTGTGTGTGGGCAGGGCAGTCCCAGAGTCCCACCCACCCTTTCTCATCACATCCTGTTACTGTGATCAGTGCTCCTCTGTGCCGCTCTCCTGCCATGTGACTTCACTTTATGGTTCTCAACCCCACAATTTTAGGGGATGGGCTGCTCGTGTCCTTACATAGGCACACTCCCCTGGTAACTACACAGCGGGGCACGACTCTGGGCTCTGGGCTCTGCAGGGAATCCCCTGGAGCCACCCAGTTGGATACAGGATTAGAGCATAATGAACCCATGATAATAGATGAGCTGAACCCAACGGAAGTAGAAAGAACTCTGAGCTGAGCAATGAAAGCCTCAGGTTCTTGGGACCAGCAGATGGTGTGATGGTTAAGAGCACTGGACTCCCACATGGCCAACTAAGGTTTGAGTCCTGAACCTGGTGGCTTGCTTTCTCACTCTTTCACTCTGTCCCTCTCAGGTCAAATTAAGATAAATAAAGTTCAATAAAATAATTTTTTTAAAAAAAGAAAGAAAGCCTTGGGTTCTAACCATTATGTACAAGACCCTCAGGAAGACATGTTCTCTATCTGGGCCATGGTGTCCTCACGACCAAAATGCTTTTCAGGCTCTGATATTTGGAGAGTCCTCGATTTTACCTCAGGGCGAAGGCACTTGCTCAGCTCAAAATGGGAAGCCTGAGATCCACTCCTGGCTCTTTCTCATTGCAGTCCTTACTCCCAGAAGATTGGCATCTCCTGCCACCAGAGGCACTGAATTTCCTAATTTTATCCCTACCTCTTTCTCTTCCTCTTTGCAAGGAGACTGGGGTATCTCACAGAAGCAGGAAGGTTTGACTCAGAACGGAAATGTACGTATCCCAGTGGGAAGCGCTTGAGCCCGTCTCCAGGATGCTGCATTTACTTGAGTCCACCTCACCACCTTCTCGGGTTGTGTCATCCTGCTTTAATTCTTAAATTTAAGGAGACTGAGAATCCCGTTAACTCGGATGAAGTCGGATGCTCACTCAGGTTTAATGAAGTGTGGCCAGGTGGGCAGAGTCACCAAGAAACATGGGAAGTTAGACTCCACTGCATGTAAGAAGCAGTCCCCAGGGAAGGAGGCTGCCGTAGCAGGGCTGAACACAATGGTAATTCCCGGTCCTTTGCTACTAGTGCCCTGTCCTTTCGTCGGCTCACGAGTAAAACACTTAGAGCTCTGTGTCCTACAGGGTACAAAGCTCATAGTTCTGCCTAGGTCCCAGGGCTGCACCAAAGGACTCCAACATTAATTCTCCTCAGAGCACATGGTAGCAGCTTCTTCCTCACCATATGTTGTTCACTCTATCCCCAAAGGTCAGCTCTCACCCAGAGCTCATACATTTTGGAATTGGGTAGAACACTAGCTATGGTCCACCCTAGTACAATGCCCAGCCCACTACCGTCTTCCAGGAATCCTGTAAGCAAGCCTTTATCGAGCATTTATTAAACTGCAACCATCTGTACTGGGGTCTGGGAAGAAAGATAAGCCTGCATGTACGTGCTCTACTTTTAAGAAGATGATTGGGAGACACAAGGGAACAGATAACAACATTACTAAACTGTTTCTAAGCTATTCCAGAAGCCAAGCAGAAAAAATAATGGGTGAAATTTGAGGAAGGAAAGAGGTCAGAAAAGCATTTTCAGGAAGGTAACCCATACCTAACTTGTATTTTAGACGATGACTAGAGGTTAGCTAGAAGATAGGATGGAAGAGTATTACAGGCAGGAGGGACATGTAAAAATCTTACAGGCATTGCACAATACAGTAAAAGAGAGGAACAGGGAGCTGGCCGTGTGAGGCAAACAGAATATAAGACATGAAGCCCAGTGACGATTATATGGGAGGGTTGGGCATGAGCTAGACCCTTAAAGTTATTCTGAACCAACTATGCTGAAACCTGCTGAGAATTTTGGAGGAGAAACAGAGTGGAAGGCAAAAGGAAAGAGGTTGGCAGGGAGGCAACTGTGGTCACTCAGGTGAAAGGTGACAATGACATGCTGCAATGCACAATTTAAACCGAGATCTAAAAGACAAGAAGGACCAGTAATAAGAAAATCAGAGAGAAGAATATTCTAAGCAGAGAAACAAAAGATGTGAAATCCCTAAGGAAGGAAGATACATGAAGAAATGTCGACAGAACGTAAAAGCAGTAAGCTCTGAGAGGCAGGCAGACAGAGGTCCAGCCTATCGGCCTGGAGAAGGCATTTGTATTTTCTTTGCAGGGAAGGCTTGTGGGCATTTTAAACAGCCAATTTACATGCTTTTATTCATGTTTATTTAAAAATCTCTCTCTCCCATATTGTGTGGGCAGCAGACTAAAAGAGAAGAATGCAAGCAAGGAGAACAGATAGGAATCTATTGATATAGTCCAGGAAAGAATGATGATGGCCTGGGATTAGAATGGTGGCCAAAGCATAGAATTATTTGGACAGATGGGGGAGGAGGTTTGGAATTAAGAACTGACAGAAGGGGCTGGCAGGTGATGTGGTGGTGGGGCGCTGGATTCCAACATGGGGGACCGTGGTTCGAGTCCCAGACCTAGTGGCTTGCTTTCTCACTCTCCCTTTCTGTCCTCTCTTGTCAAATTGAAGAAGAAATAAAATTAAATAAAATAATTTTAAAAAGAAGAACTGATAGAACAGGCTGAGAACTTGAATGAGGGTTAGGAAGGGAAGGAAAGAAGCCATCTTATTGATGAGTGGGAAGGAGTGGAGCAGGGCCGTTTATGGAGACAGGCAGACAGACAGATGAGTAAGGCTTTATTTTGAAGGTAGATAGAGACATGGAGGCTGGCCATCAAGAGCGGCCTTCGCCTGTCAGGTTTGAGATATGTTTTAGAACTCTGACATGGAGAGGTCAAGTAGTGGATGACTACAAGGGTTTCACTTGGCACACAGGACATTGAGTTCAGTATGACTGGCATACAGACAGTTTTTGAAGCATGGAACTGGGTGTGATCTCTTAGACTGAGAATGAGACAGAGAAGAAAAAGAGCTGCAGGACCAAACTTTGGAGCCGTCCAGCGTTTTTGGATAGAGAAGAAAAGGAGAAACTTGAGCAGGAATCGCCTGTGCAGAGAGTAGAGAGAATGTGATTCCAAGGTAGCCAAGGCTGGGGTGAGAGTAGGGTGTTGAAGTTGTGAGAAAGGAACATGTCACAGAGAAAAAGAGTCATCCATGTGTAATGTTGCAGACGGGGAGGTAAAATGAGGGCCGAGAATTCCCCATTGGACTTCCATCCCGAGTCCTCAAGACCATGACTGACTAATAAATCATAAGTAGAAGTTGAATTTCTTACCTAAAAGTTCAGCCCAGGAATGACAAATGCACAATATTTTTGCCTCCAGATTACTACTTTCCATCCTCCCTTCTTATCAAGACAGACAATGATAATCAGTTACTACCATTTTTTGTTGATCCCAACTCAGCTTCAGAATCATATAGCTAGTGCTCTGGGAAGGCACTATCCGACCACTGGATCACCGGAAGTTTCATGCAAATGTAAGCCTATTTACCCTTTCTGGTGTAGACAGAAGGGCCGGGACAGGACTGTGTAGCAGAGATCTTTAACAGTGGAGCCTCATTAGGGCAGCTTCAGGAGGAGCCACAGACCATCTGCCAGGCATCTTGAGCGGGATTTCCTGGTTGGACTAAAGCTGAACCAGGTAATTTGCTAAAGCCACTTAGTTCAAGTGGTGTTTTCCCCCAATATATAGCTTTTAGAGCGCCAGGAAAAAAAACCAACACAGTCTAGGGTTAATATATGTAAACAAAATCTTTCTTAAAACTTCTTCTTATGCATATCTTCTCCCTCTTATCTTTATTGGCCTCCCGAAATGCCTTATCTGCAAAGGACCGGTTCTGTTCTAAATCTCTGTCTATGAACACAATTACCATTTCAGCTTCTTCCACAAGGTGAAAATGAATCACAAGATGAAAGACATTAACTTAACTTATCCACCCAGCCATAGGCAGACTGTCTTCATCTCTAAATAATGCACTCCCCCACATAAAATAAACGCAGACAGTTTTATTCTTCAGTTCAAAATACTTAGCATTATGGAGAGACATCTGCTGTGGACAAATCTTGGGTCTTTGGAGTCTCAATACTCTGAAATGCATTCCTCTTTACCACCTGGTGCCTCAGGAGTCCACTCGTGGGCTTTCTGTCAACTCGTGTTGCATGTCTGTAAACCGATTGCAAGCTAATGAGCAATTGGTTTACAGACATGCAAGTTGCAACTCCTATATTAATACTCCTGCACCCACATTGCAGTGGAAAGGGCAGAGAATAACCACCAGGAGCCCCTCCGTACCCTTCATCTCTTCTCAATTTATTAATTTCTTCGACGAACACATACCGTGTGCCAGATTCTATGCTTCTTTTCTAGATAGAATCTCAAGGTACAGTAAAGAACAATATTTGGTCTATTCTCCCACTTGGAGCTAATGAATGGACTTCAGAAATGTATCCCTCGGAAACAATATGCAAAGTACAGTGTGTGTGCGTATGTAAGTGTGTGTGTGCGTGCACGCGTGCCCGGAGAAAGGCTTCTAATTTTCACCATGTTCTGAATCCGGGAAGGAATCTATGAGACTCCAAAGTCAGCTTCAACACCTCCCTCCAAGCAAACCCAGTCAAACCAATCACCGGACACAAAGGCATCTTCCTAAATTGCTTACCTCTATTCCCTTCACGCCACTTCCCCTATCTAGTCTAAGCTAACCTCCTTTCATTAATTGATGTCAAATAGCCTTCTACCCACCTACCCACATTGTCTTTGCCCTCTTCTGGTCTACTCTCTAACAAAAGCCAGCATGCATTTTAGATCTCTAATCTGCTCAATTCCTTACTTAAAACCTTTTCATGACTTTCCACCGATCTAAGCATAAATAATTAGCTGAAAGCTCTTACATGATCATTTGTAATCACAACATGTCATCTTCTACAAGTTTCTTTGCCATGCGAACTCCAACCTCACCCAGTTTCACTTCCACCTTCCACTTCTCCACTTGCTCTCCTCCACGTCCTTGTCCACATTATATACTGTCTACCTGAACGCCTCCTTCTC
>NW_006159608.1:1989016-1990637 GCF_000334495.1 Tupaia belangeri chinensis | reverse complement strand
GCTCGTTCCCTTCACGAAATTGTATTGTAATGGGCACTTTTATCATCTGCTCTCCCTAACCTTCCTGACTAGGTCAAAGAAACTACGGTAAAACCTCATGCCTCCATGAGCTTCTTCATACCCTTTTTCCAAGTTGGGATTATCTATCCATTAATAGTTACCCATCAGCAAACCTGACTGTTTGTCATTTTATCCCCAATGTTTTGTAGAATATAAATCATATAGAAAGCAAGAGCTTGACCAATACTCAGAGAATGAACTAATAAATGATTAAGAGGGTGAATAAATAAGCAGTGTAATACATGTTATAATAAATAAAACCACTAAGTACTACCAGGGCTCACAAGAGGGGGGAACCTCTTTGGTAGGTCATGAGAGCAGGGAGGTGGCTTGTTTATCTGCAGCGTCTACTCCAGAGCTTCCTGCACAGTGCCGGAAGCGATGTGAACTGACTGAATGCATGAAATAGCAACTAACAGCCTGAGAAAAGGAGGGGAGACTTCACAGAGACACAGCATTTGACAGCAGCCACAAAGGGAAAATGGAGGTATTAAGATCAAAGAAAGAAAAGGGTGGGCAAAGGGCATTTCAAACAGAAGAAAAGGCAAGTACAAAGACATGAAGCCACAAAAAAAGGAGAAAAAGTGCTGTGGAGAAGTAAGAGGGTAAGTAAAGTAGACACGGAGATGCACTTCCGGGCCCTCCTTCTGGGAGGGAAACGTGTCTCCCCAGCTGCTGGGAGTGCAGAGGCCAAACACCTCCAGCTGTCAGCTCCTGCGGGGTGGCCTCAGATGCGGAGAGCCACCTCATCGAAGGTCATGCATTTGTTCCAGGAGCAACTCCTTCCCCATACTCAGTTATTTAGGTTAAATAGGAAACAATTCTGACTGCTTTCTTGCTTCAGAGCTCCAGGCAGAAGCCATCGTTGGTCCTGTACCAGTGTGGTTTAGCCATCCTCTCTGCCTTCCCTCCCACAGGTGTTGATTTCCCCTGAACAAGAAACCCGGTATCAGAGTCGTCTTGTTAAGGAGCCTGACTGTGAGACCAAAGAGTGTGTTTATGTAAAGTAACTAACTAGAAAGATAGTTTGGAGAGAGATAGCAAGGACCTTCCACTGTGTGAACTCTTCCTATAGCCAGTAAGAAACTGGGAGGCCTGGGAAGCAGAAGGTGCGGAGTTCAAAGTCCTATATTGGAAAGCCTTCTCTAGCTGCTACGTGGTGACTACATTAGGACACAGAGAGACCTGCCAGAGGAGTAGGTCAGAGAGGAAAAAAGTGAATGCTGACCTGAAGAAATGATGGGTCATGGCCAGGAGGGGTGATGCTTAGCAATTTAGGAGAAAAAATCAATAACCCTTCATAACACAGGCAGAGTCAGGGGTAAGTGGGCAATGCTGCTGATAAAGTATGTTAATTCCTAGCAGTCAGAGGGGGCACCACTCACTCGGGTTAAAAATAGAACTCGGGGGGGCCAGCAGTTAGCGTAATGGCTATGTCGCTGGACTCCCACGTAGTCGACCACGGTTCACGTCCCAGACCCGGTGGCTTAAAACTCACGCCAGGTGCATGTGCGTGCGTGCCCAAGATCCCGAGAGGAGAATGGAGGAGAAGGGATTGCGG
>NW_006159608.1:1929188-1988942 GCF_000334495.1 Tupaia belangeri chinensis | reverse complement strand
CCCGCCCCAAGGGGAAAAAAAAAAAAAAAAAAAAAACCTCTCCAAAAAAAAGATAGAACTCAGGGGCCAGCAGGTGGCCTGAAGGTTAAGATGGCTGGATCCCACATGGCCAGTTCCACAGTTTGAGTCCTATATCCAGAAACCTGAAAATCATGCTGGGCACGGGTGTGCATGTGCACACGCCCAAAATCCCTAGAGGAGAATGGTGCAGAGGGATTGCAACATGGCCATACCTCCAGGGGGCAGGGGGGGAGGGTTGATTTCTCATTTTCCTTGTCTCTCTCTTTCGCTGTCTCTCTCCAGCAAGTACACACACCCCATAGCAAAAACTAAAATAAAATTTAAAAAATAAAGCAACTGGGGGGCCATATATCATATGACATTCTAGCAGAAAATCCCACATAGGAAAGTTCCCAGATCAAACCCAGAGACCTTCCTGGGTGTGTTGGGCGCAAGCTTGCCCATGATCTGGGGCTGGCAGAGGCTGGAGGTGGAGCATGGCGCTGAGACCTTATACAGGGTGTGCGCTCTCTCTCCATCACTTATAGAATGAATAAATAAGTAAACTTCAAAAAAGTAGCAGAAGATATTTCTTTGTCCTTTCTCCTATGGCCAGTGTCAAGCTGTTCCCAGGTAGTGGTGAATTAAATTGCTAACTGAACTGTTTCTACAACATTAAAATACATAACAAACCAGCAAAATCTTACACAAAAAGAATTTTCATCAAAGTTATTAGGCATTTTCTGCTATGTGTTCCTTAATAACTAAAATTGCATTCATGTTTACTCATTCATCATGGCATAAAGGAGAAGACAAGCACACCAATCTTGGTCTGACCCCTTACTAATCATGGAAACTTGAATAAATTGCACATCTGTCCAACGGGGACAATTATACCAGTCTCCCACTAAGATGGAAATGTGCTAAGATGCTGTGCACGGGAGCTAGTCTGCTGCAGCAATATGTTATACAAGCCTTTATTTTATGTGAATTTAGCTATACCAAATGAGGGCGAGGAGGAGAGAGAAGAAGAATTTAAAGATGTGATATGACTGTTTATAATTTGTGGTGCCCAAGGTAAAATGAAACTAAGAGATCTTTTGTCAACAAATTATTAAAACTTTTAAAATGGTGACAGCACAGTGCTGAGTCACATAGAGTCCTTCTAGATGTGAGGCTTTTCGTCACTATAGAGGCTACAGATCCGTGAAGCCAGCATGCATATGACTTTCGCATTCCCATCTCTCAGTGGTTCTGGGTTCCCGTGCACATCTTATATGATGAATAAGTTCTATGTAAGTATGATTCTATCCAGTATAAAAATATAGTTTTGTGTCAGGAAGACAATGGAGTTGTGGCAGAGGCCATTCCCCCCGGGGGATGGTTTCTCACTTTCCCTTTCACTGTCTCTGTTCCTGGAGAGTGCTTGTGCTCTATGGCCTCTCTCTCTCTGTATGAGAGAGAGAGTATATATTGAGTGAGGACATGCAGTGCCTCTCTTTCATAATCTGGCTTGCTTCACTTAGCGTTAACTCTTTCATGTTCATCCACTTTATATATATATATATATATATATTTGTTGTTGTTGTTGGCTTACTTGTTTTTTGTTAATCTTGGCCACTAACCAGAAGCCATCTTCTTTGCTGTGTGCATACAACCATGCATGTTTTCCTTTGATTGGGGATATCCAGGGTGTTTTTTCTCTATTTTTCATTACACAATTACACATTGGCTTCCTAAAACTTACACGTGATGAGAATCCATAGGTGTCATTTCTCCTTAGCTAGAGCCTAGACTACATGCTTATATCCAGAAACGCATTTAATCCACATGGTAGCCCTTCTGGATAAATATTACCCTCTTCATTTAGTAGAGGAAAAGAAAGCTGAAAACTAACACAGGAAAGAAATTTCATCAAAGTTACCCAACAAATAAATGGTACATCTGGGATTTGAACTTGGGCTTGTACCTCAAGTTGAATATCCATTCAATGATATCTTAATAAATGTTAGCTCCTTCCAATTTTCTGCAAATCTTGTACCAACCCTTTGAAATGAATTATTTGGTGACCAGGAAACTGGCTTTTCTGCATCCTGGCTGCAGAGAGTGGTTCGCTAATTCAGTCCCAGCATGCAAGGCCAGAGGCAGAACAATAGGAGGCCTGAGAGTCTGGCCATTCTTCCAGAGTTCCGGTTGCCACGTGGTGAAAACTCAGAATTGACATCACTGGTCTCCAGCCTCCTAAACGTAATCCCATAAGGAGAGAATGTTGGAAGGAAGAAAAAAATAAAGGTAATTTTGGAGTGAATGATAGATACAGTTAATGCTACTGACCATGAAAAGCTAAGTTATTGAAAAACAGATGAGTTAGCATGGAACTTGATGGTCCAAGTAAGTCTTATTGCTTGAATACTTACCTATTTGGGAAAACAAAAATAAACAAAATCTTTCCTTATCAATGCATCAGGAAATCCCTTGGTTTCCTCTCTTCCACCTCCCTTTACTTCCCTCACTGTCTCTATTATCCACAGTTGCCCTCCATGTTTGTATACTTTCCAATCTTTCTGTTTCTGCCATAGAGTGCAGACTTTTGGTATATATTGAATGAGGACATGCAGTGCCTCTCTTTGATAACGCTAAGTGGCTTGCTTCACTTAGCATTAACTCTTTCATGTTCATCTACTTTCTATCAAATGCCAGGGTCCCATTGTTTTTTTATAGCTGAGTAGTATTCCATAATGTATATGTGCCACACTTTTTCAATCCATTCATCTGTTTGTGGACATTTGGGTTGATTCCATATCTTAGCGATCGTGAATAACGCTGCATAGCGCTTTTCCAAATGAATGTATTTCTGTCCTTCATGTAGATCCCAGAAGTGGAATTGCTGGGTCATACGGTAGCTCCATTTGTAGGTCTCTGAGGAACCTCTATGTTGTTCTCCACAGTGGCTGTACTACTTTACATGCCCATCAATAGCGTAAGAGAATTCCCTTTTCACCACAGCCTCACCAGCAATTATTATTCTTTATTTTTTTAATCTTAACCTTCTGACTGAGGTTAGGTGGTATCTCATTGTGATTTTGATCTGCATCTCCCTTATGATAAAGAATGTTGAGCACTTCTTCATATGCTTTTTGGCTGTTCATATGTGTTTTGGGGAGAGTTGTCTGTTTCACTCTTTTGCCCACTTATAATTAAATTGAGTATTTTTTTATGCGTAAGTCATCATGCTTGCTTTTAATCACAAATTTGTCACATTCTACATGGTATTTGTTGCCTCCTAGAAACTGGTTATTTGATAACACAAAGCTCTTATCAGACTGCAGGAAGGTGTAAGGAAAAATACATGCTGGACTAACATAGAACCTTCTCTGCTGAATTATTAGAAATGAAAAATTGCATAGAATGTGTCACTGATAGAGCATTGAATGTGAAAGGACAACTCAATGAGTTAATTTCATCTTGAAATGGAGTCTTCTTCTTTTTTTTTTTTTTGAGAGGTTTTTGTTGTAGGGCATGTGCACTCGCCAGAAAGACAGAGAGAGACAGAATACAACAAATCACCCCCAGGGGGGATGGCCATGCTACAATTCTTTCTTCTCCATTCTCCTTTCAGGATATTGGGCATGCACACACACACGCCCGGCATGAGTTTAAGCCACTGGGTTCGGGACTTGAACTGCAGTCGACTACATGGGAGTCTAGCAACATAGCCATTACACCAACTGCTGGTCTCTCCTTGTGATAAAGCATAGTTGTTATTCTTGGCTCTAGGAAATTAACATCAATAATAAAAATAGCTGTTATGAAGAAAAAAAAAATGCCCTGCCATATTTTAGTGACTTACCACATACCGGGTACTTTCTAAGTCCTTTCAAATATTATCACATTTAATCTCCCCAACAGCCCCAGGATGAAGGTGTTACAATTATTATTATTATTATTATTATTATTATTATTATTATCATCATCATCCCATGTTCCCATTTGGAGATTAAGCATCAGAGAAGTTCAATAAATTCCCTGAAATTGCAGAGCTAGTTGGGGAAAAAACTGAATTCAAATCCAGATCAGTTGTTCCTAAGGTCATGTGCTATAGGATAAAAAGTGATGTTTTTAGCTAAATTGTAGAGGGGATTATCTAATAAATGGACTCTATTCTCCTTATTTAACAAATGATAAATGTCAGATTGAGTTTTATCTCAGATATCTATCTCTTTGATAAAGAAATGTAGTATCTTAGAATCTCATGGCTGAAATGGACTTTAAAATCCATTCATTCAGGGCCAGCAGGTGGTATAGTGGTTAAGGCACTGGATTCCCACATGACCAACTGAGGTTCAAGTCCTGGAACTGGCAATTTGAAAATCATGCTGGGTATGTGTGTGTGCGTGTCCAAAATCCCAACAGAGAAGAGGGGATTACAGCATGGCCATCATCCTTAAGGGGTGATTTCTCACTTTCTCTCTCACTGTCTCTCTCTGTGTCTCTTTGCCTTTTTCGATCTCTGGTAAGCACATATACCCTATGTTTTGCAAAAAACTTTAAAAAAATCCATTTCATCAACTATTCAACTGCTGAGCTAACATCTGCGTAATTTTAACAGTTTTATTAAAATAATAATCTATGTACCATATAATTCACATTTTTAGAATTCAATGTTTAAAATATAGGCACAGAAGAGTGTGTCAATTGCCACAGTTTAATTTTAGAATATTTTCGTCCCACACTCCCCAAAAAACTTTGTATGCATTATCAGTGTTCCACATTCCAACCCCGACCCCAGACCTAGATAACAACTCATCTGTCTCTGTAAATCATCCTAGTCCAGACATTCATATAGATGGAATTATATGACATGTGATTTTCTGTGCTGGCTTCTTTCACTTAGCGCAAAAGATGCATTTGAATTTCAAACTCATATGTAACAACAAATACAGTGACTGTAGAGGGGAAGCATATTCCCCAAAATAATTTTCATTAGCCCCTATCTCATAAGCTATATCCAAATAATCATAAAATCAAAGTTAGAACAGCATGTTTGATATTTACCCTGGGTTAAATTGTGTCTCTCCCAAAATTCATATAGTTTAAACCTATCTCAGAATGTGAGCTCATTTGGAAGTACAACCTTTACAGAGAAAAATCAAGTTTAGTGAGGTTGGTAGAGTGGGCTCTAGTCCAATAAAACTAGTGTTATTATAGGAACTAAAAACCTGAAGATAGACATAAAGACAAGTTATGCTGCCACAAAGGGACCACCAGCAGTTAGAAGAGAAGCCTAAAACAGAAGAAATTCTCAGGAAAAACAAAAACAAAAAACGAAACGACCCTGCCACTGTTTTGATTTTGGACTTCTAGCCCCTAGAACTGCGAGGCAACAAATTTATATAGTTTAAGCTACTCAGCTTGCAGTACTTTGTACAGTAATCCTAAGAAACTAAAACAACATTTAAACATAACTGCTACACAACTTGCTTAGTTATCTTCACCCTGAAAAGTACATTGCTACCCTTAGTCCTTCCTTCTAAGCCAAAATTGGAAAATCAACATTTCTCTAAAATCAAAGCTATTGAGATTTTCACTCTTTAGTATCTCCACTCTTAAAACAAATGTCAAGATAAAATTCTAGGACTCAAATTGACTCTTCTCTTTCATGTCCACCCTGCTTCCAACACACATGTGCATGCATATACACACACAAGCACACATACAATTTTAGGTCAACAGGCTTCCACAAGAGAATTCCATCAAACCTTTGAAGACAAATAATTTCAAAGCTGTTTAAAATGTTCCAGATCATTAAAACTAACCCTGAAAATTCCTTCACGAATTCAGCAAAATATTATCTAAACCTGAAAAAGCAAAACAAGAAAATCACAGAAACTCAATAAGAATATCCACACACACCCTAATTAAGATATTAGACTCCATGATCCATATTCGTTTAAAAGAATAACATGGTATGACCAAGTGTGAATTGGTTCCGGAATGCGAGTCTGCTTCCTTTTAAATTCATCAGCCCAGAAAAATATGGCAGGAGAACATTAGACGCAACTAACATTATTTGCCTATTTAAACTCTACATTGCATATGACTCCATCGCCTATTCTACTCTTGGTATTTCTAAACATTTTTTCATGGTTTTCCAGGAATCATTACAAGTCCTTTGGCTCCAGACACCCTGTTCCCCCATACACACTTTTTAAATACAGTAATGGTTCTGTCAAACCTTAACATATTGAAATGTCTATCTATACAGAGCATCTCGCCAATATAGATGCAGAAGAAAATCTTGTGCCAACATCTAATGGAGGTAAGCAGTTACATAACAGGCAAAAATAACCTTTTCCACGTAAGAATTTAAATTGTAAAGCCAAAAATCTATTTCCTGAAAAAAAAGAAATTCTTAGAAAAATTACTTTAGGCCTGAAATTGAACCCAGTTCAATGCACTGTTATCATTACCTTTTGCTATGTAACAAAACATCCCCTCCCAAGTCCAGTCGAATAAAGGAAAAACACTACAATTTGTCATTGTCCCTTTTGTCATGGGAGTTGATTGGTTTCTGATGATGGGTTCTTCCACAAGGTCTCTCATGTAGTTGTAATTGGCAGGTGGACTTGAAGGCTTGCTTGGGCTGCAGGTCCCAAATGGTTCACTCTCACAGCTACCAGGTTAGGTGAGTTGTCAGATGGGAACTCAACAGGGATAATTGATCAGAGTGCCCATTGCAGCTAGGGATAGTGCTGCCAGAGAGGCAGGCCGAGGGGTTTTAATGGACACAGCAGTCAACAGCTCAGTAAGGCATCACTTCTTTTATATTCTTTATAACATAAAGGTAGATCTATTATTTGGGACTAGGAGGTGGCATGCCAGTTAAAGCGTGAGTCTCCCACATGGCCTGGACCTGGTGACTTTGCTTTCTCACTTTGCCTCTCTCTCTCTCTGGTGTGAACATGTGCGCTATAGTGAATTTAAAATAATAACAATAATAAATAAAATTATGGAAATAATTCTTTTTTAAAAAGATAGATTTATCATTACAAGCCCTTTAAACTCATGGAAGGATCTTATGACATAAAGTCTGGTTCCCAGTCTGTGCAGAGACCTCTGGAACCTCCTTCTGACATCCTTGGAGGCTTTTCTGGCACTTGGCTTTGCATTGTGTAAGCTTGCATTTCTAGCTGAGTAGATCTGACAACTTTCTAAAGTTCTTCTACAAATGGAGAGAGCACTATCCGTCTTGCAAAGTTACTGCAAGGTTAAAAAGAATAAGCAGGTAGTGGTTAAGTCACCGGACTCCCACATGGCTGATTGTGGTCTGAGCCTCCAGCTTGAAACTCACACCAGGTGCGCGCGTGTGCATGCCCAAAATCCTCTGAGGAGAATGGAGGAGAAGGGATTGCGGCGTGGCCATCCCTCCAGGGGGTGATGTCTCACTTTCTGTCTCTACCTTTCTCTGTCTCTCTGGCAAGTGCACATACCCTATAGCAAAAATCTCTCCAGAAGTATAAAGACTGAGTGAAAGGAAAGAATAGGCAGTGGCACAGCAGAAATGCACCTGGAGTTACATGGGAGAGGTCCTAGGTTTGCATCCCAAGACCACGAACATGCCAGGCATGCACAGTCACATGATCTGGACTGGCTGAGACTGGGAGTAGACCATGGCATGAAGACCCTATTGGAGGTGGCTCTCTCTCTACCTCAGAAGAAATAATGAGATAAACTTAAATATAAATATATGTGCAAAGTACTGTGTACGCAGCCTATATATGATGGGATGTTAATAAATGGTAATCATTACCATTACTATCAGCACATTGTTTTGCAGAGAATAAAATACTACGTTTGAAAAAAATATTATCACACTTGAGTATGGATATTCTAATATGCTGTATTGTGTCCCCTTTTTATCTTACCATGGGCTTCATTTTCATATAAAAGGGAAAAACAAGACTAGTCAGTCAATGCTATCTCATTTCGTTTCCTGTATGAACATATTTTCATCTTACATGTAGTAAAAAATTTAAAAAGTGTAAATGTATGCACATGTGTACACATGTGTGTAGGCACAGGGGAAAGAACAGTACACCAAAATGTTAGGAGTAACCAACTTCCGGTGATAAGATTAGTCACACCTTTACTTTGTTCTCCACATTCCAGAATGTTTATACTGAGTATTGCTCTTAAACTCAAAAAAAAAAAAAAAAAAAGTATGTGACTTGTTTCCGTGTATGTCAGATTGCCAGGCCCAATTAAACGGTTGGTGCCCAGCTGTGGTGGTGCAGCAGTAGTGAACACTGCAATGGCAGACAACATGTGGAAGATCAGGGTTCATTCCCCAAGTCCACCTGCACGTGCTGGACATACAGCCATGTGTTTTGGTCCTGGATGGCTGGGAAGACTGGCACTTAAAACACACCCCACGATAAAACTGTCTTTCCTGCTGCCTGCTGAGCCCAGAACGAGGAAATGTAGTAGATCTGAGCCTGATGTGGCTCTTCATTTATTCACCCTCATTCCTTCATTTACAGAAAACAAGCAGACATCGAGACCTGTGCAGTCAGAGTTTGTGGATCCGAGAAGAAATGAGACCTATTGCTCTTTCAAACCCTGTTATCCTTGAAGCCTCCCTGCCTGTTACTGTCCCAGGGCAATGTTTCCTCCCACTCCTCACTACAAGCCTCTTCTTCCTTGGTGTCTCACATTGCAGCTGTGAGGCAGAGCTTTCACTACAGCTCAGCTTGCATTGGGGGACCTGGTTATGAGCTTTTGTTACCAATGCACTACAAGCTCCTTGGAAGCTGTGACAACCTCTCTACAATTCTCTCCACTCTGATTCTTTCACCAGCACTGGTGGGTGCCACATTGTTGTCTGTTGGATATGATCCAGCTCCCTCACTTTATTACTGAAGTAGCTCAGTCCCAGACACATATGTGACTTGCCTAAAATCACTGATGTGTTAGAACCGTCTCCTCTGCCCCTTCCTCGGGAACAAGTGCCGTATGCTCCAGCATCAATTCCACGACTGCCAGGACATGTGGGGCCATGTAGACGGCAGGACCTGAGTGACCAGGTACACTTGTCTGTCTGTACAAATACAGACAAGTTCTCCCACGACTCTTTTCTATAACCACCTTTCCACCAGAAACTTTACTTGGTGGTACAGCCCATGGGGAAAGGCATGGCCAAATAGAGGAGAAAGTTCTAAGGCTGAAAGTGTCAACAGTACTAACACATCTGGGAGACGGCAAAGCAGAAGAGCCCTGGGATCTGGGTTAAGCGAGCCTGGGCTTGAATTCTTACCTTTTGCTTACCAGCTGGTTGCTATGGTATAAATAGCTTCTCTTTTCTGAATCTCAGTTTTCTTGACTGTTAAATGGGACTTATAATATCTAGTTGGAAGGCACAAAATATGTGACCAGCAAAGGAATCTGCTATATATTATCAATATTTATCTTTAAAGATTTATTTACTTACTTTGACTTAATGTTATTTTTAAAATTGTTGCTACAGGCACTTGTGCTCACCAGAGAAAGACAGAGAGGGAGAAAAAGAGAGAGGGAAAGTAAAAAAGCAAGCCACTAAGTCCAGGACTTGAACCTTGGTCGGCCATATGGGAGTCCAGTTCCTTAGCCACCATGCCACCTGCTGGCCCTGTTATAAATATTTTTGACAATAGCGCAGTCTACTGGTTTTCCACAAATTCAATTTCACTGTCGCACCAAATACCTACCCAGTTACATCTCCAGTTGTTTGCCCGTGTGGATGAGGGCCTGAACGCCATGCTTTTTGCTTGAATAAGACTTTTCCTGGAGTTCCAACTTAGGAGAGGCTCTATGTACCTGGGGTGGGAACATCTCCACCCAAGGGATTCCTGGCTACTTGAGACTTCTGTGTGCTCTGTTTGTTTTGCCCCTAGAATTCCTTTGCTTGAAGATGTTCAAATAAACCAGTATATCAAGAGATAATATATTGATCAGGGTACCAATTTTTACATGTTCTAGGTGCCTAGAGAAGGGCAAAATCAGTAGGATTTAGAAGGATTAGTATCTCCTGAAACATATAGTACTTAGCGTACAGTTAAAGGAGGGGTACAACTAGGATCAAGGAGTTGGTCAACCTAGATGAAATGAACAGGATACAGTATGGTTAATGCAGAAAGTCAATGAGGTATGGTGTAAAAAGTGGGCATGAGGGTAGATGGATGTTGGTAAATGGTAATGATGACCCCAGTTCTCCTCAGCCTGCACCTACTGTCTTTGCCATGCAATTTTGCAGTGCCTTCTCTCTGAGCTAGCCTGGACATGCTCACATGGTGAAAGCAGAGGCACAAGAGATCAAGCGCAGAATTCAAGGCCATTTCAAGACACCACTTGTGTTAAGTCTGCTAATAACTCATTGGCCAGATGGTTAGGTTCGATTTCAAAGGACTGAGCAGAAATGGTATAAAATAACCTCTATGGACCAGCAGACTGTGTGCAATGGCCTAAAGAGGAAGCCCAGAGCAGGGGAAGCTTCTGCAACCTGTCAGCTTTCATTCATCTCACACAGACGCAGAGGAAAGGGTGCAATAGAGGGTGACTGTGGCCTTCTGGAATCAGGTCAGTACTTCCTGTGTGTCCTTTTCCATTTTGTCTCAGGAGTGGGAGGGAGAGAATGCAAGTCGTTCCTCTAAAGCTCACCCCTCGTAAAGAGCTCAACAATTCCTGACACTCAACAAAGATTCTCAGGAGCTCTCTATGCCCCACCAATAAACTCTTTAGATTATCTGAGCACTTTCTAACCCCTAAACTGTCTATATACTTGTTTGTATAGGGGGCTGTTACCGCAAGAATCTTATCTCAAGTACTCAATTGTGAGCTTCTTCAGAGGAGGGATTGGGAGTTATTCAGCATTTATCAGCGAGACTGGCTTATGGCAGGCAATTAATATGCATTTTTGACTTGACATTCGTTAAGACAAAACATTAAAGGGCTCCAAGTCACGTCAAGGCAAATGCAATCATCTCTGTAGCAGAAAGAAACACTGGGTGTTGGGAACCAGCAGTTAGCATAAAGGCTATGCCGCTGGACTCCCACATAGTCCACCACGGTTCGCATCCCGGACCCGGTGGCTTAAAACTCATGCTGGGCACCTGTGCATGCGTGCCCAAGATCCCGAGAGGAGAATGGAGGAGAAGGGATTGTGGCATGACCATCCCCCCTGGGGGGGGTGATTTCTCGCTTTCTGTCTCTCTGTCTCTCTCTGTCTGTCTGGCGAGCGCACGCGCCCTATAGCAAAAACCTCTCAAAAAATAAATAAATAAATAAATAAATAAACACTGGGTGTGGAGTCTGAAGACCCAGTTCTAGGTACTGACTGCTTCTTGCCACTTGTAACTTGGGGCCTTCATTTATTCTCCTTGTATATCAGTGTTCTTATCTAGTAGATAGAATTGGTAATATCATCATCTTGGTTATTATAAAATAAATTACAAATAAAAAGGAAAAAGTGGCAATATAACCTAGAAAAAAGTGCCACTAGAATTATAATTCAAAGCAGAGCCTTTGAATGATCTGAGGCTGTCACTATCAGATCTATGACAATGCAGGGGTTAGTGGAGTTTTCTCCCTACTAGGGACGATTAAATAACTTTTCTGTCGCAAAACCAAATTAAAATCACAGTCGTACTACAATAAATTGTAGGTTTTAGAACTAGAAGTAGACGCCTTTAGATAAGATAAATAAATGGGCTTTGTAAGAAGTAAAACGTAAAAGGTAGCAAGGCATATGGTTACACCCATTCTGCAGCAAGGCCTCTGTGAGTCAGAGGCCAGGTGACCTGCACAAGCTGGTATGTTAAGAACCGAAGGTTAAAGTACATACCTCATGAGGGAAGAAAAAAGTGCCTATTTATACATACACACACAGAGCTGGTTTAGTTACTCATAGAGCATGGGAATGAGTTCTTTGACGGCTCCAGGCTATCAAGATATGAATCTCTCAAGGAATAGTGTTAAAGGGAAAGGAGCTTTCACTCAGTGCAAAGTCAGCCGAGAATTTTCCACGTGAAAATGTTTCAGTAGCCAACATAATCTGGCCCCATTGCAGCAACAAAGACTTTTGTCTTCTATGACAAAATCAAGCTCACTGGCAGTACAAACCTGTCACTCTATGAGCAATCCAAAGCTCAAGTAGCTCGACACAGAGAGACCCTCTGTCTCACTAAGCAAGTCTTTTCTTGCTTTGGGGAGAGGTTGCAAGTGCTGAGAGAGGAGGAGGGACAGGAGTACAGTGGCGAGCTCCACCTTCTACCCTAGGGCTCTTGCCCATTCAGGTTTTGCAGGTATCTTATTGGAAGTAGTTCTATTTCCTCATGCAGCTTCCCCTTCACCACCCTGGTGATCTTTGCCAGCAAAAGAGGGACTGCTCCTCAATGGTCTGCTCAACGTTCTTAACTGTCAGTCAATTTAAAACCCCAACTAAAACTCCAACTGCAGCCATAGTGACCTTGCAGCTTTTGATTAGAATCAGCCTTATCGCAAAAGAAGTGACTTTCTTCATGGGGACATGTGGGAGACTTAAGCAAGCTCTTTGGTGAGGAAACATTGCCCTTTGACCTAAGTCTGCCTAAAATACTTCCATTCAATAATTATAACTTCAGTTTGGATTTCTTTGAGAGTATCTTTGGAAAAGATTCTCATAGAACCACGTTTGTTAAGATATCCTTAGAATATCATCTGACCAACTGCCCCAATTTGCAAATACAAAGGTAGAGTCCCAGAATGGTGAAAGAATTTGCCCATATCATCCAGTAGGTTAGCAGCAGAGTAAACACAAGAATCAAGTTCTTGCCATGTCTAGTCTAGCCCAATTTTCCACTGGCCCATTCTCATCTCTTCAGTTGCTTAATAACATCCCAAAAAGGATTGTTGGATCAATAAGCCACGTCCTTGGGCTTGGCAATGGAAAGAAGCAGGTGAGTAAGAAGCCATCTCCATCGGTAATGTTCTCTCAGTGTAGACTACAATCATAAAACAAAGACAAATTTTATCCAATGGAGTAAGTGCCTCAATAGAGCCTTTTAGAAGATTCTAGGGAGAACAGAAGAAAGAAAACTTCTTCTTGGAGACTAGGATGAAGAGTCCTCTTTGAAAAGATCACAAGTGAGCTCTCTCAAAGGAAAAAAGTGATGTAATAAGAAAATAAAAGAATATATGCAACACTCAAAGTCATGTTCAGAGAAGCCTTAGAACATTCCACAGCCTATAAAGACTATCTCTAGAAAATAGAATGGGAGGAAATGTCAGAAAATGAGCCAGAGCCAGATACTGGATGACCTCAGACATCATCAGGATCATCGATTTTACCTAGTAGTCAAGGAGAGATACGCTACTTTGCTGGCACTGTTGTAACAAAGTACCCACAGACTTGGGAGCTTAAGCAACAGAAATTTATTATCTCACAGTTTGGGAGGCTAGAAGTTTGATATTAGGGTGTCAGAAATGTGGTTCCTTCTGCTAAGGAATTATTCTGAGGAACTGGGAAGAATAACCTTCATTCTGTCTCCTGGCTTGCAGTGGTTTGGTGGCAGTCCCTATATTTGTCCTTCATGCATTCACCCCATGTGCAGACCTGTGTGCAGATTTCTCTTTTACATAAGGATATCAGTTATACTGGATTATCATCCATCTCAGGGTTGACCAAGGTTCCAGGACCTGGCAGCTGAAATTCACACTGGGCATGTGTGGATGCGTGCCAAAAATTCTTGAGATGAGAATGGAGGAGAAGAGTTTACAGCAAGGCCATCTTCCCTAGAGAAGATTTCTCGCTTTCTGTCTCTCTGTCTCACCAGGTAGCACACTGCACTGTATAGCAAAAATATCTCTTAAAATAAAAAAGAGAAAAAATAAAGAAAGGTAGGGAGGGAAAGAAATGGAAAGGAATGGAGAAAATATAGGAAGAAAGAATGGGAAACAGGAGGAAAAGGAAGAAAGTAAATCCAAAGAAAGAAAATTTAAGCCAGCCTCTCCTTAAGTTCTAAACTGCTGAAATCTCAAGTGAACAATTGATTTAGCCCTCCAGTTCCGGAGGGTCAGGTATTATTATGCTTATCTTAAAGTCTGACATGTGAAATTACTGCCCAGGAAAAGATTTCCATTTGGTCTGTTTCTCTGTCATTCTCTTAATCTAGTCTTCCACTCTTTATCTTTTCCTCTTCTATTCTTTCCAATTTTTTAAATTTCCTTTTTAGAGAGATTATTTGCTATTGGGCTTGTGTACTTACCAGAGAGACAGAAAGCAAAAAATCAGTCTCCAGGAGGAATGGCCATACTGCAATCCCTTCTCTTCCATTCTCCTCTCAGGATTTTGGGCACGCACACACACGTGCCCAGTATAAGTTTCAAGCCTCCAGGTCCAGTCTCAAACCATAGTCAGCCATGTGGGAGTCCAGTGACATAACCACTATGCCATCTGCTGGCCCCTATTCTTTCCAATTTTTAAGCATCTAAGGTCTTTCGTTTTTCTCTCTTCTTTCGCCTTTGTGTTCATCTCGTTTCCTCTCTTCCATTTCCCTCTCTCATACTTCTCCATGTCATTTTCTTCTCCTGGAACGCTGCTTTCCTTGTGGTTCATGCTATTGAAAAGGTACTAAATAATTTTAAGAGTTCATGGAACATGCATATTACAACAAAAATATTCATGAGCTTAAAAAAATTTTGTATAAAAATGAACTCATACTTTAATTTCACTTTTCCCTGAACTTTTTGTAATCATCTCATATATCTTAACAATAAAAAGAATACAGAGAGAAGTTTAAAACCTACAAAGTGGAGATTATGTTTTGGTTGGAATTCTGATTACAGAGATGTGGTTGGAAAGATTCAGTCAAGTTGTAGTCACTCTTGATTAATGAGGGGAGCATTCATGGCCATAAAGCTGGGTTTGAAAGTACATGAATCTCATGCCACCCCTGCATCCCTTGCCCAGTGTAGACATTACTACCCTGTCATAGTACTTATTTTCATGTGATTTTTTTTCTTTTTATATTATTATTATTATTATTATTATTATTATTATTTATATTTAATAAAGCCTTAATACCCTTCTCTTCACAATAAGCCTTAATACCCTTCTCTTCACAATCCTTTAAGAAACTACTATTAATGGCCAGTATAATTCATGTGATGAAACATTTGCCATTGTGGAACCAAAGTCTGGAATAGCCTGAAGCTATAGGACTTGGAAATTGGGTTGAGGTAGCAAAGCGTTGTCTAGGTCAAATAATTATCAATTCATGTATTTATTACACAAATTTTATACATGTCATCTCTATATGCTAGGCATTGTCCTCAATAGGATAATCTTTCTTTTTCTTTAAATTTTGCCATTGATCTTTTTTATTTCAAAATTAAAATTTGTTTTATAAATTGTAAATCATTTTTAAAATTTTTATTTATTTTTTATTATTACTCATACATTAAATTGCTATACATCATTTAGATTGTAAAGAGACTTTACCCAGCATAATATACACCTCAGTCCAGCCCAGTTGAGATCACCATACATATCACATCCTCATCAACAGATGATAAACCTTGTCTGTGTCCCACAAGTGTCATACCTCTCCATTTTCCCCCCAAATTTCCTATGCTCTTCCCCTCCCACATTCTCTTTCCACTTTGTCTCTAGTGTCCATTACAATTTTTAATACTTTTATGTTCTCCAGTCTTTTCGTCTCTACCATAGAGTGTGAATAGTCAGTATATATTAAGTGGAGACATACAATCTCTCCTTTTCTATATTAAGTGGAGACATACAATGTCTCTCTTTCATAGCCTGACTTGCTTCACTCAGCAACAAATCTTCTGTATTCATCCACTTTCTATCAAATTCCAAGGCCTTGTTGTTTTCTATGACTGAATATCATTCTATGGAGTATATGTGCCAAAATTTTTCAATCCATTCATCTGTTTGTGGACATTTGGGTTGGTTCCATGTCTTAGCAATCTTGAATAATACTGCAAGCACTTTTCTGAATGAGTGCTCTCCTGTACTTTGGGTAGATACCCAGGAGTGGAATTTCTGGATCACATAGGAGTTCTATTTTAACGTCTTTGAGGAACCACCATATCATTCTCCACAGTGGCTGGACCAATTTACATTCCCACCAACAGTGTAGGAGTGTTCCCTTTTCACCACATCCCCGCCAGCACTTATCATTATTTGTTTTTTTAATCTTTGCCATTCTGACTGGGGTTAGGTGGTATCTCATTGTGGTTTTGATCTACATCTCCCTTACAATGAGGGATGCTGAGCATTTTTTCATATGCTTTTTGGCTGTTTGTATGTCTTCCTTAGTGAGTTGTTTATTCAGCTCATTTTTCCACATTTTCATTGAGTTAATAATTTTCTTCCAGGTAAACTGCTTGAGTTCTCTGTGTATTCTGATGTCAGTCTCTTATCTGAGGCACAATCAACAACCCTTCTGAGGGTTGTTGATTCACACTAATTACAATGTCCTTTGCTGTGCAGAAACTTCTTAATCTTATGTAATCCCACCTGTCTATTTGTGAGATTATTGCCTGTGTTTTGGGGGTCTTGCATAAGAAGTCTTTGCCTACCCCAATGTCTCCCAGAGTTTCCCCATTGTTTCCCACCAGTAGTTTTATAGTTTGTGGTCTTAGGTTTAGATCTTGGATCCATTTTGAGTTGATTTTTGTAATGGTGACAGATAGGGGTTCAGATTCATCCTTCTGCAGGTGGATGCCCTGTTTATCCAACACCATTTGCTAAAGAGGTTTCCCTTTTTCCACTGGATTGACTGATACCCTTTGCAAAGATGAGTTGACTGAATGTTTTGGGGTTTATTTCTGGAGTCTCTAATCTGTTCCATTGGTCCTTATGTCTATTTTTGTGCCCGTACCATGCTGTTTTGATTATCACAGCTTTGTAATAAATTTGGGGGTCAGAAAGTGAGATTCCACCTACTCCAGTCTTCTTGTGCAGGATGGCTTTAGCAAAACATGGTCTTTTATGGTTCGTGGTCTAGTTGTGAAGGTAGGCAAATTAGAATATCGTAATTCTGGACTGTAGATGGTTTGTTAGAGTTAATTTAGGTAGCTCTGAAGGTAGAATAGGTGCCGTAAACCTGGCCTTGATGAGGTTAGGTGTGAAGGTCACCTTCTAGGGTTGGGTAACATACCACACCCAATTTTTGTTCCTGTACAGGTCCTTCATATAGATATGCAATGAGTGCTTTTCCTACTTTGTCTGCTGCTATCAGTGAGATGCTATCACTGTAGTCCTTCTGCTTATTTCATACACATTCCACTGTCTTGAGCTAGTGGGCACTAGTTGCAGCTGCTTATTTGATCATTCATTCACTCAGCTCACCATTCACATGTACTTACTGAGTTTTTCTTTAGTGTCATGACCAACCACGGTTCAAGTCCCAGACCTGGCAGTTGGAAAATCACAAGAACATGTGAATGCATATCAAAAATTCCAGGAGAAGAATGGAAGAGAAGGGACTGTAGCATGAACGTCTCCCCTGGCAGTTGATTCCTCACTTTCTCTCTCACTCTCTCTCTCCAGCAAGTGCATGTGCACTATGGCAAAAGATATCTTTAAAAAAAAAAAGTAATTTAGGATTATTTTCAGTTGAAAGATCAGTGAAATCCTCTGTAACAAGCTAACATTTTAAGAGCGAGCTAAATAGTGAGAAGCAGCTAGGAATGCAAAGGTACTGAGAAGACTATTCCAAGAAATCGAAATAAGGGTAAGGGCCCAAGTCCTTCCCATGCAGCTTCAACATCCAGTCTGAAGGTTGCACTGTCTCCTTGGCCACCTGACCTCAAGGAAAGGCTACTCAGCAGCTTTTAGAACAGTGCCACGGTCATTCAGCATTATTTGGTAATAAATTCTCGATTACATGACAAGAATAGTGCTATTACTGTGACTAATATAGTAACAGTGCCTTTGGATGCACTAGCCACAAGATCTTCAGCTTTCTAATATCATCTTTCTTAATTCTTGCTCTTAGTATTAGTTCCTCCTGTAACTATCCAATACCTCAGAGATTCTTTTCCTGGGACTTCAGTTTAGGGAAAAGAAATCAGCTTCCTGGTAGTATCCCTCTAGGAAGACCATTCTACAAAAATAGTAAGCTTTTGTCTTCATTATTGCTCCATTTCCAAAACCCTCTTGAGTAATGAATATAAACCAAGGGTCAGAGTCATTCTTTAATGAAGAACCAAGAGTCATCTCAGGCTCTCCTGTGGGGAAAAGAAAAGGAGAAGCTTTCAGCATTTTAGCCCTTTATATCATCCCCCCACCAGGTACGTCTTCTGTTCTCCCTGTGGTCCATGATGCCCCATTTCAAGCCCTCGACAGTGGAGCATGTTCCCAGCCTGAGTTTTTCAGCGTGTGGTATCTGGTTGTGTTCCACAAGACATCAATAGATGTTCTGTACAAAAATGAGAAAAGTAAGAATGAGGGGCTTCTATTTGCTTCATGTGTTACTTATATACTTATTTCCCTCTAGATTTGCCTCTAATAATATGCTAACGTATTAGCACATGGAAAATAATAAGAATGGCATCTGGCACATGGTAAGTGCTTATTAAATGTTAGCTTTTTATCAGCCAGGATAGGCCAGGTTATGCTTCTGTAACAACTAACTTCAAAATCTCAGTTGTTTGAAATGACAAGGAGTCACTTCTTCATCTTACATATCTGTTTCATGGTGGTGGTGGTGGG
This sequence comes from Tupaia belangeri chinensis, assembly GCF_000334495.1. Lineage (NCBI taxonomy): Eukaryota > Metazoa > Chordata > Mammalia > Scandentia > Tupaiidae > Tupaia > Tupaia belangeri. The sequence goes on along the minus strand of NW_006159608.1, from coordinate 1,970,191 downwards.
TTATCATAACTCAGGGAATGCCACCACTTTTATAAGCAGAGAGAAAAGCAGACTGACAAAGTGAACACTAGAAATTACACAATTCACTTCTACTCATGTCATTGGTTCAAGTAGTCATACATTCATACCTAACTTCAGCAGCACCTTCAATGCACCCACAAGAGGAGAAAGGCAAAGTATTGATGAAAGGTAGTAGGCTTATGTTAACCATCCTCTATATCTACATTTTATCCCTGTCATCATTATTATTATCTTTAAGTTTTTGTCATAGGGCATATGTGTTCACCAGAGAGACACAGAGACGGTGAGGGGGAAAGTGAGAAATTACCCCCCAAGGGAGATGGCCATGCCACAATCCCAGCTCCATTCTCCTCCAAGGATTTTGGGCATACATGCCCAGCATGGTTTTCAAACTACCAGTCTGGGACTGGAACCACAGTTGGCCATATGAGAATCCAGAATCTTAGCCTCCACACCACCTGTTGGCCCCACCATTATTTTTATTAATATCCCTATCAATATGTGACCTCAACAATGAAATATTATGTGTTTTTCTAATTTGATCAAAATGATTTCTTAAGAACCATTCACAGATTGCTGAGGAGGAGCACAACCTGGATTTTTTGGAATCTTTTCTGGAATCATTCAGGATAACTCTACAATATTCTGTCCCTCCAACATGTCATTTACACTGCCTCACCCATTTGGTTCTAAACCCTTTGCTTTATGCCCTGAGTTTAGACTTTTGGATTTAGGATCTCTCCAGCCACTGCTCTTGGATTTTTGTTCACCTACTCAGATTTTATCCCTGCCTTTGTCTACCACTGCACTCACCCTGCCCTCTAGTCTCACTCTCACCTCTTTCCAACACCTACCCTACATATATATCCCCATCAAGGCAATCCTTGTCTCCTACTTCAGTCAAAGAAAAATGAGAGAAATTTGGACAATCAGCTAGCAGCAAAGTATTTTGTTGCTATGTGCTCTGACTGCAGATTACAAACAGAACCCAATCTATCTTCAAAAAAAAAAAATGTCAGCTTCCAGCAATTTCCTGGAATAATAATTGGGTCTCTATGGGTAGGGCAGAAGTGAGTTTGTGTTCCTCATCTCTCCCTTTGCAATTGACTATTCTAGGTGGAGAAGTTGGATGAAATGACAACAGCAGCACGATGCTGGCCCACTTACAATTTCTATTATGAAACCCAGTTGCATAAGCTATAAGAGCAAATAAGTTATATTCTCAGGAACAAATTCTAGTGAATCAGCTCATTTTAGCCTCACATCTTCATCTGTCTCTGAAGTGGCTTATTTAAATTTTAATAGAAAACATTCAACGTGGGGCTCAAATGTAGGGAATGAAAATAGCACTGTTTATCCCCAAGATAAAATTGTGTTCAGAGAAAAAAAAAAAAGAAAAAAATAGGAAACTAATTTCTTGAAAACAAACCTCCTATGTCCCACTTCGTAGAAACTGGACAAAGCAATATAAAGTCTATTGTACTGAACAAAAGCAACCATGGTACATTTAGAGACTCACTGTCCGTTTTTGTTTGGCTCTTTAAAAAATCATTCAGATAGGAAAAGTTCCCTTCAGGAAAAGTGAGACAAGCTTGCAAAACAAAGTTTTGCCATCACCAGGGAATAGTTACAGAGGAAACAGTATAGCAGACAGCATGGAGTAGTTGAAAGGACTTTTACAGACTTGGAAATAAAAAAAAAAAAAAAAAAAATCTGGGCTCAGATATCAGCTTCGCCGTTTACTAGCTGTGTGACCTGGAATAAGTAAATTAATAGTGCTAGAGTGTACGCTGTTACTTTTAATGAAGAGGATACTGTCAACAATAGCTCCTGCATGGCGGTGTCATGAAAATGAAATTAAATTATATAAATAATCACTTCCTAGACCGCCTTCCTCCAGGGTACCAAATCTCAGTGACCTTCAAACCATTCAGACAAGGACGTGGCCAGCTAGGGCCCACAGGCCCAATCTGAGCCACTTCCTGTGTTTAGAAAAGGTTTCATTGGAACATAGCCATACCCATTTGTTCATTATTGTCTATGGACGTGTTCACACTAACATGGCAGTAAAACATTTGGTCTACAAAACAGAATATTTTTTCTCTTGTCTTCATAAAGAGTTGCCCAACCCTTGCCCTAGACAGTTGTGAAATTGGGAGATCAGCTCAGACAAACCGAGTTTCCTCATTCCACATGTACAAGCAGCCACCATATCTTGTGGATTCTATCTGAAGCTTTGTGCCTTTCTCCACCTCCACAGCCACCACCCCAGTGTAAGCCTGAGAGGGTTCCCAGTAGCCATCCAGGCTGCCTTTCCCTGCCCATCCCTTGCTCTCACACCATCACACACATATCTGTTCTTCAAATAGCAGCTGGAGTGAGTTTTTTCAAGTGCACGTCATGCCAATTGTGTGCTTAGAAACACTCAGAGGATTTCCATTGCTCTCTGGATAAAAACCAAAATCCCGACAGAGGCCCTGCAAAATCAAGTACCTTACCACTTTCAATTTGAAGGACACTCTGCTTCCATCATCGCGGGATCACATTGCCCTTCTTTCTGCTTATATTCTTTTGCCCTGTCCCTTTCTCACTCAAGCCTGCACACAGGATGACTGATTCCTGTACTAGGAACAGACTTTTTTCACAGCCTCCATCTTTCGCTCATGGATAACTGCTACTCAGCCTACTGGCAACAGAAAAGCTGTCACATGCTCAGGTGTAACTGTCCTGACTCTTCAGCACCCCCAACTCCGGGCTATGTCAGAAACTCCTGCATTACATTTCTTGGTACACATTATAAAATAAATATTTAGTTTTGTGTTTGTTTTGCTTATTCACACCTTCCTCAAGAATGTCAGCTCTAAAAGGCAGGGAAAAGCCATGTCTCTGGCCACCCCTGTATCTCTAATGTGTGGCACACCCTTTCGCATAGAGTGATATATGGTACTGTAGGAGTTGAGGGTGGACATCACCGCTGCATTCCGAATTGAAATCCCTCCACAATTCACCAACAATGTGACCAAACCACTTCACATCTTTTTTTTTTTCTTTTTTTTTTCCCTATAGGGCGCGTGCACTCGCCAGACATACAGAGAGAGACAGAGAGACAGAAAGCGAGAAATCACCCCCCACGGGGGATAGTCACGCCGCAATCCCTTCTCCTCCATTCTCCTCTCAGGATCTTGGGCACACACGCACACGCGCCCAGAGTGAGTTTTAAGCCACCGGGTCCGAGACGCGAACCGCGGTCGACTACGTGGGAGTCCAGCGACATAGCCATTACGCTAACTGCTGGTTCCCACCACTTCACATCTTTGTGCCTCAGTCTATACATATGAAAAATGGGAACAATCACATTTAGTATAATAGTTTATGATGGTAATGTGAGGATGAGATAATTTAATATATGGAAAACACTTAAACCAATGCTAGGCATATGCAAATACCAGATGAGTATTTGCTATTCCGATTAGAGATGTTGCCAGTAAAAAACAGAATGAAGAGGGACCAGCAGTTAGCACTATGGCTTTGTTGCTGGACTCCCACGTAGTCGACCGCGGTTCGCCTTCCGGACCAGCAGCTTAAAACTCATGCCGGGTGTGTGTGCGCACGTGCCCAAGATCCCTAGAAGAGAACGGAGGAGAAGGGATTGCGGCATGCCCATCCCCTCTGCTGGATGATTTCTTGCTTTCTGTCTCTGTCTCTCTCTCTGTCTGGCGAGCACACGCACCCTATAGCAAAAAACTCTTAAAAAAAATAGAACGAAGAAATTATTAATTTCCCCCCTTTTTGAAGATACAACAGTTTTTGAGCATGCTATTTAATCCAAAGTTCATATTACTGCTTCAGTAGCAATTCTTGACTTCCACCCTATCATCTGCATTGTGCCCACTCTTTGCTTTGGCATGGGCTGTTTTGCCTTACTTCCAGTTTCTCTTGTGGATCTTTTTTTCTTTATTTATGACAGAGTGCTTGTGCACACACTTGAAAGTGAGAGAGAGAGGGAGAAGAGGGAGGGGCACTCACCAAAGGGTTTGGTCACACCACAGTCCCCTCTCACCAGTCCTCTAGCCCTTCAGGTCTTGGCTTCTCTTGCATGTGCCCAGCATGTTTAGGCCAACCAGGTCAGAGATGGAAACTGTGGTCATCAGGGACCACCAGATGTCATAGTGGTTATGTCACTGGACTCCCACATGGCAGACCACAGTTTAAGTTTGGGACCTGGTGGCTTGAAACTCACACGGGGTACATGTATGTGCATGCCCAGGATCCCAGGAAGAGAAGAAGGGATTGCGATGTGACCACCTCCCCTGCAGGGTGTGATTTTTCACTTTTCCTCTCATTGTCTCTGTCTCTCTCTCTCTCGCTCCAGTGTGTGTACATGACCTATAGCAAAAACTTCTGAAGAGAAAAATTACTATGGAGGGCAACATTCTCCATTTCCCATTGGATTATTTCTTTTCTTTTTAGACACTATAGTCCTCCTGAAATTCCATGCAAAAAACTTGGGGCCCATCCTAGGCAGAGCATACAGCTAAATGCTAAAGATGCAGCAATTATGGATCATTCTCTCAGTTAAGGAGCTCACAGACTATACAGGGAGAGAGGTCCAGAAAAGTCAAAGAGCTACAGATGCACACACACAAACGCACACACACACACAAGTCACCATGGGAAACTTTTGTGTATACTATTGAGTGAAAAGAGTGTGCTACAACAAAAGTTTTTTTGATGTAGGTATTGTTTATATATATTTTCCTATAAGATATAACATTATAAGAACATGAGAAGTTTCCAAAAAGTTCATGAAAATGTGCATTGTGAAATATTTATTGGGGCTATTAGCTGGCATGATGGTTAAGGTGCTGGATGAACTCCCACAAGGCTAACCATAGTTCGAATCCTGGACCTGGTGGCTTTAAACTCACACCAGGCATGTATTCATGCATGCCTAAAATCCCAAGAGGAGAATGGAGGAGAAGAAATCATATTCTGGCCATTCCCTCTGGGGGTTATTTCTCTTTTCCCATCTCTCTGTCTCTTCAGTGAGCTCACATGCCCTATAACAAAAATCTCTTAAAAACAGAAAAGCATGTGTTCATGTATGTCCAAAACTCCAATAAGAGAATGGAGGAGAAGGAATTGTGGCATGGCCATCCCCCTACAGGCTGATTTCTCACTCCTCATTCCCCACGAGTACATGCTCCCTATAGCAAAAACCTAAGGAAAAATGTTATGCATGGATTTCAGAAATGTTTGCATCATAATGAACTCATACATCAATTACATTTTTCCAGGAACTTTTTAAAATATCCTTGTATGTATATGGGTATGGGTGTAAACATGTTAGCCGATCAAATTAGCTGAGTTGAATTCAGAGCTCTCTAATGGAAATGAGAACTTTCTGTACTCTTTCAATTTTTTAAATAACGAGTTTACCTTTTATTTTATTTTTTGAATTGACAGATTAAGTTATTCAATTAGCCTTGCCTCCCTCCCATATCCATGACTTCTGCATGTGCAGCTTCGACCAACTCTGGATCAAATTTAAACAAAAACAAATGAAAAATAACAGTACAACAATAAAAATTTTAAATATAGTATAACAACTATTTGCATGGCATTTACGTAGTTTCAGGTACCATAGGTAATCTAGAGGTGATTTAAGTATACTAAAAGATGCACATAGATTATATACAAATAGTGAGAGACTTAAGCGTCCATGGGTTTTCATATGGAGGAGGTGTCCCTGGAATCAATTGCCCTTAGTACTGAGAGACGAATATCTACATTTATCAAGGCATGATGTTTTGGAAAGTATATACATTGCAGAAAATCGAAATCAAACTAATTAAAATATGCATTACCTTACGTAATTCATGTTTTATGTTGACAACACTTAAATCTACTCTCCACATTTTTTAATAATACAATATGCTGTTATTAATGTCAGTCACCATGTTGCCAGTGGAATTATTTTGTACTTCAATGGCATCAATAGCCATATCTTCTTCCGGTAGAAGCCAAAGAAGGCCAGATACTTTGCTCCCTTTAGCGTTGAGAATAACAGCATGCAGCCCACACATGGTCACGTAGATGTTTGTATCCGCCATGGGACTTTGAGCCTTGAAGGAGTGGCTTAAATTCACTAAAAGTGTGGAAATTATTTCTTAAAGGTGCTAATTCAATAATTCACTGCTGTGCTACTAAGTGTCTGATTCAGACATGCCAGAGTGGGCATCCCCATCAAGCCGGTCCGTGGACGATAGGACGATGGCTGAGCCTTGCCTCCCGTGGTCCCTGCTCAGCCTCCTAGCCACTCCCTCCAGCCTTCTATCCATTTTGCTAGCCTCTTACTTTGACTTCAGCCTGCTCATTCTCCTAGCCACTCCCTCCAGCCTTCCATCCATTTTGCTAGCCTCTTACTTTGACTTCAGTTTAATTCATTTTCTACTTGAGTAAGCCAGAGTTTGTTGCAAACCATCAACACTGAAAGGAGTAAGTACCTACTATGTACAACTAACCATATTTTTATTACCTTTTCAATTGTCAGAATAATCCCCTTAAATGGGAGATATTACAGGATGGAGTTTTTGCTTTCCAGGAGTTGAAACCCTAGAAAGATCTAAACAATAGAGTTATTCTAACTGAAATGACTTTTTGATGAGCAGTCATTTATTAAATTGGCTTCTAATAATGCATTAAGCATGGAGTCATGGCAAGCTTAATGCAATGCATGAAAATGATGTGATCTGATGGACAGAAAATACCTGCTGTGTGAGTTCTCCATGGCATGCTCTTCTCAAGCCATGATGGCTCATAGTCATTTATATGATTTGAAACAGATAAAATACTGTTTTAAGCATCCAATCATAATTGTGTAACCATACATTTGATTTGAAAATCTACATAATAATGGAATTTTTTTTTTGGAGAGGTTTTTGTTATAGGGCGCGTGCGATCGCCAGACAGAGAGAGACATAGAGACAGAAAACGATAAATCACCCCCCAGGGGGGATGGCCACGCCGCAATCCCTTCTCCTCCAGTCTCCTCTCGGGATCTTGGGCACACACGCACACACCCCCGGCGTGAGTTTTAAGCCACCGGGTCCGGGACGCGAACCACAGTCGACTACGTGGGAGTCCAGCGACATAGCCATTACGCTAACTGCTGGTCCCAATAATGGAATTTTTAAGAAGCCAAGAAAAATGTCATAAAAGGATGTATGCATAAAATACTGAGGCTGAATCAATTCAGTCTCTCTCTTCTATTATTTTATTCTTTTAGTGTTGACACACCTAAAATCCAGAAGTAGGTGTGCAGTAAATCACAGATAGTTGGGTTTAGTGACCTTCTCTGTGTTTCTTTTTTCTTAAAAGGTTTTTGCTATAGGGCACATGTGCTCTCCAGAAAGACAGAGAGAGACAGAAAGCGAAAAACCACCCCCCAGGGGGAGATGGCCATGCCACAATCTCTTCTCCTTCGTTCTCCTCTCAGGATCTTGGGTACACATGCTTATGCACCTGGCGTGAGTTTAAGCCACGGGGTCTGGGAATCGAACCATGGTTGACTACATGGGAGTCCAGTGACACAGCCATTACGCCAACTGCTGGCCCTCTCTGTTTCTTTTTTACAGTTGAGAAAACTGAGTCTCCAGAAAGACAGAGAGAGACAGAAAGCGAAAAACCACCCCCCAGGGGGAGATGGCCATGCCACAATCTCTTCTCCTTCGTTCTCCTCTCAGGATCTTGGGTACACATGCTTATGCACCTGGCGTGAGTTTAAGCCACGGGGTCTGGGAATCGAACCATGGTTGACTACATGGGAGTCCAGTGACACAGCCATTACGCCAACTGCTGGCCCTCTCTGTTTCTTTTTTACAGTTGAGAAAACTGAGGCTCAGATGGCTTTTAGCTAGTAAATCTAAAACACAGAAGTTGTACTTACATTTTATCTTTCTTGGTCTCTCTCTAAAGATAATTTTACCAGATATAACTTCTCATTCACTCTGGAAAGAGCTTAGAGCAGTGCCTAATATATAAGGACCCTTCAAAAAGTTCACATGAAATTGAATTTAATATATCATATTAAGCAGGTATATTATCATTATGTAAGATCATCATTATGATGAATTCCTTCTTTAACTTATCCATCATACTTAAATTTCTGTAACTATGTTTTTATCTGTAAAAGTTTCCCTTTATTCTTTCTGTAAATCTGCTTGGTCATGGAATCGTTTTCCCTGCTATTTTTATTCCATTTTATATTTCTTTAAACAAAGCAATTTTAGGTATTACATTTTTGTATCTGATAATTCCAATAGCTGAAGACCTCAGGAGTCAAAATCTTTATAGCTTGCTCTGCTGACCGTTGCTCATGGTGGCTTGCTTTTATGCACACTTTATGATTTGTCCTTAGGCATTTATGTTGGTGGAAGTGAACCTGTGGGCATTCTCAAGACTCTGAGTTGAAGATGCAGACTCCGCAGGAGAATTTGCATTTACTACTCCTGGACACCAGGGATTGCTCTCAAATTAAAACTGCTTTAATTTCTTGGCTTTATTTGCCCTGACTCCAGGGATAGTATGAAAGTAACCATAGATCCACACAAAAACAGATCCGGACTGGAGATAACAAATTCTAGTGGAGACAAGCATTGCCATTACGTTACATGCAAAGTCATAGCAGAGACACACATGTTTTGTTTTCTTTTGTTTTTTTTTTCACTCTCTCTTTTCATCCATTTTATAGACCCTTTAAGAGTCATCACTGAAAAGAGGATTTCAAGTAGCCCAGCAACCTCCCTCTTGTATGCGTCCCAGAATTGCAGATCCATTTTTTCATATCCTATGTGATCAATAATCCTCAACGCTTCAGGTTCCTGGTCGTGTCCTTTTACCCAGAATAACTCTGCCTTCATGATTATTCACTGTTCTGGTTTTAGCTCATGGTTTATTTATTTGGAATTGTGGCCTAAAAGAATTTCATTATTTTTTGTCAGCTCAACACTGGCTTAGCAAGTCTTATTTTAAATGTTTTTAAATTTATTCAACACGTAGATATTCCATAGCAGGAAAGCTCTCCAAGTTACCTTGTCTAACACATAAACGAGGAAATCCAAACAAATGTCAGGGATGACTATAGTTACCAATGCTCTCAAAGCCAGAAAGAGGACAGTACCAGATAGGAACTTTCAATCCAGTGGCCCCAAAAGTCTTCCAGTAGGCCCTCAGAAAGTGTCTCAGAGATATCTGGAAATTACTTGACTTTAGCTTTTTTTTTTTTTTTTTTTTGGAGAGGTTTTTGCTATAGGGCAAGTGCGCTCGCCAGACAGACAGAGAGAAACAGGGAGACAGAAAGCGAGAAATCACCCCCTAGGGGGGATGGCCACACCGCAATCCCTTCTCCTCCATTCTCCTCTTGGGACCTTGGGCACGCATGCACACGCGTCCAGCATGAGTTCCAAGCCACCAGGTCCAGGATGTGAACCGCAGTCGACTACATGGGAGTCCAGCAACATAGCCATTACACTAACTGCTGGTCCCTTGACTTTAGCTTTTGTCCTCTCTAGATCACAGTGCTGCTATTTCTGGTCCTCAAACACACCAGGGTTCGACTTTCCTTCCAGTCTACCAGATGATCTTCTGCTCCCACTTCTGCCGGAGCCACCTTCCGAGGCCCAGGGCACTGACTTCAGAACCAGGAATTCTAAGGGTTAGCACCACCCACTCACCCTCAGTTGGTCCACCTGTAACTAAGGCCACCATTCTAAGGCTACTGGCATCTTGGGTCTCAACTTTCATAGTGATCAAAGAGAGATCACCCTTAAAAAATATATCAGAGTTAGTAGACTGCATGGAAGTTAAAGCAACTGGAGCTCACATGCCAATTGGGCAACTCAAGTCCTGGATCCGGTGACTTAAAAAACGCTCTTGGTGTGTGTGCGTGCATGCCCCAAATCCTCTCTCCCCTGAGGGCAAATACCTTAGAGTAAAGCTGAAAAAAGTTACCAGTGAGGATAAGAGTCAGAGACATCTATTCTCTAAGCCACATTTCCTGGGTGTACCAGGCTCTGCGTGGTTCCTCTGCACACATTACCTCCTCCCTCCTCGTGACAGTCCTCTGAACTCCAGCCAGGATCTGCCAACCCAAGGTGAAACGAAGGTGTCTCTTACTGTTTTTCAAACGAGCATCTAAATTCCATCATGGTTAAAAGTGCTGGATCTGGAGTTATATTGCCTAGGCTTAAAGTCTTGATTTGCCACTTTTTAGATGTGTGACTCTGATCAAATAACTTCACTTTTCTCATGGGTTCAGTTATCCAGTCTGTAAAGCAGAGCCACCAAATGGCACAAGCATAAGAGAATCTCAGTAAAATGTTTAGTTCTGTGGGAACCAGCAGTTAACGTAATGGCTATGTCGCTGGACTCCCACGTAGTCGACAGCGGTTCGCATCCCGGACCCGGTGGCTTAAAACTCACGCTGGGCGCGTGTGCATGTGTGCGCAAGATCCCAAGAGGAGAATGGAGGAGAAGGGATTGTGGCATGGCCATCCCCCCTGGGGGATGATTTCTTGCTTTCTGTCTCTCTGTCTCTCTCTGTCTGTCTGGCGAGTGCACGTGCCCTATAGTGAAAACCTCTCAAAAAAAAGAAAGAAAAAAAAAAAGTTTGGTTCTGCGCCTGGCACATTGTAAGTGTCAAGTAAGTGTCAGACAAAATTGAAGTTTTACTAGTATTATGTACATCAGTATAAAGCTAGCGAACTGAGAATAGATTTTTCTCATTGCTTTTTTTAACTGAATGGATATTTAAAGTATATATAAAAGTATAGTTAGTATAATAATGTTGAAACTGAAGGGGAGATCATAGATTTAAAAAGTTATAAACTACTTGCCTACCCTATGAGTATCCACGCCTACCTGAAAGGGCTATTGTGAGGATTAAAAGAAAAAGAAGCTGGATAACCACAGGCCCCACAGTTCACACCTCTCTGTGCCATTGAGGGACTCAATCTCATCGGCACCTGCAAGCGTGGACTCTGGAACCAGAACCGTGCATGTAGCGGAGGTGGCTCAGCCTGCGTCGAAGCTTTCCCCGTCTCCCTGATGGAGGGTTCAGTAGGTAGGACCTGCCCACTAGTTAGAGTCCTAGAACCTCTGAGAGAGCAAACGAACAAAGTCAGTAGTTCCTAAATCTAAGATGTCAGGATAGGTGTTCGGAGAATGGCTTTCAGGAATCTCTTACAATTTCTGAGTTAAATGATTAGCAGTGAAATAAGAAAGAAAAACAAAAGGAAGACAAATGAAGGACACAGATTTGAAACAATACTGTATCTATATTGATATCCACATCTATGCCCAAATCTGCATATTTTTTCTCTACACACACGCGCACACACGGGCATTTTTTACAAGTCCCATCTTTTCAATGCACCTAGGAATCATCCTGCAGACTTGCCAAGCTCCACGAGAATCACTGATGGCCCTGATACAAACCTTACGGCAATCATTGCTCATTTTCTGTCTGTCTTTCTCTTCTCACACACTGCTTGGCTTTTCTGTTTTCTGGGGCATGGAGTCCTCATTTGTACTCTTTAAAATGTGTTAATGAGAACGTTACAGAAAAAAAAATGAGGAAAATATAAAGGGGGGAAAGAAAAACGCACACATCAAGGGAGTTAAGATCCTAGTTAATAAGCAAGACAAAATAAAGTTGGAGAAGCCCAAAGTCCTATTTTTCGGCTATGACTAGATTGTTTTATTCACTAAATATTCTAATCACTCCTTCCCTAGTTTCTACTTCCTGTGAAGGCCATCGAACACATTTAGAGACAGGAATAGGTTTTCAATTTAGTAAGCCTATTTGAGTACCTAATGGGGCACAAGGCACACAGTTGGATGTGTTGAGAAACATCCTTTGAGAAACAGCTCAAAAACACACCCCTTTCCTTTCTCCCACGTTTACTTATGTTAACCGTAATGGCCTTCTGAGGCTCTCACATCCAGGCCTTTTTGGTGCACAATGCCTGGCATGTCATAGATTCTCAATGTATATTTGCTTGGCAAACAAATAGATCTATTTGGATGCTCAAACACAATGAAGGCACACTACAGTATCAGCAGGCAGGACCATGCCTTTTCCTTTAAAAACAACTCAGACCATTCAAACAAAGACCATTAGTCCGAAGTCGTGTGAATTATCCCTGTTTGGGGGTTCCTCTTGCGCCATTCACCTTGACAGTTGCCTATTCCCATCTCCACTTACCGCCTCAGTTCAGTTCTGGCACCCTCCCACAGTTGTGTGCTCTTTGCACATCCCCTGAAACACCTATCCGTTAATTCTGACTTTGCTGCAGTCTTTCACGTCAGACCGTGAGGACAGGTCTACGGTATGCCCTCAGCCTTTCAGAAAGCAACCTCAGCATACAGAAGGCTTCTAGATCACTCAGCTCTGTTTCTCCACTCTACCATTTTGGCTTTTAAAGGGAGATACTGCCTTGGTCAGAGCTGTGCACCTTTTGGAAAGATTGCCCTGAAGGAAATGATAGATAAAGGGAAATTGGAGCAGAGGCAGAAAATATTCAATCATCCAAGTGAAAAGAAATGAATGTCTGGGGAGAGACCTGAAGGAAGAAAGGAGAGGTACATCCAGGGAGGTAAACGGCATGGAAAAGGGACAAGATGAGATTCAGATTCAAAGGGCTGCGGTAGACTGGTGATCTGCGAAGCACTGTGCTGTGCCAGAGCAAGTGGCCTTTCAGGCTTAGAGCTAGCAGAGAAGGCACCGCAGAGAGGATGAAAATAGGAACTGAATCCTCCAAGACAGAGAAGTGGGATGGGCTTCCACGTGGGCGATGGCGATTGGGGAGCATCCGGTGTGAGCAACAAAACAACCCTGGAGCCCTGGAGTGTCCTTAACACCACGACTGAGAGGGCGAGAAAGGTATGGGGGCATCTGCTGTCCTTTTGGTCTAGCCCTCGTTCTCCTTTCCAAGTTCATCTTCTCTCTGAGGAGCCCTACCATTGAGAATCAGGAATGCTGGCCATGTTCTTCTCGTGGCTTCCAGAGTGAACAAATAATCCAGTTAATATGAAGATTCTATCACTGTGGCCTCAGTGATTGGTTCGAGTCTCGACAATTGACCTAGAAAGGTCCAATTAGAATTATTGTAAAGGTTGAGGTATTCTATTCCAAAGCATTAAGATTAAAGTAACTTTTTTTTTCCTAGCTAGAATGCATATATTCCAACTTATTTTCTAGTCCTCTGTTTCACACATTCATTGTAGCAATCACAGAGATCTTTCAGTTGCATGTTATAAAAACCCACTGACAACCAGCTAAAGAGTGTAAGACCATAAATAAATAAATAAATAAAAGACTCTGGTTCCCAGGCTAATTTTTTTTTCCACTATACCCTACTATCTTCGTCACCCTTGTAAAGACTTCAGCAGAGTTGTGTAACAGAGACAGTATGTCCCCTCTGCTAATTACACAATTGTCTTCTCACCATTTCTGCTCTGTTACCTCTTCACATAATTTTTTAAAGACAGAATACAAGATGCTGTCAGCTTACAGTGCCCACACATACACCCATGCCTTTGAAAAATGCTTCTGGTTTTTGTCTGTGACTGTTTTTACAATCATTTTTATTTTCCTGTGCTGGGATTTTAAAGGTAAGATTCATGTATTTCATTTTCTAAGATTATTTCAGTTGATAGTTGTGTCCACGTATGTCATGTCATATGATCTGACATGTGTACACATGGTGGCGTGATCAAGGAAGGCTAGTTAACATATCCAACACTGAAATTATTTATAAGTTCTTTGTAGCAAGAACATTTAAAATCTGTTTTTTAGCTGTTTTGTAGTTACAATAAGTCATTCTTAAGCACAGTTACTGTGCTGTATAACAGATCACCAGGACCTACTCCTGTCTAACTGAAACCTGGCACCCTTTGGCCAACATCTCCTCTTTCCCTGCCCACCCCTCACCCCAGACTCTGGTAATCATCATTCTACTGGGAGAGAGGTTAAGGATGAACCAATACTGTTACTGTCACAGAGCTGAGACACTGTATCAAGTAAACACCCAGTTTTCTGCATTGAAGACACTTGGTTGTGTTAGATCCCAGAGTTTGCGGGATGACCATCATACTCCACTTCTAGGTAGTTTGTAAAATGAATCAACCTGTCTTGCTCAACTGAGGTGCTGGAAGTTTCTTCTAATATCATTCCTAAGTTTGGTGTAAAGCATACCTGGACTTTTTTTTTTTTTTTGGAGAGATTTTGCTATAGGGCACGTGCGCTCGCCAGACAGAGAGAGACAGAGAGACAGAAAGTAGGAAATCACCCCCCAGTGGGGATGTCCATGCCGCAATCCCTTCTTCTCCATTCTCCTTTCGGGATCTTGGGCATGCACGCACACGCGCCCGGCGTGAGTTTAAGCCACCGGGTCCGGGACTCGAACCGTGGCTGACTACGTGGGAGTCCAGCAACATAGCCATTACGCTAACTGCTGGTCCCAAGTGTACCTGGACTTTTAGAAGAAATTAGCAACCACAAGAAAACTTGCTGAACTCAAAGATTATCTCAAAAAAAAAAAAATTCCAGATAAAAGTCTAAGCTCATCACATAAACAATTATTCAGATTTTTCAAGCATTCCCATTTGCAAAAATTTTCACTCACAGGTTCATATTTGAATGAGGGAAAATATTATGTTTATCTACTTTGACAGCTGCTTGAATTGAGGCATAGAGCAGCTAAACAAATTTCTGAAAGTCAAACAGCTGATAGAAAGGTGTCTCAGACAGCTTCCTGCGTCTGGGTCCAGGCAGCAGCCTGACAGAAGATTGAATCTGAAGTCAGAACTTCCCACACATTAACCTACCCTGTCAAGTTAGCCTAATTATTCAATCATTTTAATATTGACTTGCTCACTTACGCAATGTGGAGAACCTATACACGGAAGTCTTGTTTAGTGTGCTGAATGAGGTCATGTAAGTTAGACACCCAGCCACCATTATGTAGTCAGTATTAGTTCTCTTCCTCCTCCTTTCTTTGGAGTACCATGTGTACAAATTCAATATGTTCTACAATTGCAATTCCAAAGCAATAAATGGATGTTCACATATTCAAAATAAAAACCAGGCAAGACCTTCAGCTATCAGTGAAAGATTTACTTATAGTCACCATCTCCAACCACACCCTGCCACTTTTCCTCCTTCATTTCTGAGGTCAGCAGATGACACCACCATTATCCCAGTTCTCCAGACCTGAAACCCACAAGACAGCCATGGTCCTCCTCCCCGTCTACATCCCAGTAGCTATTGAATCCTACTCATGTTACCTCCTAAAAGCGCCTCCAAAATCGGCTTTCTCCTGTAGCATCATGGCAGTCATGATCAGTTCTGTAAGATGGTCTGCCTCTGGTCTCAGCGGGTTCTATTCCATCCGCCAAGAAGCTTTTCTACTATAAGTCTATAAGAAGTCACCCGATCACAGAATCAGGCTAAATAAAGTTATCTTGTCTCTCCAACTACCTGGGGAGCACTCGGTCTTCAGCCTGGCCCATAAGACCTACCACATCTAGTTTCCATTTTTAGCTTTCATCCTCCATTCCTCTCATAAAACCTCCTTTGACTCATGCCTATCTAATGTAATTACTTAAAGGTATCTTGCCTTTTATCACCTTCTATGATTGCTCTCTATGCTTAGAAAAAAAATCCCCAATTTAATCTTTAGAAAAATATCATCATCATTAAACCTTAGCTCAATATTATCATCTCTTCTAGGATACTTTCCCTGATAGTCATGCTCCAAAAACCAGGTTATATGCCCCCTCATATGCCTTGTTTGCTTTCTGTTTTCATAATATTTTTCAGGGTATATTGTAATTGGCAGTTTATATATCTTCAGAAGGGTAGAAAAATTATGAGATGCGATCTTCTATTAAGGGTATCTGAAGATGTCTGAGTTAGTCTCCTGCAATCATCTCTTACCAACAGTGGGACCTTCAGTAAGTTATTTATAAAAAGAGTATGGGGAGAATCAGCAGATGACATAATGGTTATGTTGCTGGACTCCCTTATAGTGGATCGTGGTTTGAGTCCTGGACCTGGCAGCTTAAAACTCACACCTTGTGTGTGTGTGCGCATGCCCAAAATCCCAAGAGGAGAACAAAGGAGAAGGGATTGCAGCATGGCCATTCCCTCTGGCAGGTGATTTCTCACTTTCTATCTCTCTGTTTCTCTCTGTCTCTCTGATGAGTGTATGTGCCCTATAGCAAAAACCTCTCTATGAAAAAAAAAAGTGGTGTGTATTAGTTTCTTATGACTGCTATAGCAAATTACCATAAACTTGATATAAAACATCAGAAATATACTCTCACAATTATGGAGGCCGGTAGTTTTATATCCAGGTGTCAGCAGGGATATGCTCCCTCTCAGGACTATAGAAAACAATCTCTTTCTTGTCCCTGCCAGCTTCAGCTGCTCCTTGGCCTGTGGTTGCATCATTCCAATCTCTCTGTGTGATCACATTACCTCCTCTTCTCCATGTGCTTCTTCTCTGTGTGTCTTAAAGGGACACTAAACATTGGATTTTGATCTACCTGAATAATCTAGGATGACCTATTTCCTCTCAGGATCCTTAACTTATACCTGCAAAGACCCTTTTTATTTGTTTGTTTCTTCGTTTTTTCTTTTATTTTTTTCATTTTATTTTCTTCCATACATTCAATCACATTATTATTTGTCTTACAAAATGGATATTTCAACAGGTGAACATTTCTCCCTAGTACTGTTGATAAACCTACAAAATATCTCCAACAGATAATACCACACCTCTTTGTGCCATTAATGCTTTGCCTCCCTGTCCCTCCCCCAAATGTTCTTCCTCAGACCCTCCTCTTTCACAAACACTATATCTGGTATTGACATCTATATACTGTGTTTCTATATCCTTTACACAATTAGTTTCAGTCATAGAATGCAGACATTCGGTATATATTAAGTGGGGACATACAATGCCTCTCCTTCACAGCGTGGCTCTGCAAAGACCCCTTTTATAAATAAAGTCAAATTCATAGGTCACATTCTGGGGATTAGAACAAGGACACACCTTTTCGGAAGCACCATTCAACCCATCACAAAGTGTTAAAAAAAATAGTTTGTTTAGCTTTAATTTCTGTTGTGAATATTGAGTGAAATGGTGCATGTAGAGCTCTTAGAACAGTACCTGACAGAGAATAAATGTACAATTGGTAATATTTACTGTTGTTATCATTGTGTTTTATGGTGATTCTCACAGGGGTTACACATATATAGTTCTTAATTCTTATTTTCTTATTTAAGAAACTGCATTTCTTAGGTCAAGGAAGTTAAATAGCACACATTAGATATATTGCCAACAGCATAAGTTTAAATAGATCATGCTAGTAAATCTTTACATTAACAAGAAAATTAAATTAACCAGAATTCTCATCTCCCAGGATACATGAATCTTGGCAGCGCTTCCAGTTGTAGCTATTTCCCACAGGAAGATTACCCATGCCAAGGGCATGGAGTGTTTTGCTCTTTGCCGGTATCCAAATAATGAATAACTTCACTGGAAATGAGGTTGAAGATATCAAGTATATGTGATTATAGACTTGGAAAGACTAGAAACACAATCATTGAATAACTACTCTGCAAGATTACAAATGTAAGGACAGACCAAGCCTGACAAAGAAATAACTTGCTCCTTGAGTTGGTGACAAAGCAGGAACTATGCATCCAGATTCACTTAAGTCTTATTTCCACCAATGATCTGCCTTATTTTGTTGATACTGTTCAACGCAAGAGCTAACACTTACAATAATAAAATCTATTGGAAAAAATGGAGAAGATTGAGAAGCAATTTATATGACTTAGCAAAACCTTATTTTCATAAGCTTTCAACATTCTATTCTGTAATGTAATGATATAGATAATAATCACGTAATGATTTAGATAATAACCTTATCATTTATATTTCTTTCACTTGGTAACAGCACCAAAGAAAAGCAGTGTACTATATTCTATATACTTAATTTTGACAACTTAAGTCCTGTAAAATTTTCCATGATAATATGGTCATCCTTTCTTCCCTTTCATAAACCTTCTGTTCCAATAGAATGAAATGCTTACTAACTCCATACTTAGTCCATGATTTCTCCATTCCATATTTTCATTCAAACTTAGGCTTTTTGTGTTAACACTTCCTCCTCTACTTCTATATTCCTAAATAATGCCGTATTTGAAGGCTAACTCCAAATACTATGTGCTCCATACAATCCTCCTTGTTTGCTCTTTACTGTAAGTATTATTTCCTGTTTCTGAACTCTGATTTCACATTTTTGATACCTTTCTTGTGACTATAATAATTTCCCACTTGTGTTTATTTATTTTTATTTTATTTCTCCCCTTTATGTATAAAGTCTAAGAGATATCCGTAAGATGATAGTTGAACAGATAACACTTACGTTAGAGAGTTTATTGCAAACTGAAAACTTCTCATGTCCACAGGGCTTTCTGAGAGAGGTTAAACATGTAACCCTAACACCTTGGCTATGGCTAAATGGACCCAAGTGAGAGTGCAGTTCGAGACTAACCGACCCCTAGACTGCCTAAGAAGTTTAGCCAATCCCTAGAATGCATGGGAAACTTAAAGGACAGAGATGGTTGTGATGTGCTAGTGTGGCTCGTGCTGGCACAAGGGATTCAGCTACTCAATTTTCAAAATGTACGAAACAAGGTAAAATCACATTGGCTGAAATCGACCACAGAGGGAATATTTCCAGCATGGAAATTAACAAACAGTTAATAGCATGGTTTCCTCAACCTCCATGTGATGTACCACAGAGTCAGTTATTACACACTTATGAACACACCATTGATGACAACGAACTGAATTCTTTCCATGGCAGTTTGAATGAGAGAGCTGCAGAAAGTCAGTGGTCCTTAAGAGAAACACAGGCATAATTTTAACTCTAAGAGAGAAGGCTGTGAATGGGAGACATGAAACAGCAAAAGGTAAGAGGTAGCAAAAGCCACAAGACTCAGAGAGGAACACACATAAGCCAATTAGTAACAGTGGATTGAGTGTAAGCAGAGGCAGAAAGTGATGAAGTTGTGATAATAACAAATTCCTGAAGGAAAAACAAATAGATGTCTCTACTTTGTGATGTTGACCATTCCTGATTTCTAGAGTTTTGCTGAATCCCAGATGACCTTTTCTAATTCCTGCTCATCTGTGAAGCTGGCTTCACAGTGATTCCTATTTTCCTTACTTTTCTTGTCTTTTCAGAAAGATAAAACCTCATCACAGAGGAATTAAAGCCCAGAGAGTTTGACAGTGGCCAAGGTACTTTGCAATTTTGCATTTTCCGTCCATCCTCAAATTTAATCCTCACAACTTTGGAAGACATAGATTTTCAACCATGGTAAGCATCAGCCAGTGGATGAAAGCTGAGAATCTACATGACTTGCCCAAGGTCAGGCAGCTAGAAATGAAAAGGTTCACTGGCATTGACTTCTGGAGCTCCGTTCACCTATGGCTTCCGTGATCTGCCTAATTCACATAAGGGGAGTATTTTGATACTTTGCCCTCCCAGATCACATTTCAGGTTAGTCAATGATCAGAGGGAACAAAGAGACTGAGAGGTAGAAGAGGAAAGGGAGAGCAGATAATGACAGAGAAGCCGAACACATGATCTGAAAGTCTGGATGGCGTATATAGATAACATAGTACATAGGGGTGCACAACTACCTATCTATAAGTTGCACAGATAATATTTAATGTACACTAACTATGTCATGTCAAACGTACCTGGGTTAGAACTTTAGCTTTCCTACTCATTGGTCATGAGAACTCAGGCAGGTCAGTCACTCCTTCTGCTACTCTGTCTATAAAATAGACATTTGTTTATCGGTGTATAAGTTAGGATGAATTCTGGTAAAGCTCAGTGGGAAAAGGTAATGTAAATCACTTGGCACAAAGCATGCCATAGAGTAAGAATTTGAAATAATTGAGATATTATTAGTATTATTTTAAGTAACATAATACATATCTACATTTTAATATGACTTTACCCTAATAATCGAAAGGCTAATGAAAGGACTGTCCTTTATAAACCAAGGATATTTTGTACATGTGCACAATCTGCTCTACCAAAAAGAAAAAAAATCATTGAAAACATACAAAGCTCAAAATTAAATGTCTTTAAATAAAACAGAAAGCAAAAACAGCTGCTGCTGGAACTTGGTCCCTAGGCAGATCTGATTTGAAAACGACAAAGGGGCCAAATTGTGCTTCGATTCCCGGGCTGTGTGAAAGTGGAGGACATGATTGCTTTGCTGACAGCCAGCTCGAAGGAAGGATACAGATGCTTAAACAAAGGCTAGTGTATGCTGGACACACAGCTTTTGGGGACCCTCAGCCAATGGGGAATTAGGCAGGCACATAACAAACAGCATTGCTAAATTTCCTTCCATTTTTTAAAATAGCAACCACCACAAAGAAGATACCCTGACAGGAGCCACGAATGCTAAAAGAGCAAATTCTTTGCACTGATACGGGATAAGTTTTCTTGCCATTGCAGAAAAATTACCCATTATTTCTTAGAGACCTTAGTATGTGGCCTTATCATGTTCTGCTAGAATCTCTGCTGATACAGTACAGATCAAGACTAATTCAACCTAGAGGATGAGTCTCTCATTATGTGACCTAGAAATTAGATGTAGGATATCTGTTGGGAAGAGATTTTTAAGAATCTAACTCTTTACATTTTTTTTAATTTGCCAGAGGGCATGTGCACATGATAAAGAGAGAAAGAGAAAGAGAGAGAATGTGAAAAAGAAGTCCCCATAGTGACTGTTCATGCTACAATTTCTTCTCTTCCATTTCTCATTCCTTTCAGAATTTTGGGCATGCACATACATGTGCCCAGCATGTTTTTTAAGCCACTGTGTCCAGGACTTGAACCATGCAACTGGCCATGTGGGATCCAGTTGCCTTAACCATCACACGATCAGCTGGCACCAAATATAATCTTTTAAAATATAATTTTAAGGTTAATGGGGAAAAGTAAACATAAAAAATAGAGCCAAGAATTAAATTAATGACTACTATGGTTTGAATGTGTTCTCCAAAGAGCATATGCTGGAAACTCTTGGAGAATACAATAGTGTCGAAAAGTAGGGACTTTCATGGGAAGACTCCATCCACCCTCACGAACTATTGACTGGAGGCTGTGAGTTCAATAACTTGTCTTCTTTCTGATGCCTTCTACCAAGTTATGATGCAGCAAAGTGGTCCTTAGCAGATATGGTTCCTCAGTCTTGGGCTCCTAGCCTCAAGATCTGCAAGAAATAAATCTCCGCTCATAATATGTGACCACTGTGTGGTTTTATGGCTCAGTAGTATAAAGCAGACCACCACTGCATAACACATCAATCCAGCACAGTTACCACCTTTTGCTTACATACTTTTCAGCCTTTCTTTGCTCAAATGTGTATTTACAAAGCTGAAGCCTGACTGTCTATATAACTTTGGAATGAAAATGTTCAGGAACATTGGCACACTGTGGGGAATAGAACCAGGAAAAGTCATCGGAAGTGTTCATCCACCCTGCCCACCTACCAGGGAACCAGAAAGTATCATAAATTCCATAGGAAGATTCTTTTTTAATTTTTTTTTTGAGGAAATGATGGTGGATTGAAATTCTTTTCTCCATACTAGTAGAAATATTCGAGGATGAGAAACAACCCCATTTTTACATTCTCCCTTCTAAGCAGTGTTCCTGACAGGTCCCTGATTCTAGGTTTGCTTGTGTTTTTCCACATCCCAATGTTGCCTGACTAGGCTGCCACACGTGGTACTCACTCTGTCTGAAACACTCCTTCCCATGTTCTGCGTAGCTGGCCACTCTGACCATTCAGATCTCATATCATTCACCCTTCCTTAGAAGACTTTGCTGAGCCCGACCTGACCCAGCCCCTCAGATCAGGAAGGCCATGCAGAACACTGCAGAGACATTTTGAAATCACATCTCTAAGGCAAAGACCAGGAAGACTGGTTTGTGTCACCACCCACAGGTATAGGTGGTCCATTGTGATATTTGAACAGCAAAAGCCTAAGCCTGAGAGTGAAGCAGGAGCACTGAGGTCCAGGATCGAAGCTCAGATGTGTCTGAACACTGCAGGTGTGTCTCTCCAGATGTTCTTCAGCGCTCAATGTGTACTTTTAGGCTTCCGCCAGTTTTTAAAAGGTCACACTTGAAGAAAAGGAATCTTCAATCACTTGGGGAAATATGGTTATGATCAGTTGGACTGAGGCTCAGAAATAAAAGTGGGTCAACCTCAGTTCGAACTGTCAGACACAATTTCAGGGAAGGATAGGAGGAGGTGACTAAAATCTACAGTGGTAACTCTCTGAGGAACTCCAAGACCCTGAACTGTATAGATGAAACAGAAAGATGTGTAGCCATGGATGGCAATAGTGGTCAGCCACAGGGTCACAGATCACACCTTGGTCTAGAGAACGGTCCTAATGAACACAAGGACATGGTCTGTAGGGATGAGGATGCATGAGAAAAAGGGTAAGACCCGGGGGAAGGACAGGACTTCTCTAGACCACAGACCTTCAGACTAGTTTATCTGGGCACACACGTGCCCTCCTTTAGGAGCACCAGAACAAGGAGTTTACTGGGTAAATATTTTTTGAATCAGTAGACAAATGGATAGGTAGATTGGTGAATGAAGGGATAAATGACTGAGTGACCACCACAAGATTACTTAGAGATCACTGTATCTCAAGACATATACGAAAACATTCTTCCTCAGGCAGGCCATGCCTCTACCAGAAGTCTGAAAACCGATCAAAGGCAAAGCAGAGCTACAGACTGAGCAGCCCTCTGAAACCATGGCCTCAGAGGAAGGCACATGAGCCAGTGCGTAAAGGGAAGTCTCACTGCCCTGGCCAAAAATATTCTTCAGCCACACCCTGCTTCTTGTCTAGGTGCAGCACTTTGGGGCCCGCTGAGGACAGGGTGCCAGCGTACTAATGTACAAAAGAAGGCTGCTCATTTGTAGAGTTCTAGGATCCTGAAGGACCTCAGGAATCCTGAGATGGAGCTTTCATAGTCCCAAAACTACTATTTCAGTAGTGCAGAGATCCATTGGCATAGATAGCTATCGATAGATGGATGATGATGACGACAGATGACAGAGACACACACACATCCACACATGTACATGCAAACGTACATAGAGGGAAGGGTGAGAAAGAGATATTTTAAGGAACTGAATCATGTTCTTGTGGAGGCTGGGAAATCTGAACTCTGTAGGAGAGGTAGGCAGGCTGGAAATTCAGGTTAACAGTTGATGTTCAAGTATTGAGTTTTAAGGCTGGAAACTCAAACAGAATTTCTGTGTTGTACTCTAGAGGAAGAATTCTTTCTCCTTCAGTAGACTATATCTTTTTTCTTCAACCTACGGATGAGGTCTACTCACATTATACAGGGCCATCTGTTCTACTTAAAATAAATGAATTATAAATAGTAATCATATCTACAAAATATCTTCACAGTAACATCTATACTGGTGTTTGATCAAACTGATCACCATAGTGGGCCAAGTCAACATGTAAATTTAACCGAAGTAGCCATATTCCTGCCAGTTCCCAGAAAGCTCCTACAATAGAAAGGAAGAAAGGCCCTTGGCTTTAAGGATGCCATTATCTTTGGCCTCGCATCCAGACTCCAGCAAGGAGAAATATTGTGGGTGAGATTTACCAGTTTGTAAAATGCCAAGGTGAAAACCAGCCCCAAATGGCCTCCTAACTGGGTGCTTAACACATGCAGGGCAGGCTACCTGGGTATCACCTTCTCTGCACACCCCTGCACCATCGGTACAGCCCCCCTGTCCACTCTCCCTGCACCTCAAGGGGAACATCTAGCCACACACAATGAAAAGAGCTCCTTTGTTATTAGATGGGACTTTTTCCCCAACCTGCCACACCTGGTTGGACTGGGCCAGATGGTTTCCATTGCCAGGCTGTTGGAAAAGTCTTCCCGGCCCCCAGCCACATGTCCTCTGCTCAGTTGCACTTCTATGTCATGGGAAAGCATCCACACTGCCTTCCCTCTGAAGTGCCCTTGAGCCAGCTGTGGGAGAGCCTGGCTCCACTGTCGTTACCCCACTGCCTGGCCCTGGCTGAGGCCCCTGACACTTTGCTGGTTTGACTCATTGACTCAGTCATGCCCAGGCCCAAGACGTTTAGCTTTCCTTTTATTATTTTATATTTATTTGTAAACAAGGGATTTGTTGTCTTCTTCAGACCTGGAGAGCTTCCTGCTTTGGAGTTTGCCTGACTGTAACAGGGGTCAGCAGCAGACTCGGTGCAGTGCGCTGTCTATCCTTGTTCCCTTATCTGCAGGTCCTTCACCTGCCCGGCTGTCTGTATTACGATTATCTCTTGTGACAAAACTTCCCATATGCTGTCCCACTGGGTCATACAATGTTCTCTAACAACGGGCCCTGGTTGTCCCCGGCCGGCAGCAGTGGGGCCATTTGCCATCTTCCTGCTGCAGGGTTTGAGAAAGCACCAGCTCTGTTCCCAAGTCCCTGTGCCAGGTAGTAGGCCCAGGTCTTTGTTTCCCAGCGCAGGGCAGATCAGGAAAGGTGTGGGCCTGCAAACCTAACGACAGCCAGGACAAGCAGGTAAGCAAGTTCTGGGCCACAGTGGGGCAGGTCTGGGCACAGAGAGGGCCACAAGAGAGGCAGAGGTGGTGGTGCAACGCTAGGGTTGGGGACAGAAGCAGTAAGATGAGCCAAACATGCGGAAGGGGAAAGAGAAAGGTACTTTGCACATGAGGAACCAATTGTCTGAAGTCCTGTAAACACTCCCAGGAAACACTATGTTACTGGGCCAAAAAAGCAGGTGAACTGAAGAAGAACTGTAAGAAAAGCAGCTCCTCTGCCCCAACCACTACGTCTGAGCCTGGATATTAAAACAACCTCTCACCTACTCCTTGACCCTCGGCTTGTTCTGCACAGAGCACCCAGAGAGAACCCATCAAAGCGTGGATCAGCATATGCTTTTCTGTTCAAACCTGTGTTGGTTCTCATGTCACTCAGAGAGAAACCAAAGTGTTTCCAAAGTCCTCAATGGCCCCTAAAGTCTGAGTCCGCCCAGGTGCTTACTCTGCTCCAAGCACATCAGCCCCCTGGGCCGACCACATGCACACCAGTCATGTTTCCACTATCTGGGGGGCTCTGTCCTGGCTGCTCCTCCACCTGGAATGTTCTTACCATAAATATCTGTTTGGCTATCTCAGCTGCCTCCTCCAGCCCTGCTCAGACCCAGGATTCTGTGAGCCCTCCTCTGTACCTCCTATTTTCTACTGCAAATTGCCCCGCAGCATCCAACATGTTCATTTCTTTTCTCTGCTCTCTCTAATCTCTTTCTCTCTCTCCTTCTCGCTCCTTTTTTTAGTTTATTTATTTTTCCCATGAGAAAGAAAGAGAGAGGAACCTCAACATGGTTCCTAAGGGGCAGAGCTGGCATCTGCAGTTTTCAGATGCTCAGTGTGTGTTGTTAAGGATTCCGCGTAAAGACAGAGGCTAGGGTAAAACCGTGCTAGGTGTTACCAGGGCTCTGTCTTCAAACTTAACTTGCCATAGACAAGTTTGCTGCTGCAAAACTGCAATATTATAAGCACTAAATAGTTATTTTTCTTTATTTTGCCATAATAGCTGAGCTCTGGAACAGCTTTTATAAAATGCAAGGGAAGAGTCCCTGGTATTTCTATATTTCCTGAGAGCAGGATTTCCCAGGAACTGCCCATTCTACTTATACCGTCAAGCCAGAATCACCTCTGTGGGTTGTCAGCCAGAATCCTGAAGAGCAGAGAATGCAAAAAGGTTTAAAAATGAGGGACGTGGAAAGAGGTTTAAGCAGCCTGGGAGGAATCCTGCAGAAAGAAAGTGACTGTTGTCCTTCCCTCTGAATCCCTTTTTTGTTGCCCAGCCTGGCTGAAAGCAGCAGGGTCTGAACCTCGGCCAAGGGACAAAGGGCTTTCTTGGCTAAGCGAAGTAATTGTGGTCATGAGGGCCCAAACAGGAGGGGAGCATTTTATGGGGTAACGGGGCCTACCAAATGTCAGAACTGGTGCCCGCAGGGTATAATTTAATCCTGAAAGCACTTACTAAGCACCTGCTTTGTTCAGGCTTACTACATGATTAAAAGACACCCCAGCTCCCTATTGAACTGCCACACTAGTAGAGGGGTCATGCATTCCATTCATTTATTCATTTATTTAAGCTCTCACTTCTTTGGCCATGTTATTTAGTAATTAAGAACATAGCCCTGAAATAAGACAGGTAGGTTCATTCATTCAATCAATCGATATTTTTCTCAGTGCTTACTAAGTGCACTATAGAAACAGGCAGATAAAATGTCAACACCTATATGCATGAACATTGATTGAATGGGGGCTAGAAGAAGAGAGAGGCAATAAACAATAAGTATAACAAATAAATTTTGTATTATGTTAGAAGCTGGCAAGTGTAGAAAAACAAAAGAGCAGAACAAGGGCCCTAGGGAATATGGGACAGGGCATTTAGAATGTAGTATTAAATGAGATTGTCAAGGTAGACTTCATTGAGCAGGTAATACGTGGGCAGAGACCAGAAGCTGATGGCAGAGATGGGGTGAACTAGATATTAGGTAGTCATGAAAGTCCTAACATATTTTTCTATGTTTTTCTATGCAAAAATGTGTCATGACTTTTCCAACAACCCAATAGGTATGGAGTGAAGTAGAAAAGACTTTGCCGTGTGTCCAACTCTTTCAAAGCCCAGATTGAACTCTTCTTTGATGGCATCTCCTCTAGGTCCCCTCTCTTACCTTTAAATAACCTCAGTATTTTAACTGGGTCTTTATAATGGCTTAATTGGGGCTATATTCTGAATTTTACTTGCCAATAGCTCATCCCTGAAAACTTCAGCATTTAGTATATTCTGTTTGCTAGGATATTACTAGCCAGTCTAATAAATAGTCCTCTAAATTTTGATAGCTTAACACACAAAAAAATTCATTTGTTTCTTAGGTAAGAATCTGAGAGTATTCCTGCCTGGTAGACAACTTTCTTCCACACAGTGGTTCAGGGACCCAGTATCTCCATCTGTGGTTCGGTTCTGCCATTCATTTCCCAAGATCTTGGAATGCTCTGCTTGTAGAAGGGAAAAAAGAGAGGAGAAGAATTCATATCTTAATCCCTAGCACGTGGACACACATCGCTAATGTTCATATTCCAATGTGAGAACCAGACGTTTGGCCCCTCTCTGATGCAAACAAAAGGGCAAGGGAAATGTAGTCTATGAGTGAGCAGCTTCTCCCCAGAAAGAACTCAATTCTACAGAAATAAGAGGAAAATTTTAGGGTGCAGATCTAACTATCTCTCTGCCACACTTTGACACATAGGAAACACTTTATATCAAAACATACAGTTGGAGATGATAATATTGTTAAAATTCCCACTTTTTATTACCTGTAATAGGCCTTTTTCATGCCAAGAACTATATAGTTACATATGTAAGTATATAATATATGTATTACATAATATGTATATACATGCATACATATATATAACATATATGTATGTGACGAAGACGTCGTTATCATATAACAGTAATAATTATTTTTGAGATGGAGAAAGTGTGTTTCAGAGATATTAAGATATAAAAATAAAAGCAATACTTATTTTGAACCCAGGCCTTTCTGATCCCAAAGCCATGTTGTACCCATTATTAGTCCTTCTTCATATTATATAGCTAAGATGTACATAATAATAGATGTTAACATTTATGGAGTGCTTCCTATTTATCAGACTTAATTAAATACTTTGTACATGTATCATAATATTTAATATGCAACATGTTATGGTACATTCACTTGTGTTCATA
This sequence comes from Tupaia belangeri chinensis, assembly GCF_000334495.1. Taxonomy (NCBI): domain Eukaryota; kingdom Metazoa; phylum Chordata; class Mammalia; order Scandentia; family Tupaiidae; genus Tupaia; species Tupaia belangeri. The sequence goes on along the minus strand of NW_006159608.1, from coordinate 1,942,185 downwards.
CATGTATGTATGTATATATGAATACATACATGCAGGGAGTATATGTGTACATGTGTGTATATATGTATGTAAATATATATTTACACAATATATGGACATACGCATAATAGATTTGTAAATACATGTATACATAGCATGTATGTGAATATATACATGTATCGTATGTATATGATGATAGTGTTGTAATATGCAATAATATATTGCGCACACACACACACACACACACACACACATATATATTAAATAGTACCCTTATCATGTTCTTTACACAAATGAAGAAATCTAGGCACAGAGAGGCTAAGTCACTTGTTTGAGGTCTCCCAGTGAGAAAACGACCCTGCAAGTACGAAACTGGGCAGTCAGGGCTCTACACGAAAAGGCTTGCCCCCTGCTGAATCTCTGAGTGCAGGCCCATTTGTCTCTGCCCACGTGAGATTAAGAGGTCATGAAAGACCACAACTGTGTTGTATTTATCATTATATTCCCTGAACTTAACTTTGCCTGACACACTTCAATAAATATTTGTTGAACTGAATTATCAAGTTCAGAGAAAATTGTTATCAAGAGTAGGACTCGCAGAATTTAGTCTGTGAAGTTAAAGGAGTAACAATTTCTCTCTGGAAAGAAAATAGCCTGACATTTAAAGAAGCAAATTAAAGTCCAAGTATTTGGTCAACTTTTCGCTATTTGTCTCTCTAGGGAACTCGTGTATTTTTGGCCATAGGCCAAGCTGCACATCGTATGTAGTAAGGAGGCCATTCTCTCTCCCAGGCATGGACAATGACCTCACGACCCTCTTCTGCTGTGCCTCTTGACCAAACACTGCCCAAGGACTCCAGAGACAGGAAAGGGCTTTCCGGTTTGCAATGGGAGACTGGGGACTACATGAAGCAGAGTAAAACTCCAACTCTTTGGAAGTTCATCTTCCAAAGATGATTGGGGCATAAACAAAAGTGGCATATATATGAAAAATGTCTTAGGGCTTCCTAGTGAGGTGACCCAGACTCATTAGTATAAAATAAATAATTAATATTTAAGAGTGGACATTAAATAATTCAAATCATAGTCACATATCCTGGTTAATCCATCCAAATCAGACCCAAGCAAATCTTGCCAGATTTTATCAAATTAAAGGGAAAGGGTATCATTTGAATGTTGGTTTTTCATTTTGTTGATGATGCTGCTGAATTTATTTTTAACTAATATTTAGATTTTATGGGAGCATAGTTCCTCTGCTTCAAACAAATAAAAGGTAGAAGTGAGTGTGTGTGTGTGTGTGTGTACTTGTGCACACAAAAAGTCAATGGCCTCTCTGTCAAATGAGGAATGGAACAAAGACACTCGTGAGTAACAGGGGTAGTTTAGCCTAAGCCTCCTGGGCTTTTAGTCTGCGGCCAATCTAGCAGTGGGGTAAAGGTTCAGGTCCTACAAGGTGGCTGGCATGAAGCTTAAGCAATCCAAGATGGGGAACCAGGACTAGACACTACTCAAAAACAGTGAATAGATACCCAGAGCTTTAACACTTATGAAGAAGGGAGTAAAGTCCCAGCCTCCCAACCCGACCTAGAGCTATGGAATTTAGCAAGTTTCAGGCTTGAGAAAGACCCCAGGGGATAAAGGTGGAGTTTTAGGCTCTGTCTTACAACTAGGAGTGGAACAAGGCAACGAGCTGACTTGAAGACTGGATGTACAAAATTGCCATTATTGTTGTAAGTGGAACAGGATTCCTAAAATGCTCTGGGGAGAAATAGAGTCCTATATGTGCTTGGAAATAAAGGTAAAAAAGGTGAATATTTGAGAAAGAAAGATGGTAGGTCTATGGATATTCATCATAGCATTCCTTTTAGCTTTGGCTGCATTTTTAGTATTTCTCATAAATTAAAAATCAAGTTAATTGTCAATAGGTCATTTTTGGTCCTCTGTTCTTATATGAAAAAAAAATGTGAGCTAAGTCCACATACATATATGAACAACTTAAATTGCATAAGCCATAGTTAGGAGACAAAAGCTTCACAACAGTTTCTTTTATTTGGGACTTCATTTATGTTAATTTTTAGAATAAGATCCAAAATTCACCTCATAAGTAAAATTTTGTCTTCCCTAAATAATCCTTGTCATTGCTTTTAACTAGCATTATATGAATAATTATTAAATGAAGACTAATTGATCAGGGGCATTTTTCTGTTAGAATTATTTATTTTTTGTGTCCATAGTTGTATAATCTGATGCACGCTATGACCCTTTGGCCTTCTCCCTTTAGCAGTTGGTATCTAATTTGCTATAGAAAAAGATCTGTAGGGATTGGCTTTAGTGAGGAATTAATTCATTTGCAATTAAATGATTTTAAGAAAAAAAAAGAATTATTTATTTTATTTCATTCATTATTATTTTCTAAATTTGACCAGAGAGACAGAGAAAAAAGGGAAAGTGAGAAAGCAAGCCACCAGGTCCAGGACTCGATCCACAGTCAGTCATGCCATAACCCAGAATTCCACTCTTGGGTCCAGTACCCCAACTACCCCACCACTGGCGAGCCCCATGGGCATTTTTTCAAACAATGTGCTGTGGAATATATTGAGAGTGTCAATTTCCTTATGTTGTATTGGCCTGTGAACTCTGGTGGATACACTAAATTTAGGATTTTTCTGTCCAAAGAACAGTGCATTTTCCTATTGATTCAATTTGTACTTAAGAGAGAAAAATGAAAATAAGACTATTCTCAAATGCATGGGAACCTGACAGCACACTCTTTCATGCCCCTTTGCCAAAGATCAACCTCAGCTGGGTACATTAGCTCCATAGTTCTCTGCTTAGTTGATATTTTTACCAGGAAGAATTTTCTGACATCTCACCACCATCACATGTGGATTAAATTAGGTGATGCTTAAACTGCTATAGGACTCTGCACTGCTTATGTCTTAGAACACTTCCCCATGCCACTCTCATCAGCTCCTTTCCTGACCTCATAAAGGACTGTTTACTTGTGCATCTGCTCCCAAAGGCTGGGATCTCCCTGAAGAAATGTGCATCATAATAGTCACAATACTTAATCAAGAGATGGTAATGGTAGATGCACGATAAATATATTTTTAAAAATAAATGAGTACTGTGACCAGCAGTTAGCGTAATGGCTATGTCGCTGGACTCCCACGTAGTCGACCACGGTTCGTATCCCAGACCCGGTGGCTTAAACTCATGCCGGGCGCGTGTGCATGCATGCCCAAGATCCTGAAAGGAGAATGGAAGAGAAGGGATTGTGGCATGGCCATCCCCCCTGGGGGGTGATTTCTCACTTTCTGTCTCTCTGTCTCTCTCTGTCTGTCTGGCAAGCGCACGTGCCCTATAGCAAAAACTTCTCAAAATAAATAAATAAATGAGTACCAAATGTCCTTTCCTAGGCCCCACTCCTCCACACATACCACTTCTGGTATTCACACCCAGCTTTTGTGTTTGTATATCTTTTAGTCAATCAGTTTGGGTCATAGAGTGCAGACACTTGGTATATATTAAGTGGGGAGGAATACAGAGGCAGAGCTTGACAGGACGGAGAGGTGTGGTGTTATCTGTTGAAGATATTTTGATCAACTGGACTGGGGAGAAATGTTCACATATTGAAATGTTCACTTCATAAGCTAACCAATATCATTGAATGTATATAAAAAATAAATAAATAAATAAATAAGGACCTGAATGCCAGTCTTTCTCTGTAATTGCCCTAAACAGTGGTGTTGCTTCATGGTTAGAACATATTAAAGACTATTGTAATCCAAAGACTTCCCTTACTACACAATTATAAAATACTGCAACAACAGCAGGAAAAAAAAAATCAACAAAAACTAACTTCTGCATGTTCATTTTACAGTGAGTGATTTTGGAATTTCCCTCAACAGAGATATCAGAATTTGGAGGTCTCATTTGTGGGGAAAACAATTCCCACTAAGAGTCACAAGGCACAATAATTAACATTGGCTTACTGAAGGATTTAATGAGCAAAATGGATTGCCAGAATTCCTACGTCAAGAGAAATGACAAAGAAGAACAAAATCTCTGTCTGATATTCAGGCACTTCATTCGTTTCCTGTCTTTCCAGTAAATTTTCATTCGGCACAACCCTTAACCACTTCCAATCTCAGTTCTTACAGAAATATATGTCTTCCAAAGCCTAACAAAATCAAAGCCTGAATCATCTTAGGATACAGGGTTCCTTAACATTTTCTAGTCCGTATGCATAAAAATCACACTACTATAATTTATGGCTTCATCCACCTTTCAGAAAACAGGCAAAGAACAACATACATTTAAGAAAAACATTGATTTAGTTACTAGGGTATTCAATTTATCTACTTAAAAATGCTAAGGCAATGTTGATAATATTGCTACTACCATTTGTAGTGAATGGAATAGTGCTCCTCAAAAATTCATGTCCACTCGGAACCTAAGAATGTGAACTTGTTTTTGTTTTTAAAAGGCAAAGCATTAATGGGGCAAAGAAATGTGGTATTATCTATTGAAGATATTTTATAGTTTAACCAACTGGACTAGGGGAAATGTTCACATAGTGAAATATCCACTTTGTAAGCTAAAAAAGGTCATTGAATGTATAAAAAAAAGTGAAATAAAAAAAATTTAAAAAGGGTCTTTGAAGAGACCCTATTTGAGTAGTTAAGGATCTCAAGCCCCTTTATAATTAGTTAAGAATATCCTATGAAATCATTTTGGATTAGAGTTAAATACAATAACTGGTATCTTTATAAGAGAAGAGGATGCAAAGAAATAATCAAGGAAAAGCCACGTGAGACTACGGAGGCAAATATTGCAGTCACACTGCTGTGAACCAAAGACTTCCTGGAGCCACCAAAGCAGAAAGAGGCAGGAAGTCTCTGTGGCCCTCCTCATCCTCAACTTCAACTTTGTAGCCTCCAAAACTGTAAGAGAATATGTTTCTGTTATCTTAAGTCATCTGACGTTTTAGTATTTTGTGAAAGCAGCCCTCAGAGATGAAAACATTTGGTTCTGAAAACACAATCACTGCATCATTTGTTGGAAGTGGTAAGCATACGTTATGTACTGCAAAACACAATAAAAATAAATAAGTTTATCACTGAGAAGGATATGAGGAAGAAAGGAATTCTTAAAAAATATTAGGAAACCTGGTCCCACACAAGTCCCCCCACTCATGAACTAATGACTTCTTATCAGTGTCTCTCCCAAACGACCAATTAAAGCGGTCAAGTACACAACATGTCAAATTCATTCTTTAAGAGATTTCTTTTTAAAGAGAGCACTGACGAGTTGTAGAACATCACAGATATAATAACATAAGAAACAGAATAGTACTAATAATAATAGGTGGTACTTCCTGAGGGCTCAGCATCTTCTAGACACTTCCTCAGGGTGAGAGTTCCTCACCACTCAGAATTAGACACTATGCTGATATCCTTTTAATGGATGCCAAATACAGGCACGGAAGTCACACACGCACAAGGAACTTCACCTGTTTGGTAACTAAACAGTGTCTAGCACACACTAGGCACTTAATAAATATCTGGTGAATTAAATGGCACTACAAACAAAATAAACAGAACTCAAGGATTTGAACCCAAGAATCATACTTTTAACCACCATCCATCCTGCCACGAACAATGTAAGTGAAGTTTGAAATCACAAAATATTTAAATAAACTGGATTTTAAAATGAGATTCAAATAACCATTTCAGAAAATTTTATAATAGAGAAGGAAATAATCACTCAGTAATCTACCACTCCATCAGCCAGCATTAGCACTTTGTTAATATTTCTTACTGGGGTGCTTTTTTCCTTATTGTTATACTCGTTTTTCAAAATTTATATTAAACTACACACATGTTCTGCTTTTAAAACGTAGCATTATAGCAACCCATATTTCTATACTGTTACACATTCATCACAGTTAAAATGCCATATTTTATTGCTACATGATGGATAAATTGGTAATATGCTTAATCAATATCTATATAGATAGGGCTGACTGGTGGCATGGTGGTTAAGGGTGTTGGACTCCCACATGGCTGACTGTAGTTCAAGTCCCAGACCTGGCAGCTTGCTTTATCACATTCCCTCTCTCTCTCTCTCTCACTCTCTTACTCTATCCCTCTCCAGTTAAATTTAAATAAATAAATAATAAATAAAGTTAAATAAAATAATTGTTTAAGAAAAAGAAAATATCTATATAGATAAAATGTAATATTTTATTGAAAAGTTCTTATAGGACCAGCAGTTAGCATGATGGCTGTGTCACTGAACTCCCATGTAGCCAACCGCGGTTCAAGTCCTGTACATGACAGCTTAAACTCATGCCAGGTGTGTGTGTGCGTGCCCAAGATCCTGAGAGGAGAATGGAGGAGAAGGATTGTGGCGTGGCCATCCCCCCTGGGGGGTGATTTCTCACTTTCTATCTCTCTGTCGCTCTCTGTCTTTCTGGCGAGCGCACGCACCCTGTAGCAAAAACCTCTCCGAAAAAAAGAGAGAAGGGTTCTTTGTGTCATTTACTTTAAGTAATTGTTGGACATAGGTCATTTGACTGTTTATACTACTACAAATAGTTTACTAGTATTTTGGTTCAAAGACTTTTAACAATATTTATGATAATTTCCTTAGAATAGTTTCCAAAAAAATAAAAGGGAAACATGATTAGTAGGATAAAAGTTTAAAGGGTATTATTACGATATGCTGACAAACTGATTTGCAGAAATAGTATACCACTATATGGTATAAATAACACACCATTTATATGGTATACTATTTAACACCTTACCAGCTATGTGTGAAAGTGAGAACAACATATGCTAGATATCTATACACTAAAACATTTACTAACTTTATAAACAATAAATGATGTTTTATGATTTTGATTTGCATTTCTTAGAGACCGGAAATTTTTTTGTTTTTCTCTAGAAGGCACATGTGCTCACCAGTGAGAAACAGACAGAAAGAGAGGGGAAATGATTGGGAGTGCTGAAATCTTTTCCCCCTTTCTCTCCCTGTTTTGGGGATTTGAGCACAGGGGCACCCAGCATGATTTTCAAGCTGCTGGATCTGGGACTCAAACTTTGTAGTCAGCCATGTGGGGGAAATTCAGATGCCTTCCAGCATCAAGCCAGGGAGCTTGTCTGAGACTGGAATTTTTAAAAACACACACATGCCTATGCCATGACCCAGCTATTCACTCCTAAATTTTGCATATGACCATCAATTTGCTCCTGAGTATATACCCAAGGAAACAAGTTCATATCCACCATTCATAATATTCAAACGCCAGCCCAAATGTCCATCATTAGTAGACTAAATCCATAGATTGTGGTATATCCATAAAGTTAAATACTACAGGAAAAGAAATTTAGAGAATGAATTGCTACCTTAAGCAACAACATGCATACATTGCACGGACAATACACTACATGAGAGAAGCCAGGCCCAGAGAACAAAATACTGTTCAATTACCTTTAAATAGAGTTTAAGGATAGATAAATCTAGCCAACGAAAATGAAAGTCAAAATAGTGTTGGAGGAAAGAGAGGTGTCTGTATTGACTGGGAAGGGCATGCAAGTAGCTTCTGGGTGTTGGGAAATTCCTGCATTTTGTTCTGGGTCATATGCATATGAGCATATACAAGTGTAAAAATTACTTGCATCTAAAATTAGTGCAATTTATTATACAAAGGTTATACCCTATGGAAACATAAAGATTATAAAAATATAAAATAACAAAGTATGCATTTTGAAAAACCTCATAAGTAGGCAGAACTTCTTGTGAAAAACCTTCAAGGTAAACAGTTTGATGATCCACTTTATGGGAGTGAGAACTGACTTTTGGCTGATAGCATGCTTTGCTGCTCAGGGAGTTAGATAATGAACTTGCTGAACTATGTACACATATGTATGATGGTTAGAGAAAAGTGGAATGGAGCCCCAAAAGACTTAAAGAGTACAGAAAATCATCTTAGCAATTACCATGTGGCAAATCTACCACTTCAATTATTATTTAAATAACTATTTTAGAGATAAAAATGATAAAGCTAAAAAGGAAAAAAAAGCATCATAGAAGTTTTCAGTAACTGGAGAATGGCATAAATACTAGGAATCAGAAGAACTACATTTTGGTCTAGGTTGTACAATAAAATATTTCCATAACAATATGCTTTCCTGGTCTTCTTCCTACTTTTCTTCTTTCTTTTTGGTCTCCTTGAGTGCCTCCAAATCTTTTATTCTCCCTCTAAATGCTGGTATACTCCAGGGCATTGTCTCCCTAGATAGTAGATTATAATTGCATGACTGTAAGTGCCATCTATAAGCCAATGCCACCCAAATTTATATTTCCAGACCTGACTTCTCGATTGAACTTCAGACTCATAAATGTAACTGTTCACTTGACATCTCCATTATTATTTAATAGGCACCTCCAATTTAAGGTCTTGATTTTCCATAAACATTCCACTCCCCAAAATTACTCTTCAAGCTCAGAACAAAGTAAACCACATTGCTCACAGCCCAGAACAGAGAGAAGAGTTATGAAATTGTGAAAACTCTTTACTGCTTTTGTTTTCACTCAAAGCACGCATCACTACTTTCTATGCCATATATAACATTTTTATTGTCTGTCTCTTCAAACAAGAATGAAAACTTCATTAGAGCAGGCAATGTGTCTTATTAATTGCTACATCATCAGTGCCTAGAACAAAGCCTGGCATGTTCGAGAACATGACAGAAACATGGTGATTCAATGAATGAATGATATGTTGACTACCATATATTCCTCACTGAAATCATGTTTTTTTGTTTGTGTTTTTTTTTTTTGAGAGATTTTTGCTATAGGGTGCGTGCACTCACCAGAAAGACAGAGACAGAGAGACAGAAAGTGAGAAATCACCCCTCAAGGGGTATGGCCATGCCACAATCCTTTCTCCTCTATTCTCATCTTGGGATATGGGGCATGCACACACACATGCCCAGTGTGAATTTAAGCCACTGGGTCTGGGACTCGAACCACGGTTGACTACATGGGAGTCCAGCGACATAGCCTTTACGCCAATTGCTGGTCCCCCATTGAAATAATTTCTAATGACAATTAAAAGAACCATTTTTAGTAGTATTTTTATGTATTCATTAGGTTATTGTGAGGTTTAAATGAAGAATGTTATAGAAATATCACCTTTCCTACTCCATGCAATAAAATAATAGATTGCTCTGCTGGTCTCTGCAAGACAATGGCCTTTCGATTCTCACAATGGCATGTGTATGTGAAAATAGGAAGGTCTTGTGCTTAAATCTTGACTGGCTCCCATTTATTAACAGTTATAACTTCAGGTTGTGTGTTTAATCTCTCTGAATCTTGTTATTTTCATCTATAAATTGGATATAATTAAATCTGCCTCACAAGGTTGCACTGGAAATTACTCTTCATGATATGTTTATGTACTGACCACATAAGTACAAAGTCTTCAAGCAAACAATGACAATGACAACAACAACAAAACAGATATCTGCCTTCAGATCAATGATACCAGCCTCACCCTCCCAGCTAGGACAACAGGAATTAGCCACCATGCCCAGCTCCTTCTCGGACATTATTTTGCTGTGTTGCCCAAGCTAGCCTCTAGTTTGCAATTCTCCTGCCTCAGCCTTTCCTAGGATTACAGTTGCACGCCACTACAGCTGACCTTTAGGTCAGATTGAGAATAGAACCCAGGCTTCCCATGTAGTCCCAGCCTATGGAGCACAGCATCTTAGCAGCGGGTGCTACTGCAGCTGTGCCCATAATTAGGCTTTCTGAGGGGCCAAGTATATTTTTTAAATAATATTTATCATCCATGTCCTTGTCATTATACAGCAATATTTATTTACTGTAGAAATGGTGAATCATATCCAGTATTTTTTAATGAAAGTTACCTAGAACTTAGAATCCAACCTCCTAGACATAATCACTGCTAACATTTTGTTTACACAGTCTTCAAGCCTTTATAATGCACATGTCTGTATGTACGGTGTTTTACCTTGTCCTTATTAACAATGTCATCCAAATTCTTTTTATTTTTAAGTTCATTTATTTAACTTTTATGAGAGAGACAGAAAGAAAGAGAGAGAGGGCACCTCCAGTAGGGCTTCACTTTGTGATTCGACCCGGCCTCAGCCAGCCAGGAACATAGGCATTTGTGTGTGCAGGTCTGGTATGTCCAGGGAGACCTCAGCAAATGAACTCAGGACCTTCCCATGTGGCCTTCACATTGTAGAACCTTGAATTACTACTGCCACTGGCCAATGTCATCCAAATTCTTTTATTTTGCCCCTGAAAGATTTTTGCTATAGGGTACATGCGCTCACCAGAGTGAAAGAGAAGCAAAGTGAGAAATTACCCCCCCACACCGCTCCCCCACCCAACTAGGGGGTATGGCCTTGCCCCAATCCTTTCTCTTCCACTCTCCTCTTGGGATTTTGGACACGCACACACATGTACACAGCATGAGTCTCTAGTCGCTGGATCTGGGACTCAAACAGCAGTCGACCCACATGGGAGTTCAATGCCTTAACCACTTATACCACCCACTTGTCCCCATCCTAATACTTAAAGAACATGATTTTTTAAGAGTTGTGTTTCCTGGGAACCAGCAGTTAGCGTAATGGCTATGTCGCTGGACTCCCACGTAGCCGACTGTGGTTCGCATCCCAGACCCAGTGGCTTAAAACTCATGCCGGGCACGTGTGCATGTGTGCCCAAGATCCCGAGAGGAGAATGGAGGAGAAGGGATTGCGGCGTGACCAGCCCCCCTGGGGGGTGATTTCTCGCTTTCTGTCTCTGTGTCTCTCTCTGTCTGGCGAGCACACGCGCCCTATAGCGAAAACCTCTCCAAAAAAAAAAAAATAGTGATTTCATTAAATTAGTAAAAATGTGTACAGTTATATTTTTGTTTTTAAATAAAAATTTAAAATTCTACCATCCAGTAGTAATGATTGCCAACTTTGTGGTTACAATTCCAGATACCCCCTCAATGGAGAGAAAGACATAAATACAGGTAAGTAGTCAGTTTGTGAATTCACATATGCACTAAAATTTATATGTAATCATAGAATCAATACTCATGAAAGTTTTATGATCATTCGCAGATAAGCACGGAATAGCCCCAAATTGGACACACTCACATACACACTCCCAGCTGATTCCCAAGAAAGCAAAGTCTGCCCTCCAGTTTCACTGCTCATGAAAGTCCTCTGAACAGTCTGGTCGGTGCTACATTTTTTTTCCATTTTTATACATCTTGTTGGTGATTTCAGCAACAAGCATGGTGCTGACATTCTCTCTAGTTGTCCCAGGTACAATAATACATGATATGAAAAAAGTAAATGTGTTAGATTAACTTCATTTAGGCATGAATTATAGTGCTGTTGGTAGTGAGTTCAATGTCAATGAATCAACAATATATATTAAGTAAGCTGCCTTTAAACAGAAACACACATAAAACTAAGTTAGGTATTGATCAGTTTATAAAATGCTGTGGCCAGAAGTTCACAGGAACATAACCCAAGAAATAATTTATACTAGGAATAATGGTTCAGCATACAGTAATTCAATTTTCCTAGCAACTTTATAGAACATAAATTTTTGAACCAACTGTACTTAAGAAAACTTAGAAATAAGGGACCAGCAATTAGTGTAACGGCTATGTCACTGGACTCCCATGTAGTTACTGGCAGGTCCCACATAGTCAGTTCGAGTCCCAGACCTGGTGTTTTAAATTCACGCCAAGCTCCTGTGTGTGTGTGTGTGTGTGTGTGGCCAAGATCCTTAGAGAAGAATGGAGGAGAAAGGATTGTGGTGTGGCCATCCCTCCGGGGAGGTGATTTCTCTTTTTCTGTCTCTCTGTCTCTCTCTGTCTTTCTGGCGAGCGTGCGTGCCCTATAGCAAAAACCTCTCCCCAAAAAAAGTAAGAAAAAAAAAACTTAGAAATAAGATTTTTAATGAATTATACTATGAATGAAAGTATTAAATTTACTTTTACTTGAATCAACAGTAAAGTATTAATCACACAGAAATAAAGAAATTGCTAAAAATTATTTAATTATTTTCAAGATAAAAAATAAAATTCTTAAAAGATCCCTTCAGATTTCTAAATTAATTTTTTTCAACTTCTAAACTTTTTTTACATTTTTATTTCATTTTATTTTATACATTCAATCACATTATTTAGATTATAAAATCATATATATGAAAGTAGAAATGGAATATTATTGATGATAGCATGCATGATTAAGCCACTATGCAGTTTATTCTAGATGGGAAACTCATTTAGTATGTTGTGATGATGCTCAGGGAATGAATATTAAGTAATTTAAAAAAAAAAGTTTCAGGAGAAAAAAAAAAGATTATAAAATGAATATTTCAACAGGTGAACACTTCTCCCTAGTCCAGTTGATAAAACTATAAAATATCTTCAGCAGATACTACCATATTTCTTTGTCCCACTAATGCATTGCTTCTCTATTATTCTTCTAAATGTCCTTCCTAAGACCCTCCTCTTTCACACACACTATAGCTGGTATTTACATCTATATTCTGTGTTTCTATAACCTTTAGTCAATCGGTTTCAGTCATAGAGTGCGAAGCCTCGGTAAATATTAAGTAGGGACATACAATGCCTCTCCTTCAAAGCCTGGCTTGCTTCACTCAGCAGAAAAACTTCCATATTCATCCACTTCCTTTCAAAAGCCAGGGTTTTGTTGATTTTTTTTTTTATGACTGAATAATATCCCATAGAGTATATGTGCCACAGTTTTTCTATCCATTTATCTGCTCGTGGGCATTTGTGTTAGTTCCATGACTTAGCAATTGTGAATAGTGCCACAATAAACATTGATGTGCAAGCTCTTTTCCAATGAAGAATTCTTCTGTCGTTTGGGTAGATACCAAGGAGTGGGAATGCTGGATCATATGGTAGTTCTATTTGTAGATTTTTGAGGAATTTCCAAAT
>NW_006159608.1:1928549-1929113 GCF_000334495.1 Tupaia belangeri chinensis | reverse complement strand
CACCAGCACTTATCTTTTTTTTTTAATCTTAGTCATTCTGACTGGGGTTAGGTGGTATCTCTTTGTTGTTTTGACCTGCATTTCCCTTACAATGAGGAATATTTAGCATTTTTTCTTATGCCTTTTGGCTATTCCTATATCATCTTTAGAGAGTGGTTATTTTCAACTACTTCTCCCAACTTTTAATAGGATTGATCATCTTTTTTCAGAATGGCTGCTTGAGTTCCTTGTGAATTCTGGTTTTAAGTCCCTTATCTGACACATAGTTTACAAAAATATTCTCCCATTCTTAGGGTTATCGATTCACACTAATTACTGTGTCTTTTGCCATGCAGAAACTTCTTAGTCTGATGGAATCCCACTTGTCTATTTTAGGGATTATTGACTGTGCATTGAGAGTCTTATTTAAGAAGTTTTTCCCTACCCCAATGTGTCCCAGATTTTCCCCGGTGTTTTCCAGGAGCAGTTTTATAGTTTGGGGTTTTAGATTTAGATCTTTGATCCACCTTGACTTTATTTTTGTCAGAGGTGAGAGGTAGGGGTTCAGATTCATCTTTCTGCAAG
>NW_006159608.1:1913081-1928410 GCF_000334495.1 Tupaia belangeri chinensis | reverse complement strand
TTTCCCCAGTGTTTTCCAGGAGCAGTCCTATAGTTTCAGGTCTTATATTTAGGTCTTTGATCCACCTTGACTTGATTTTTGTCAACGTGGGAAGTAGGGGTTCAGATTCATCTTTCTGTAAGTGGAAATCCAGTTTTTCCAGCACCATTTGCTGAAGAGGTTTTCCTTTTTCCACTGGACTGACTGATAGCCCTTGTCAAAAGTCAGATGACTGTATGTTTGGGAATTTATTTCTGAGGATTCTATTATGTTCCATTGGTCCACCTGTCTGTTTCTGTGCCAGTACTATGCTATTTTGATTACCTCAGCTTTGTAGTATATTTTTGGGTCAGGGAGTGAGATGTCACCCACTTCACTCTTCTTGTGCATAATTTCTTTGGCGATATGGGGTCTTTTTTGATTCCAGATGAATTTTATGATCAACTTTTCTAGATCTGTGAAGAATGTGTCAGGTACTTTGATCAGTATTGCATTAAATATGTAGATTAATTTGGGTAAAATTGCATTTTGATTATATTAATTCGTTCAATCCAGGAACATGGGATGTCCTTCCACTTTTTTGTGTCATTTTCAATTTCTTTTTTTTAGCTTCTCATAGTTTTCCTTGTGAAGGTCTTTACTTCTTTGGTTAAAGAAGTATCTTATTCTTTTTGTGGCTATGGTAAATGATTAACTTTTTTCAGTTCTATCTCAGTGTGCCTGTTGTTTGTACATAGAAATGCTATAGATTTCTGTATATTGATTTTGTATCCTGCAACTTTACTGTATTCGTGTATTACTTCCAGAAATTTTTTCATGGAAACCTTTGGATCTTCTATGTATAAAATCTTGTCATCTGCGAATAGAGAGAGTGTCACCTCTTCTTTTCCTATTCGAATGCCTTTTATTTTTTCAACTTTTCTGAATGTGTTAGTGAGGACTTCCAGTACTGTATTGAAAAGGAGTGGAGAAAGTAGGCGTCCTTGTCTTGTACCCATTTTTAGTGGGAAAGCTTTCAGCTTTCCTCCATTCAGGATGATGTTTGCTCTAGGTTTTTCTAGCTTTCATTGTTTTGAGAAATGACCCTTCTATGCTGATTTTGCTGAGAGTTTTTATCATGAAGGTATGTTATATCTTATCAAATGCTTTTTCTGCATCAATTGATATGACCATATTGTTTTTATCTTTATTACTGTTAATAAATGCATTACATTTATGGTTTTGTGTATGTTGAACCAACCTTGCATTCCTGGAATAAAGCCTACCTGATCATGATGTATAATCTTTTTTATAAGTTAATGGATATGATTTTCTACTATCTTGTTGAGAATCTTTGTGTCTATATTCATCAGAGATATTGGTCTATAATTTTCCTTCCTGGTCCTGTCCTTATCTGTTTTAAGAATAAGGGTGATACACCGGGCGCATGTGTGTGCGTGCCCAAGATCCCAAGAGGAGAATGGAAGAGAAGGGATTGCGGCAGGATCATTCCCCCTGGGGTGTGATTTCTCGCTTTCTGTCTCTTTGTCTCTCTCTGTCTGTCTGGTGAGCGCACACGCCCTATAGCGAAAACCTCTCAAAAAAAAAAAAAGAAGGGTGATAGAACTTCATAGACTAAATTATGGAGAGATACACCCTTTTGGATCTTTAGAAATAACTTGAGCAAAATGGGAATTAACTCTTCTTTGACAGTTTTTATAGAATTCAGTGGTGAAGCCATCAGGGCCAGGGCTTTTCTTTGTTTGGAGGTTATTTATTACTGATTCTGTCTTCTGGCTTGTTACGGGCCTATTCAGACTTTCTGTATCGTCCTGGCTCAATCTTGGTAGATTATATGTGCCTAGGAATTTGTTCATCTCATCCAGATTGTCTTGTTCCTTGATATGTAGTTGTTCATAGTATCCTCTAATGATGTTTTGTATTTCTACTATGTCTGTTGTTATATTGCCTGCTTCATTTTAGATTTGATTCACCCGGTTCCTTTCTTCTCAATAACTCTCCCTAGTGGTGTATCGACTTTGTTTATCTTTTCAAAGAAACAGCTTTTACTTTCATTTATTTTCTATTTAGTTTGTTTATTTTCTATTTCATCTATGTCTGCTCGTATCTCTATTATTTCCATTCTCCTGGAGATTTTTTGGATTATTTGGCTGTTGCTTTTCCAATTCTCAAAGGCATGATGTTAGATGATCCATTTGCCTTCTTTCCGTCTTCCTCTTATGTGCACTAATTGCTGTGAACTTCCCTCTTAGGATTGCTTTAGCAGTGTCCCAAAGATTATGAAAACTCGTTTGCTCATTGTCATTGGCTTCCATGAGTCTATTGATTTCAGTATTTATTTCTCCAGTAGTTGTGGAGTCATTCCAGAGTAGGTTATTTAGTTTCTATGTATTTGAGTATTTTTGAGTATTTCTCTAGAAATTAAACTCAAGATTAATTCCATCATGGTCAGAGAAGATGCTGTATAAAATTTTTATGCCTTTGAATCTGTAGAGGTTTGCTTTGTGCCCTATTATGTGGTCAATCTTTGAAAAGGTTCTATGTGAGGATGTGAAAAACATGTATCTCGTGGTTTTTGGATGGAAAGTTCTATAGATGTCTGTTAAGTCCATTTGATTGATGGTATCATTTAGATCCTTTATCTCTTTATCTATTTTTTGTCTAGATGATCTGTCCAGAGGGGATAGTGCAGTGTTGAGCACTCCAACAATTAGTGTATTGCAGTCTATCTCTCCTTTTAGATCTAACAGTCTTTACTTCACATATTTGGGTGCTCCTGTATTAGGCGCATAGATATTTATAAGTGTTATATCTTCATGATCTATTGATCCTTTTACTACAATATAGTTCCTTTCTTTGTCTCTTCAAACTGTTTTTGTTTCAAAGCCTATTTTGTCAGAAATTAGTATCAGAACTCTAGTTCTTTTTGGGTTCCCATTTGCATGGAAAACCTTTTTACAACCCTGCACTTTCAGTCTATGTACGTCTTTATCCATGAGGTGGGTTTCCTGTAGGCAATAGACAGAGGGTTTCTGATTTTTTATCCATTCAGCCAGTCTGTGCCTCTTGATTGGAGAATTTAATCCATTAACATTCAATGTTATTATCAATGTTACCAGATCTGTCCTGATGTTTAAGTTTGCCATTGTCTTAGTTGCCTTTTATTCCTTTGTTTCTGTCTGTTAACTCTTTAGTTTTCCTGGAACAGTACTTTCTTCAGGATTTCTTGAAGAGCTGGTCTGGTGTTGGCAAATTCTTTAAGGTTTTGTTTGAGAAGATTTTAATCTTTTTTCTTATATGAAGGATAATCTTGCAGGATATACTAATCCTGGTTGAAATCGTTTCTCTCTTAACACTTTCAATATATCTTCCCATTCTTTCCTTGCTTACATTGTTTCCATTGAGAGGTTCACTATTAGCCTGATGGGATGGCCTTTGTAAGTCACTTGTCATTTCTTTCTTGCCAGTGTTAGTATCTTGTGTTTATCGTGGTCTTTGCCAGTCTGGCTAAGATGTGCCCTGGGGAAGATCTTCTTGGGTTGATTCTATTTGGTGTCCTTTGTATTTCTTAGATACGGATGCTTGAGTTCCTCTCTAGACTTGGGAAATTTTCTTCCGGGATTCCATGGAATAGATTTTCCATGCTGTTATTAGTTTCTTCACCTTCTGGGATGCCAATTATTCTGATGTTTAGGCATCTTATGGAATCTAGTATTTCTCGTATATTATCCTCATTTTTTTGTTGTTATTTTCTCTATCTTTTTGGTCTTTTTTTCTAGGTCAGAAGTTTTATCTCCTACATCGGAGATTCAATCTTCAGTATAATCTAATCGACTTTTTTTTTTTGTTTTTGGAGAGATTTTCACTGTAGGGCGCGTGCGCTCGCCAGACAGACAGAGAGAGACATAGAGACAGAAAGCGAGAAATCACCCCCCAGGGGGGATGGTCATGCCGCAATCCCTTCTCCTCCATTCTCCTCTCGGGATCTTGGGCACGCACGCACACGCGCCCGGCGTGAGTCTTAAGCCACCGGGTCCGGGACACGAACCGCGGTCAACTACGTGGGAGTCCAGCGACATAGCCATTATGCTAACTGCTGGTTCCCTCTAATCGACTTTTAATAGTTTCAAGAGTGTTTCTGATTTCCTGTGTTACAGACTTCATCTCTAATAATTCCAGTTGATTCTTTCTCAGAGTGTTCATTTCTTCTTTCATATTGTGGAAGGACGCCCTAATTTTCTGTAGTTCATTGTCTCTTTTCTGTTCCAACTCATAGAATTTGGTCACCATGAATGTTTGAAATTCTTTCTCTGACATTTTGGTAATATCCTCCATTTTCACGAAAGATGAAAGGGATACTCTGTTCCTTTGACCGAGTCATATTTCCTTGTTTATTCTGACTTGAGGCTCTTCTTCTACTTCTAGCCATTTGGAAGATGTATTCACTTTTGAATATCTCTTAGGAGAATGTTTCTCTGACTAGGAGTGTGTTTCCCTTTTGCTGCAAATTGACGTGTGCTGAAGTCTCTCTTCTGTTGTTTGTACTAATGTGGTCTTAAGAAATATACTCTATTCAGATGTCTGAAGAGTGGTATCTCCTTTTTCACAGGTGGTTCACTGCCTAGGGTACTGGGTGGGTCTTGGGCTGGGGAGCCTGGAAGTGAGGTGGGGGGCAGTAGTGCCCCTGCCTCAATGTCCCTTACTACCCAGAGGCCTGGAGATGAAACTGGAGGCTGCTCCAGATTTCTAAATTTAAAGGGATGAAAATGACTGTGAACTCACTAAGAGTCTGGGACCATATGTTTTTAAACTATGCTTCAAATTGCTATACTACTCAAAAAAAAAAAGTATAAAAAAAATTGCTATACTACTCATGAACTCTCTGAAGATGAGAATGTTAGAATACATACTCTCCAACACAAATATCTTCCCTCTGCCTTCCATCTTAAATTTGTTAAGTGATCACTGTGTCATTGTTGAAGTCTCTGTCATTTGCAATTGAAGCTATGACCACAAATTCAACAGTTCTCAGATTTGCTCTATTTTTAAGCTCATCGAATACTCCTCACCAATATTTTGACTGCAATTTCTCCATTCCTGAACTATGGCTTTGCAATGATGTGATTTGTTATGACTAATCCTATTATTCCTATCATTAGTGATTATTAAAATAGACATTATTGTTATTTTTAGGATAGAGGGACACATCTTTTCAATGCGCACTACACACACACCACACACACACACACACACACACACACACACAGGGGATACTGGAAACGTCCCATTGACTTACTCACACACATGCAAACTGGAAGAGGCCTGGACATCAACCACAACCACTTCATTCACTCGAGACTAAATGTCTCTGAGAATTCTATATCCAGTTCCAGGAGCCATGTGCTAAGGCACGAATTAATGATCTGAAGCTGACTTAGAAATAAACTACTGCCTTCCTGTACTTTACAGACTCTAAGACACATCTTTTCCCCCTCATTTTAACAGCTGTGAAATCGAGTTGTGTCTTACAAATGATGCCATGTCAGAGTTTAATTGGCAGTGATTTTCATTTGTCTGTTAGTGATACACAAGAAATAGTAGCATATCTTACAATTGATAGCATCTTTGATTTAACTGAATGCAATAGCATAGATCTGGAGAGGCAGCCATGAAGGAGGTTAGTGGAACCATGAATGATTGGCACGGATAGAAGAAGGTTGAGTAATTGGGGTAGAAAATAGCAAAGGTGAATAAATAAGAGAATTCACAATCATAGACTAGTAATATTTTAGTTGAAAAACTGCACAAAGGTCAGCTTGTCCATGATCATCATCCTCAAATATTTTGAGCACTACCATGTGTAAGAAGTGAACACACTTGTTTTATATAGCTCCTGAAGGCAGAATGAAGACCAACAAGTGAAGTAAATGATGTTCTTTTGGGCTTAAAGATTCAGGATTTTAGAAATTTGAATTGGCCAGTAACTTGGTGAATGTCCCTGTGGAAAATTAAAATTTATGGGAAGGAGTCAGGAAGAGGCATATAGCTCTAGAGGATATCCTGCTTTGAGTTTGAGATTTGATAAAGCAACTTCTCTTTCAATTTTAATATCCTAAAACTAAACTTCATGCCCATCTTAACCTCTACTAGAAAATTAATTTATGCACATAATAAAAACCTATAATGGAGAAATTTATAGGAAGATGTTAATGATAGAGTAAGAGTCGGCCAATATAGCCATTGATGGGGAGATATTTAAATAAATACCACAATTGTACAACTTGGTTAACTATTAAACAGAGGTTTAACATAACCAGTGTGTGGGCCAGCAAGTGGTGTCTTGGTTAAGGTGTTGACTTCCATGTGGCTGACCATGGTTTGAATTCTGGAACCAGTGGCTTGAAAATCGTGCTGGGTACGTGTGTGTGTGTGTGTGTGTGTGTGTGTGTGTGTTTGTGTGTGTATGTGTACCCAAAATCCCAAGAGGGAAATGGAGGATAAGGGACTACAGCTTGTGCATTCCTCTTGAGGGTGGGAAATGATTTTTCACTTTCCCTCTTTATGTCTCTATTTCTCTCTAGCACATACACAAGTTCTATGGCAAAAACCTAAAATAAATAAATATAAAATAACCATTTGAAGAATATGCACTAGCAAGGAAATTGAGTCTGATAAAGTCTTAATTAGGTGAATAAATTATAATATAAAATTACATCTTCATTGATTATACATAAAAATAATATGTCTTCATAGGGACAAGGACTACACAGGAGCAGGGAAATGAAGACAAGCGATGCTGGTAGGTAGCAGTAGATCCGGAGGTGACTTTTTATCTTTTTTACTTTTTAATTTCCATTATTATTGTGGCTAAGCTGTCTATGTAATTTCTTTTTTTATCTTGATATTTTATCTTTTTTAATGTAAAGTATGAATATTTATTTCAGACTTTAGATTCCAATCAATTTCACAAAACAAAATCTCATTTCTCTTGTCAGGATAGCTGAGGCCTCTGTGTTAGGATGATTTCATGGAAACTGAGGGAACACATTTCATCAGGATTATCACAAAGTCTCTGGCACCCACTATATCCCAGCCTTAGGAAGGGAAAGAAACAAAATTTACCACCATAGGGCTGAACAAATAGTACGTACACTAATGTAAATGAGCAAGTAAACTTTGGTAAATCTGCATTTTTTTCTAAAGTTTTTTTATTTCATTTTTTAATACATTCAATTACCTTTTTTAGCTTACAAAGTGAATATTTCACTATGTGAACATTTCTCCCTAGTCCAGTTGGTTAAACTATAAAATACCTTCAACAGATAATACCACATTTCTTTGTCCCATTAATGCTTTGCCTCCCTATTTTTCTTCTAAATGTCTTTCCTCAGGCCCTACTCTTACACACACACTATATCTGGTATTTATACCCACTTACTGTGTTTTTATATCCTTCAGTCAATCAGTTTCAGTCACAGAGTGCAGACACTCAGTATATATTAAGTGAGGACACACACTGTCTCTCCTTCACATCCTGGCTTGCCTCATTTAGCAGTAAATCTTCCATATTCTTCCACTTTCTGTCAAAAGCCAGGGTTTTGTTGTTTTTTTATGGCTGAATAATATTCCATAGAGTATATGTGCCACAGTTTTTCAATCCATTCATCTGTTCATGGGCATTTGGGTTGGTTCCATGTCTTACCAATTGTGAATAGTGCTGCAATAAACAATGATGTGCAAGTACTTTTCCGATTAAGAATTCTTCTGTCCTTTGGGTAGATACCAAGGAGTGGGATTGCTGGATCATATAGTACTTCTATTTGTAGATTTCTGAGGAATCTCCAAATTGTTCTCCACAGTGGCTGTACTAATTTACATTCCCACCAGCAGTGTAAGAGAGTTCCCCTTTCACCACACCCCCGCAAACACTTACCATTTTTCTTTTTAATCTTAGACATTCTGACTGGGGTTAGGTGGTATCTCATTGTGGTTTTGATCTGCATTTCCCTTATGATGGGGGATGTTGAGCATTTTTTTCATATGCCTTTTGGCTATTCATATGTCATCTTTCGAGAGTGTTTTTTCCAACTCATTCTCCCATCTTTTAATAGAGTGGATGATCTTTTTTCCAAACAGCTGCTTGAGTTCCTTGTATATTCTTGTTATCAGTCCCTTATCTGATGCATAATTTACAAAAATATTTTCCCATTCTGAGGGCTGTCAATTCATACTAATTACTGTGTCTTTTGTCATGCAGAAACTTCTTAATCTGGTGTAATCTCACTTTCTGTTATGGAGGAAATTAGAGCCTGTTCCTACTGGACGGAAACAAACTGAAGCCTCTCCAATATGACAGTTAATATCTACTTTAAGTTTCTGATTTGATGCTCCTTCCCGAAACACTTACCTTTTATTTAATTTTTAAATTTTATGTAAGTTGCATGCACTTGCTAGAAGAAGTGAGAAAGCATCCTCCAAGGAGGAGACCCACATTGAAATCCCTTCCCCATCCTCCTCTTGGGATTTTGGGCATGAATGCACTCACTCTTGGCTTGATTTTCAAACCACTGGGCCCAGGACTTGAACCACACAGACAGCCCATGTGGGATCCAACCACCATAATCAACATGCCACCAGATGCCCCAATACTATCTTTATAAAGAATAATGTTATATTGTCTATACCTAATTACCTAATTTAAAAGAAAAAAACCTGTTAGTTATTTCCTTTGGATTAGGAAACCTAGTAAAAAATTACTGATGCAATAAGAACAACATGAATCCAGAGATTTGGAGGAACCTCTTACACTGTCCTTCCACTAAAAGAACTCATCATCTATGTCAAAAACAACCATATACAAATAAATTGTATAGTAAATCACACCATCTAGAGGTGCCCAAGAATGTAGAGGGAAACAGGGCAGAAGAGAGAAGGACATGTAATTTAGACTATGTGGAAGGTATCAAGAAAAGCTTCACAGGAAGCACCATTTCAAAGGTTAATTGTTTTATTTTATCTAAATAACAGATGTTCTTATTTTTTAAAATCGAATAAACTGTATTATATTTGAAAAAGCAATCTCCTTTCCCACCCACCATGAAGCTTTAACTCTGCTCTCCAGGGACAATTCTTCAACTATTGGGTTGTCAGAAAAGTCATGACATATTTTTTTTTGTTTTTCTATACAAAAATACATCATGACTTTTTCAACAACCCAGTATTTTATGGCCTTCCAGTAATTATCTACCTAACTCTAAATAAGATGCTTAGACTACTACATACATTTTAGGCTTTACAGATTGACTTCATGTTATAGAAGATAAAGAGTTAGATTTTTATTTTTAATTTGCCAGAGGACATGTGTGCTCTCCAGAGAAAGACAGCGAAACAGAGAAAAAGGGAGAAAGCAATACCCATGGGGGCATGATCACACTGTAATCCCTTCTCTGTTTCACTACTTGGTGGGATTTGGGACATACATACACATGCACCCAGCATTTTTTTAATAATTTTTATTTATTAATTTTAATTATTATTTATACATTTAATCACTGTATATCATTTAGATTCTATAGAGACTTTACCCAGCATGACACACATCCACTGGAGCCAGGATTAGAAACTGGCTGGCCACATGGGATAAGGCTCCCTTGGGTGTTAGGGCATGGAGTCAACTCAAGAGTATAGTTTCTTACATCACCTTCACCCCCATCCTCTTAATTTAATTATATTTCCAAAACTTGGCTAATCAATACTGCTAATCAATACTGTTGCGTGCAACAAGGTGACTGCAGTAGTCCTCTGCCATCTGCAGTTTTCTTCTCTGTAGTTTCAGTTACCCATGATCCAGCACACTTTAATATTTTGAGAGAGAGAAACCACACTGAAAAAAAAAATGAACAAATTTTAAAAGTATACTAACAGTTCTGGGGGGGGGAGTTCTATGAGAAAGGATATATAATCATAGTAAATTTAAATGCAGTAGTCCTTCACACAATTTTTATTAAAGTATACTATAACTTTTCTATTTTATTAGTAGTTATTGCTGCTAATCTATTGCTGTACCTAATTTGTAAATGTTAAAATGGGGATATATGTATAGGAAAAGCCATCTCATATATAAGGTTCAGTACTATCCACGGTTAATCCCCTCGGGGGTCCTGGAAAGTATTGCCTGAGGAAAAGAGAGGACTACTGTATGTAAATGTTTATTATAAACCAAGTAAGGTACTCTGACCACTTATCCTTTCTCAGAGAAACTATTTTTCTATAGTTGCTAATAGATTTTTATTCATTTGTTTCAATGTGCTCATCAGTATTTTTCTACAAATGCCTCAACAGATATCTAGGAATCTTTCAGCAATTTTTACAACTGCTCTACCACAGTTTCAAACACTAGCCATTTCTGCCTCCGCCGCCTTCTTTTCCCGAGGATGCCGCATCCTCTCCGCTACAATCCACACTCCTGCTTCTATCTAGACCCTGTGACCTCCAGACCTGCTACCCAGCTTTCACTATAGACCTCCTTTTCTCCACTCTCGTCCACCCTAAGCATTAAATGTCCTCGTTTGTAAATCCTGTGCCTTCTTCCTTGATCAACTCCCTTATTTTATAAAGCACATCCTTTAGTAGCTTCCTAAGAAGAGATATATAGCGGGCAAAATGAACCTTTCATGTCAGAAAATGTTTATATAACACCTCATACCCTCAATCAATAATTTGACTGAATATAGATTCCCAAGTTGAAAATAATTACTCCTTGCAATTTTGAAAATATTACTTTTCTGTTCCAGCCTCCAGTGTTGCTGTGATAAAGTCCGAAGCCATTATAAATTCTGAACCTTTTCTCTCTCATCCTCTCTCTCTCCTTCTTTCATCTTTATTTCAAGTGTTCTAAAATTTCCCACACTGGGGCTTGGTGGGGAGCCCTTCTGCATGCAGGGTGATGAACAATCAGGAAGCCTATCAATCTAGAAATTCACCTTATTTAGTTCTGGAGATATTCTTACATTCTTTGATGATTTTATCCTTTCCATTTTCTCTATCTTCTCTTTTTATTTATTTTTTTCTTTTTTTTGGAGAGGTTTTTGCTATAGGGTGCATGCGCTTGCCAGACAGACAGAGAGAGACAGAGAGACAGAAAGTGAGAAATCACCCCCCAGGAAGGATGGCCATGCCACAATCCCTTCTCCTCCATTCTCCTCTCGGGATCTTGGGCATGCACGCACACACGCCCAGCGTGAGTTTAAGCCACCGAGTCCGGGACTCGAATCGCGGTCGACTACGTGGGAGTCCAGGGACATAGCCATTATACTAACTGCTGGTCCCTCTATCTTCTCTTTTTTGAAGCTGCTCATGTTTAGAAATGAAAGTTCCTGAGCTGAGATCTAATTTTCTTCCTTTTTCTCCATTATTTATTCTGTTTTGCAACAGAGTTATTTTTCAAAAATTTTATGTACTTTTACATTTATTTGAGGGGGTTATGAAATAAAAATACTTTTCCACCAAGAACTCTTTATTGCTCTGATCTTTTTTTTCTTAATCATCCAGTTTGTTTATTTGTTTTTGTCTTTCTCAAGATATTAGTGGCAGATTTTTTTTAAGGTTTTCCTCAGCTCCCAGCATTGTTTCTGCTTCACTGAATTCCTTTTCATTGTTATTTTTGGTGGTTTGTTTATTTCTTTGGTTAGTTGATTTTTTGATGTGTTTCTGTCTCTTTCATCTGAAATACTTTCCTCAAATAGCCATTATTCCAGATTGTCCATTTGTTTTCATGAGTGAAGCACCAAATGTCTTATTTAAAGCTTTGTGAACATGGGCAGAGATTTAATTGCTGAGTTTTACTTGGGGCGATGAAAGCGCATGTCATCCTTATTAGTGGAAATCTTCGAATATCTGTCTCTGGAAATCTTTTCTCTGGAACTACTTCACTTCACAAAATGGTCTTCCAAAATTGCTACTAGAAAGACTCAGGATTGGGATGCATGCCTCTACTAGTCTTCCAAAGTAATAGGGGAAGGTGTTGCGGGTCCAGAGCTCACTATGTAGATGTGACTTAATCCCATGCCACACCACCTCACTCTCCCGAGATTTTGGTGTCCCTGAGATCAGAATTGCACTAATTTAATCCCCAAAGAATAGCTTTTGATGTCCTGCAAGAGAGTAAAAATCAATGAAGAAATTGCCTACTGGCTATGAAAGATTGGAAGAGACCTAAGCCCTTGGAGTGACAGGCAGTCACTCTGTTTTAGCCCGGGTCTCTGACCTTCAGCTCTTGGCACTGATCTTGCAGAACCTCTCAGAGTTCCAGGGGCAAGTCATCTTTGGCACTTCAGTGGGCACTTTCTCACTCTGCTAAGTCACTTGCCACATCGACATTTGGTTCCTATCTTTAGAAAAATGCTTGAACTCTTCTATTCACTATTGTCGCTCTTACTATTCTTATGCTTGCAGATAAAAATCTTGACTCTCTGTCACTATTCACCTTCTGTCATCAAGGGTTTGGGGTGGGAGAAGCAGGAAGTCTGTGTGGGCAATGTGATATATGATTAATTGGAAGCCTAATGTCAATTTTAAAGGAACAAGAGTTACCCAAGTAGAAAAAATAGTCTAGGCAGAGTTCTACCTAATAGTCTCTTAGTAGATATATATAATTATCTGTCCTTTGTAGCATCTTCTGACATTCCAAGAAAAGATAGTGAAGTTGCATAGGATTCAATTTTCAAACTCAAGTTACAGAACACAGACATCGCTCCAGGTCTTTCACTAAGTAGTTGTGTGTCCATGAGGAAAACCTAGCTTTTCTGAAGCTCCATTTCTTCATTTGTCAAGTATGGAGAATAATCGGGCCTACTAGTTAACTGCCTTGAGCCAACTAAGTGAGATGATACCTTATGAAGAGTTTAGCACCATGTCTAGCAAACAGAAAGCACTAACTAAACTCAAGTCATAGTCAACACTATCATCATTTCACTACACAAATAGATATTAGGAGGGAAAATCTGACTAAAAAGCCTGGAAAAAATACCTTAGGTGTGCAGAAAATGAAACTGTATGGAGTCAGTGATGGGATTATGAAAAGTTTAAATCGGATTCTGTCTTCAGACAGAAACTAGGATTGAACAAAGCTGTAGTATCTGTTCAGGTGCTACTTAGGCACTTATCCTATAGTACTTACTAAGAGGTAGCTATTTTGTCATTGTTATTAAATATGGAAAGAATAGGACAAAGGAGGCACCTTGAAAGTTTAGAAGTGGAAAGTTGAAATTAAGCTGCGGCAGAGATTGACTACCAGACTTAAAAACTAGCTTAGAGGTATACTCTGCTCCTTAGTCAACTCCTGATGGGTTGTCCCAGTCTCTTCTTCTACAGGGCCCTGGCTTTACCTAAACACACCTCATTATCTGGTCATCTCTTTTCCACGAGAGACTAAGAGTGAGTTAAAATCTCCTCTATAGCTCCGGCACCTAACACAGAACCTAGCACACCATAGCTTTTGATAATAAATGAAAACTACTTAAACTTTCTACATAAACATTTTTTAAGAGCAAGTTTGAGGTAACAGAACAAAACAGCTGATATGTTTTTCATTTTATGCTCATGACCTGACAAGTCCGAAAATATTCCATATTTCAGGCTTTTTAAAAAAAAAAAAAAAAAGTTTCTTATGCATAAACTAGGCACATTGAGCAGTGCTGAAGTAAACAACCTCTTTTGGCTCCAGCCCTTCCTGAACTTCAAGGCTGGCAAATCCCACCCGCGCCTCCGCCTCCGTGGCAGTACTGGCCCGCCTCCCACACCCTTGACAAAAGGTTTGATAGTAAAGCATTTCAGGAAAGGCCTACAGTGCTGCTTTTGTTTTTACTAAATGTACTTACCAGGATTTTCTTATTAGCTAGACATTTGGTCACAGATTATTAAGATGAAACAATGCTTGTTAAAACAAATGAAAAAAAGATGCTCTCTGTAATGTCTTGAATGTTACTCTTTAAAGACTTGCCAAATTGCAGGATTCTACAATGTTTCCTGTCACTAAAGGGAATGAATAACTTATTCTGTATAGTACCCAGGGTTGAAAAGTTTCCTAAGATGAAACATCATATTTTAATGGTGCATTCATAGTTTTCAAAGTGCTGTCATGGGTTTATATCATTTGGATTTTGACAATTGTCCAATGAGAAGAATTCTATTCTTACAGTGGAGAAATGCAGACTCAGTGAGGGCTAAGAGTCTCAAACGAAGGTCACACAAGGAGTTGAAAACACACAAGATAGCAGAAACAGAGGAGGATGAGCAGCAGTCTGGAAGGAAAGGGAGCGAGGTTGTCTTTCTGCCCCTGAGTCTAGTAACTTATGCAACCTTGAGCAAGTTACTTCCTCTCCTTTGGTCTCAGCTTCCTGAGAAATGAAAAGGTTAAATTTAAAGCATTTCCAGTTCCAATATTCTGAAATCCTATAATCTGATCTAGCTTGAGCTCTTTCCAAAGCACACCACCACAGTACATTAATTATTCTTGGGTTCTTGGTTCTTCTGCACCAAGAACCCATGTATTTCTCAATGTCCAGTTGCTTACCTCGAAAGACAGCAAACCGTGCACAGATAAACTGAGTAGCTGCGATTTGGCAGGCAGCATTCTGGGCAGTAATGGTGCCCACAGGAGATGGGGTACCTACCTTCAGAGGATTTACAGACTAGGGGAGACATATAATCAGCCATGAAGCAAGGCCATGGCTGCAAAAACAGAGATGAAATACAAGCTGCAGGTGAAGCATTGATTGGTTTATAAATTAAATGAATAAATTCAAGCAAGCCCAGAAAGTTCAGATTTGTCTTCCTTAAGAAGAGACATTTGAGTTGATTCTTTATTAACGAGCAGGAATACGACATCGTGGCAATATATACAAATGCACAGGCAAGGCGGCAGAGGGTAGCATGAAGCACCTGGAGAACTTCCAGACCTTTCGGCGTTGGAAAGACTGGTAGGAACAGTAGTGCACCAGGCTGGACAACAGGGCCAGGATCGTGAATGGCTGCTGTTCCACGTGCTGCCACTTCTTAGTCTTGTTTTATTTATGTTCTACCTTGCTCAGAAAAGGATTTGAAGTAGCTTATTTAAGAGAGAGCAATAATAAATCAACAAAAGTTCAGAACACCATAATAAGAAAATGTACACGGATCAGAAATAAAGAAACCTAAAGATCAGTTAGGCATCAGGATTTATTAACCTAGGTATCACAGCATAGCTTTTCTATAGTTTTTTTGTTTGTTTATTAAGGTTTTAGATAGAAGGTGTGTGCTTGCCAGAGAGATACAGAGAGACAGTGAGAGGGAACATGAGAAAGTACCCGCCA
>NW_006159608.1:1898081-1910581 GCF_000334495.1 Tupaia belangeri chinensis | reverse complement strand
TGAAACAAAGAGCAAGAAACCTTACCAAAGGATGTCCTATTTGTGTGGGCAACTTTGACTTTTATGCCTGAACCCACAGAAGAACAATCTCACACTCTTTTCCTCTTGTAGGTTTGTTTAACAGAAAAGTTTGAAAATACTTCCTTCTGCATTTTCTCATCAAACCAACTCCTAGTCATCTCCTATAGAGTCTTACCCTTCTCCAGTTATGTTATTCCACACATTTGATTGTTGTGGTTTGTTTAACGTCTGTCTACCCTCATAGAATGAGAAACTGGCTGCCTTGACTCATTTCTGGCACAGAATCTGGCTTGGAATAAGGAGCCAATAAATTCTTAAGTTTATGAACTATTGATCTCTGGTTTTCATAGGTTAAACTGTCCCCTCGGCCTCATTCATTTATTGAAGTCTTTGCTGCTAGCATCTGAGACCATGAAGATAGGGCCTTTAAAGAAGGAATCAAGCTACAACAAGTTCTCCTGGGTGAACCTTAATTCAATCTGACTGGTGTCCATTTAAGAAGATGATATTTGGATGTAAAGACATAATAAAGGGAAGAAGATGTGAAAACTTAATCAAGAAGAGAGCCCTGAACAGATATTTACCTTAAAGGCTTCAGAAGGAACAAACACTGCCAACACCTTGATCTTGGACTTCTAACCTCCAGAACCTTAGGATAATAAATTCCTGTTGTTTTGGTTGCTCAGTTTCTGGAACTTTGTTATGTAGCCCTGGTAGGCTTCTACAATGATTTTCAGATCTTAAGGATGACCTTACCTACCACTACTATGTTTTTCGAATTGGGCACATGATGAAATCAAGAACATTTCAAGGACAGTAAGAATAATATTGTCTTCCTAAGGCAGTCATTATTGTGGTGGCAAAGGCCAAATCTGCATTGGAAGTTCGTGGTGTGTCCTAGTAATGAGAGATACCTCTTTCCCCATTTCCAAGCCCTGTGTGGAATACAATCACATAGACCACCAGGTTCATGTATGAACTCCAGGGTTAACTAGCTATGTGATATGAGACCAGATGAGTAATCTCTCTTTGTGCCCCCTTTTTAGGGCAGGCATAGTATAGTACAACTAAATAACCAAGATAAGACCCATCTTCATTGGCACAGTCAGTAGTTCTCTGAAATGCAAGCCACCTGACCCAGCCTGAGTAGGTATCCGTAGCCCAGTTAACCTGAAACACAGCAAAGGGGAGGGGATTACAGTGTGACAAAATCCTGTTAAGGGCACTTTTCTGTCTCTCTCTCTTTCTTTTTCTCATGTATGCACTCTCTATCATGAATAAATAGAAACTTTTAAAAAGAGCCACACATTTGTTAACTCCTCGTATTTTGCATATAAGCATATAATAAGACCCAAAAAATGTTTGTTAGTCTCCTTCTTTGTAATGGAATATATTCTCTACAAGAGAAGCAGACTCTTTTTTTCTTTTATTATTATTATTATTATTTATATATTCAATCACTATACGTCATTTAGATTGTAAGAGATTTTACCCAGCATGATACATTTCTCAATCCAGTTGAGAATACTATACACATCCTCATCAACAGATAACAAACTATGTCTGTGTCCCACAAATATCTTATCTCTCCATTTTCCCCCTAATTTCCATTCCTGTATTCTTCCCCTACCACATTCTTCTTCTACTTTGTCTCTAGTGTCCATTACAATTTTTAATGCTTTTATGTCCTCAAGTCTTTCAGTCTCTACCATACAGTGCAGACAGTCTGTATATGTTAAGTGGAGACATACAATGTCTCTCTTTCATAGCCTGACTTACTTCACTCAGCAACAAATCTTCCATATCTGTCCATTTTCTATCAAATTCCAGGGTCTTGTTTTTTTTTATGGCTGAATAATACTCCATGGAGTACATGTGCCACACTTTTTCAATCCATCTATCCGTTTGTGGACATTTGGATTGGTTCCATGTCTTAGCAATCACAAATAGTGCTGCAATAAATATAGTTGTGCAAGCGCTTTTCTGACTAAGCGTTCTCCTGTCCTTTGGGTAGATACCCAGGAGTGGAATCTCTGGATCATATGGTAGTTCTATTTGAAGGTCTTTAAGGAACCTCCATATTGTTCTCCACAGTGGCTGGACCAATTTTCATTTCCACCAACAATGTAGGAGTGTTCCCCTTTCACCACATCCCCGCCAGCACTTATCATTTTTTTTTGTTTGTTTTATTAATCTTCACCATTCTGACTGGGGTTAGGTGGTAACTCATCGTGGTTTTTATCTGAATCTCCCTTATGATGAGGGATGTTGAGCATTTTTTCATATGCATTTTGGCTGCTCGTATGTCTTCCACAGAGAGTTGTTTATTCTGCTCATTTTCTCATCTTTTAATTGGATTAATCATTTTCTTCCAGTTAAACTGCTTGAGTTTTCTGTGTATTCCAGTTATCAGTCCCTTATCTGAGGCATGGTTAACAAAAATTCTCTCCCATTCTGAGGGCTGTCAATTCACACTAATTACAGTGTTCTTTGTTGTGCAGAAGCACCTTGATCTGATGTAATCCCACCTGTCTATTTGGGGCATTATTGCCTCTGCTTTGGGGGTCTTGTATAAGAAGTCTTTGCCTACTCCAATGTCTCCCAGAGTTTCCCCAGTAGGCTCTTTTTAACAGGTTCAATTTTAAGGCGATTTTTTCCTTTAATATTATAATCTGGTATCATTTTACATTAGGCAGAAAAATGTAGTTAAACTAAAAAGAGAAATGACAAAAAGGTCCCATTCGAGTTTAGGAAGTGAATTAAAATTTTGTAAACTAAACCAAGCAAGTATTTTAATTTTTTTTTTTTTTTGAGAGGTTTTCACTATAGGGCGCATGCGCTAGCCAGACAGACAGAGAGAGATAGAAAGCAAGAAATCACCCCCCAGGGGGGATGGCCATGCCGCAATCCCTTCTCCTCCATTCTCCTCTCGGGATCTTGTGCACGCACGCACAGGCCACAGGCGACCGGCATGAGTTTAAGCCACCGGGTCCAGGACTTGAACTGCGGTCGACTAACGGCTGGTCCCTAATTTTTTTTTTGGAGAGGTTTTTCGCTATAGGGCACGTTCGCTCGCCAGAGAGAGAGAGACAGAGAGACAGAAAGCGAGAAATCACCCCCCAGGGGGGATGGTCACACGGCAATCCCTTCTCCATTCTCCTCTCGGGATCCTGAGCACGCACGCACACGTGCCCGGCGTGAGTTCCAAGCCACCAGGTCCAGGACATGAACTGCAGTCGACTACGTGGGAGTCCAGTGACATAGCCATTATGCTAACTGCTGGTTCCCCCTAATATTTTTTTTTTTTTTAAAGACAAGCTTGGAGGCCAGCAGGTGGCATGGTGATTAAGGATGCTGGACTCCCATATGGCAGACTGTAGTTCTAGTCCCAGACCTTGCAACTTGCTTTCTCACTTCCTCTCTCTCTCTCTTCCTCTCTCTCTCTCTCTCTCTCTCTCTCTCTCCTTCTCTCTGCTCAAAATGAAAACAAATAAATAGATAGTTAAATAAAATAATACTACTAAAAAATAAGACAATCCTGGTTCACTGAGTTCACTTAGAAACTTTGGCTGAGGGTTTACACTTAGAACAAATGTTTTCAATTTCATCATAGCTATAGAGCAATTATTTTGGTACAAATTGACTTACCATGAAAGAATAGTAAAAATGCAGTGCTATCATTTACCCCAACTCTAAACCATGTCAACCAAATCATTGATGGGGTAAATTCAGCCTCCACATCTAGTAAATGTGTTTTGTTTTTTTTTTTACCCTAATACCCACTCTGATTTTTGTTGTTTAATTTAATTATTGTTTCTTAGTAACTGAGTAGTCCTTAAACCAAGCAGAGAAAACTCAAAGAAAAGACATTCTCAATCATGAGTTTGAGGACATCAAATTCAAGTGATTGCTTTCCAAAGAGTAAAGCCAGCACTTAAACCAGAGTTATTTTTCCAAAAGTAGCTACAGAGAGATGATTTTTGTACAAGTGCACTTGCCATGAAAGAACAGTAAAACTTCAGTGCTACGGTTTACCAACTCTAAACAGTTTTACAAGGATACCAAAACCCTAGGTTAATATTCTGTTTCATTTAATATATGTAAAACAGTAGTAACAATTAAACAGGCCAAGCTCTCTATAAAAGTGAAAGTCCTTCTAATGTACATTTAACATCATCGCTGAAGAATTCGAGTACTGCCTCAAATTTGAAATTCTGCTAGGAATTATATAGTGTTCAGCAAATTTAAATCACAGAAGGTGAGCCAAGATCACTGCAGACAAGAACACTAAAAGTAGGAGATGTGGTAGTTAACACTCTTAACAATAAACAAGCTCCCACCGCGTGTGTGCATATGTGCCCAAGATCCTGGGAGGAGAATGGAAGAGAAAGGATTATGGCATGGCCATTCCCCTGGGGGGGGGGGTGATTTCTGACTTTCCTTCTCTCTGTCTCTGTTTTTCTTTCTCTTCTCAATGAGCACATGTGCCCTAAGGCACAAACCTCTTTTTTTTAAAGAAAAATAAAATAAATAAATAAATGAGGAAGCAGGAAAAAAACATAGAAGTTGGTCACGACCACATAAAATCATGGAATTAATGTTGTTGTTGTTGTTGTTGTTGATGCACAGAATGTCAAGTGTACCATAAGCTCCAAGACATTATTATACTCTAACCTGACAGGACAAGACAGGACAACTGCAGAGATCACTCAAAGGCGGGGTGGGGGGGGCATCAATAACATGACACTCTGAAGGGTCCTTGATTAGCCAGGCCAGTTGAAAATAGTTATGTAATCTCGCCAAGCCATTCTTTTTCTCCAAACGAAAATGATTATTCATATTCATATTTAGTCTATTCTACAGGGTTGGAGTGAGTTCAAAAGCAGAAGTAATTTCTAGAGTCACTTACTTGATTTCACACCTGGTTTTCTCCCCTTTTCTCTTGGCTCCCGGGACCCCACACACTGTCCTGTTTCCTTCTGATACATCAGCCTCTTACTTTGATTCTGTTCTCCAATTTTTTAAATGTTGGAGTAACCTAGACTTGGACTTTATTCTTTTCTTTCTTCTCTGTCTAAAGTTTCTCCCAGACAATCTTAAATCTTTAGGTGTGATCCATTTTGCTAATCATGCCCACATCTGGATCTCCAGACCTAACTTTGCTTCTAAACTCCAGACTTACGCTAACTTGATACCTCCAGTTGATGTCTAATAGGCATCTCAAACATTATATGGCCAAAATAGACTTCTTGGTTCTCCATTATTCAATCTCTTCTTACCCTAGTCTTCTCTATTTTAGTCAACATTATCTTCTCATTCATTCAAACTAGAAAATATAGATGTTGTCTTGATTCTTCTCTTTTCCCCATACCATGTCTGATCCATCAGTAAGATCTACTTCTGAAACAGATTTCAAATCTGTCCTCTTATCTCTGCCTCTACCACCATTGTTCTCGTACAAGCCACCATCTTTGCTCATCTGAATGCTCACAGTCAACTCTCAGTTGGTCCTCCTGTTTTCCTATTGGTCTATGCAAACTTTTTACGTATATTGTAGCCATTATACATACAAATTTAATAACATATTATATAATAAATATAGCAAATGTAGTATTTCAATTTAAAAACCCACCAAAATTTAAAACATACATGTATATGTAAAAAAAATTTTAAAACAACAAAGGCCTAGAATAATAGTCACAAAATCTATGATACATTTAGTTCCTTAGAAGAAAATAAGATAAGAATGAAGGACAGAATGTACTTTATTTTTACACAGAACAGTCTTTTATTAAAAAAAAAAAAACCTAAGAACTTAAAGTGAACATATCAGTCTATTAAAATGTCCATTTTGGTTGAACATGTGGATATTGTCACAAATTTCTTCTAATTTTCTCAAACTAAGAGGAAAATAAACACAGAGAAATGAAGACAGACAGAAAAAGAGCCAAGAAAAGAGGAAAATATTCTTGAGCTGAAAAAGAACATTAAAACTTTAAACATAAAATTTTCTACACATAAACAGGTGGTAAAATATTAGAATCTTAAGATAAAAAAAAAAAAGTCTTGCTCTATTCCTGGTAGTTGAAATGTTTCTATTTGCTTCACACTGTACAAAGCCTTATAAATATAAATCAGATAATACCCATTTAAAGTCCCCTAATGGCTTCCAGAAACATTTAGAACCAAATGAAATTCCTTACCATGGCACACACAGTACTATCATATCTTGCCTCTAGACACCTTTCCAACTTCCTCTGACCCTGTGATAACTATCTTGGTCCAGCTATGTCCCCCTCTGCCAAACACAAGTTCCTTCCCACATAAAACCCTTTGTAGTGGTGCCACGTCTTCCTGGATTGTTCTTTCCCCAGAACTGA
Source organism: Tupaia belangeri chinensis (assembly GCF_000334495.1). NCBI lineage: Eukaryota > Metazoa > Chordata > Mammalia > Scandentia > Tupaiidae > Tupaia > Tupaia belangeri. Next base: position 1,904,180 of record NW_006159608.1, on the reverse strand, counting down.
ACTTGGCTAGAAACTTCTTGTCATGTAAGCTGTTCCAAGTATAACTCCCCTTGACCAACCAATGTAAAGGCATTTCCCAGACACTCTTGGACCATATCACCCCATTAGAATATTCTCCACAACACTAACCACAAAATCGAATGTTTTATTGTGTGTTTATTGACTGTTTTGCTTCATTTTCTGCTGTATCAATTCAGATTCTCTAAGAGGCAGGTGCCAAGAAGGAATTAGATATATACCAGATTTATTGAGGCCAACAGCTGTGAAGGGCAAAGGAGCAATGAACAGGAGTGGGCAGAGAAAGCTTTCAGACTATGACACTGATCAGACACCTATGCAAGGAGAGAGGGAAGGAAAAGAGAATTGGCTAAAAAGTTGCACACAAGAAAGGAGTTCTAAGAAAGTTAAACCAACGAGGAGTCAACAAGCAAAGAAAGCACTTGGGAGGAATGTTGGAGGAATTCAGTGTAGGGCAGAAAAGGTCTGACTTCACTATCCCTGCCATGCTCAGAGTTGGCCAAGAGGAGCCAAGGGAAGCCTGGCTCTGGCACCATCAGATGTCAAAGTCCAACAGCTGTAACCAGCTGAGCTCACTGCTTAGCTTATCTTGAAAAGAGGACTGGGTAGCACATTTCCATAGATACTTTTGGCATTCCTTCTCTCTCTTTCTATCTCTGGCCAGTGAACACACATGCCTTCTGGCAAAAATTGAAAAGGAGAAAAAGAAAAGGTAAAAAGATCCATGTCATCATCCAAGAGTCCAAGAGGTATGCCATTGGACTTGCTTTCTCACTTCCTCTCTCTCTCTTCTTCTCTCTCTCTCTCTCTCTCTCTCTCTCTCCTTCTCTCTGCTCAAAATGAAAACAAATAAATAGATAGTTAAATAAAATAATACTACTAAAAAATAAGACAATCCTGGTTCACTGAGTTCACTTAGAAACTTTGGCTGAGGGTTTACACTTAGAACAAATGTTTTCAATTTCATCATAGCTATAGAGCAATTATTTTGGTACAAATTGACTTACCATGAAAGAATAGTAAAAATGCAGTGCTATCATTTACCCCAACTCTAAACCATGTCAACCAAATCATTGATGGGGTAAATTCAGCCTCCACATCTAGTAAATGTGTTTTGTTTTTTTTTTTACCCTAATACCCACTCTGATTTTTGTTGTTTAATTTAATTATTGTTTCTTAGTAACTGAGTAGTCCTTAAACCAAGCAGAGAAAACTCAAAGAAAAGACATTCTCAATCATGAGTTTGAGGACATCAAATTCAAGTGATTGCTTTCCAAAGAGTAAAGCCAGCACTTAAACCAGAGTTATTTTTCCAAAAGTAGCTACAGAGAGATGATTTTTGTACAAGTGCACTTGCCATGAAAGAACAGTAAAACTTCAGTGCTACGGTTTACCAACTCTAAACAGTTTTACAAGGATACCAAAACCCTAGGTTAATATTCTGTTTCATTTAATATATGTAAAACAGTAGTAACAATTAAACAGGCCAAGCTCTCTATAAAAGTGAAAGTCCTTCTAATGTACATTTAACATCATCGCTGAAGAATTCGAGTACTGCCTCAAATTTGAAATTCTGCTAGGAATTATATAGTGTTCAGCAAATTTAAATCACAGAAGGTGAGCCAAGATCACTGCAGACAAGAACACTAAAAGTAGGAGATGTGGTAGTTAACACTCTTAACAATAAACAAGCTCCCACCGCGTGTGTGCATATGTGCCCAAGATCCTGGGAGGAGAATGGAAGAGAAAGGATTATGGCATGGCCATTCCCCTGGGGGGGGGGGTGATTTCTGACTTTCCTTCTCTCTGTCTCTGTTTTTCTTTCTCTTCTCAATGAGCACATGTGCCCTAAGGCACAAACCTCTTTTTTTTAAAGAAAAATAAAATAAATAAATAAATGAGGAAGCAGGAAAAAAACATAGAAGTTGGTCACGACCACATAAAATCATGGAATTAATGTTGTTGTTGTTGTTGTTGTTGATGCACAGAATGTCAAGTGTACCATAAGCTCCAAGACATTATTATACTCTAACCTGACAGGACAAGACAGGACAACTGCAGAGATCACTCAAAGGCGGGGTGGGGGGGGCATCAATAACATGACACTCTGAAGGGTCCTTGATTAGCCAGGCCAGTTGAAAATAGTTATGTAATCTCGCCAAGCCATTCTTTTTCTCCAAACGAAAATGATTATTCATATTCATATTTAGTCTATTCTACAGGGTTGGAGTGAGTTCAAAAGCAGAAGTAATTTCTAGAGTCACTTACTTGATTTCACACCTGGTTTTCTCCCCTTTTCTCTTGGCTCCCGGGACCCCACACACTGTCCTGTTTCCTTCTGATACATCAGCCTCTTACTTTGATTCTGTTCTCCAATTTTTTAAATGTTGGAGTAACCTAGACTTGGACTTTATTCTTTTCTTTCTTCTCTGTCTAAAGTTTCTCCCAGACAATCTTAAATCTTTAGGTGTGATCCATTTTGCTAATCATGCCCACATCTGGATCTCCAGACCTAACTTTGCTTCTAAACTCCAGACTTACGCTAACTTGATACCTCCAGTTGATGTCTAATAGGCATCTCAAACATTATATGGCCAAAATAGACTTCTTGGTTCTCCATTATTCAATCTCTTCTTACCCTAGTCTTCTCTATTTTAGTCAACATTATCTTCTCATTCATTCAAACTAGAAAATATAGATGTTGTCTTGATTCTTCTCTTTTCCCCATACCATGTCTGATCCATCAGTAAGATCTACTTCTGAAACAGATTTCAAATCTGTCCTCTTATCTCTGCCTCTACCACCATTGTTCTCGTACAAGCCACCATCTTTGCTCATCTGAATGCTCACAGTCAACTCTCAGTTGGTCCTCCTGTTTTCCTATTGGTCTATGCAAACTTTTTACGTATATTGTAGCCATTATACATACAAATTTAATAACATATTATATAATAAATATAGCAAATGTAGTATTTCAATTTAAAAACCCACCAAAATTTAAAACATACATGTATATGTAAAAAAAATTTTAAAACAACAAAGGCCTAGAATAATAGTCACAAAATCTATGATACATTTAGTTCCTTAGAAGAAAATAAGATAAGAATGAAGGACAGAATGTACTTTATTTTTACACAGAACAGTCTTTTATTAAAAAAAAAAAAACCTAAGAACTTAAAGTGAACATATCAGTCTATTAAAATGTCCATTTTGGTTGAACATGTGGATATTGTCACAAATTTCTTCTAATTTTCTCAAACTAAGAGGAAAATAAACACAGAGAAATGAAGACAGACAGAAAAAGAGCCAAGAAAAGAGGAAAATATTCTTGAGCTGAAAAAGAACATTAAAACTTTAAACATAAAATTTTCTACACATAAACAGGTGGTAAAATATTAGAATCTTAAGATAAAAAAAAAAAAGTCTTGCTCTATTCCTGGTAGTTGAAATGTTTCTATTTGCTTCACACTGTACAAAGCCTTATAAATATAAATCAGATAATACCCATTTAAAGTCCCCTAATGGCTTCCAGAAACATTTAGAACCAAATGAAATTCCTTACCATGGCACACACAGTACTATCATATCTTGCCTCTAGACACCTTTCCAACTTCCTCTGACCCTGTGATAACTATCTTGGTCCAGCTATGTCCCCCTCTGCCAAACACAAGTTCCTTCCCACATAAAACCCTTTGTAGTGGTGCCACGTCTTCCTGGATTGTTCTTTCCCCAGAACTGAACTTGGCTAGAAACTTCTTGTCATGTAAGCTGTTCCAAGTATAACTCCCCTTGACCAACCAATGTAAAGGCATTTCCCAGACACTCTTGGACCATATCACCCCATTAGAATATTCTCCACAACACTAACCACAAAATCGAATGTTTTATTGTGTGTTTATTGACTGTTTTGCTTCATTTTCTGCTGTATCAATTCAGATTCTCTAAGAGGCAGGTGCCAAGAAGGAATTAGATATATACCAGATTTATTGAGGCCAACAGCTGTGAAGGGCAAAGGAGCAATGAACAGGAGTGGGCAGAGAAAGCTTTCAGACTATGACACTGATCAGACACCTATGCAAGGAGAGAGGGAAGGAAAAGAGAATTGGCTAAAAAGTTGCACACAAGAAAGGAGTTCTAAGAAAGTTAAACCAACGAGGAGTCAACAAGCAAAGAAAGCACTTGGGAGGAATGTTGGAGGAATTCAGTGTAGGGCAGAAAAGGTCTGACTTCACTATCCCTGCCATGCTCAGAGTTGGCCAAGAGGAGCCAAGGGAAGCCTGGCTCTGGCACCATCAGATGTCAAAGTCCAACAGCTGTAACCAGCTGAGCTCACTGCTTAGCTTATCTTGAAAAGAGGACTGGGTAGCACATTTCCATAACCACCACAGCCACTGTGACTTCATGTATGTGGGCAAAATGCACAGATAATGTGATGTCTACTTCACCTTTATTAGGTGATTATTTAAGAACCATTGCTAATAGATGGGCACTTCACTGGGTACCTAGAAGGCATTACTGCACACTTTAGGGTTCTTTGGGGGCCAGCCAGGTGGCCAGAAAAAAAGCAGCCGAGGTCAGTGGAGGCCAGGCATTGGGCTACCCATGGGAAAGTTTGTGTGCTGCTGTTGAATGTGTCTAGGGATCAATATGTTGAACTTTTCCTAGGATAGTCACTGCTGAGTATGGACCCCAATGCTGAGCAACTTCCTTTTACAAGAAGGCCAATTAAGAAATAATATGTATATGTCTATATACAGAGATTTTTCAACTCACTATGGTTCACTTACAGTTTTTTTTTATTTTTTTTACTTTATGATTCTGTTAAAATTTTTTTTAGTCAGCAGGACTACACTTTGAATATCATACAATAGTGTATGGTATCACTTTCAGTACAGTGTATGGTATCACTTTCAGTACAGCATCCAATAATTTACATGAGATATTCAACACTTAATTATAAAATAGGCTTTGTGGTAGATGATTTTGCCCAACTGTAGGCTAATGCATGTGTTCTGAACATATTTAAGGTAGGCTAAAGTAAGCTGCGATATTCAGCAGCTCAGGTGTATTAAATACAGTTTCAATTTACTATAGTTTTACTGGGACAGAACCTCATCCTAAGTTGAAAATCACTGTATACATAAACATGGTTGTGTGTGTGCTTGTGTGCATTTATTATTCAGCAGTTTTATTTCTTTGATTCACAAAGAAAGTAGCCTTAGGACAAGCAGTTAGTGTAATGGCTATGTCGCTGGACTCCCATGCAGTCGACCGGGGTTCATGTCCCTGACTCAGTGGCTTAAAACTCACGCCAGGCGCATGTGCGTGCGTGCCCAAGATCCTGAGAGGAGAATGGAGAAGAAGGGATTGTAGCGTGGCCATCCCCCCTGGGGGGGTGATTTCTTGCTTTCTGTCTCTCTGTCTCTCTCTGTCTGTCTGGCGAGCGCACACGCCCTGTAGCAAAAAATCACTCAGAAATAAAAAAGAAAGAAAGAAAGTAGCCTTACTAGAGTCTACAGAAAATAAATCTATTCTTAATTCTTCAATTACCTACTTTACTGAATAGAAGAATGCCATTAAGAAACCTGATACTACTCTTCAGACACCAAAATGAAAATATCCAGGCTTCTTTGAAAAGCATCAACAATGGCAGCCTTCCAAGTTTTTCATCCTGAAATTGGTGACACCATCGATCACACTCCAAAGCTCAGCAGCCCCAGGTGGCCCCATGGCCTGTGTGTTGAACATATTTCAATTCCGTTCCTACTACTGTAGGGCACAAAAGGCAGAGAAGCAAAAACACTCAGCGCCAAAACTTCAGAGGACGCAGCCTCTATCAGGGGCCTGGCAAGGACAAAGTGCCGTGGAGGTATGTGGAAATACTCTGAGAACTCGCTGGAGTGAACCACAGATAGCGAGTGTGGGAAGAGCATGGATTAGCTGGGCCTCTAAAGAGCGACTCTGCCTTAACAGGGCACACAGCTGACATCCGGCTTGTCCTCAGCTTCTCCAGACATTGGCTTCTCCATGAACACTGGCTCTCCCCGTGCAGATGTGGACAGGAACCCCCGCCCTTCCCCG
>NW_006159608.1:1889141-1897777 GCF_000334495.1 Tupaia belangeri chinensis | reverse complement strand
AGTCAGCAGGACTACACTTTGAATATCATACAATAGTGTATGGTATCACTTTCAGTACAGTGTATGGTATCACTTTCAGTACAGCATCCAATAATTTACATGAGATATTCAACACTTAATTATAAAATAGGCTTTGTGGTAGATGATTTTGCCCAACTGTAGGCTAATGCATGTGTTCTGAACATATTTAAGGTAGGCTAAAGTAAGCTGCGATATTCAGCAGCTCAGGTGTATTAAATACAGTTTCAATTTACTATAGTTTTACTGGGACAGAACCTCATCCTAAGTTGAAAATCACTGTATACATAAACATGGTTGTGTGTGTGCTTGTGTGCATTTATTATTCAGCAGTTTTATTTCTTTGATTCACAAAGAAAGTAGCCTTAGGACAAGCAGTTAGTGTAATGGCTATGTCGCTGGACTCCCATGTAGTCGACCGGGGTTCATGTCCCTGACTCAGTGGCTTAAAACTCACGCCAGGCGCATGTGCGTGCGTGCCCAAGATCCTGAGAGGAGAATGGAGAAGAAGGGATTGTAGCGTGGCCATCCCCCCTGGGGGGGTGATTTCTTGCTTTCTGTCTCTCTGTCTCTCTCTGTCTGTCTGGCGAGCGCACACGCCCTGTAGCAAAAAATCACTCAGAAATAAAAAAGAAAGAAAGAAAGTAGCCTTACTAGAGTCTACAGAAAATAAATCTATTCTTAATTCTTCAATTACCTACTTTACTGAATAGAAGAATGCCATTAAGAAACCTGATACTACTCTTCAGACACCAAAATGAAAATATCCAGGCTTCTTTGAAAAGCATCAACAATGGCAGCCTTCCAAGTTTTTCATCCTGAAATTGGTGACACCATCGATCACACTCCAAAGCTCAGCAGCCCCAGGTGGCCCCATGGCCTGTGTGTTGAACATATTTCAATTCCGTTCCTACTACTGTAGGGCACAAAAGGCAGAGAAGCAAAAACACTCAGCGCCAAAACTTCAGAGGACGCAGCCTCTATCAGGGGCCTGGCAAGGACAAAGTGCCGTGGAGGTATGTGGAAATACTCTGAGAACTCGCTGGAGTGAACCACAGATAGCGAGTGTGGGAAGAGCATGGATTAGCTGGGCCTCTAAAGAGCGACTCTGCCTTAACAGGGCACACAGCTGACATCCGGCTTGTCCTCAGCTTCTCCAGACATTGGCTTCTCCATGAACACTGGCTCTCCCAGTGCAGATGTGGACAGTAACCCCTGCCATTCCCAGTCCCAAGCATTCATTCCTTAATTAAGGACATACTGGGCACAGAGTAGGTTTAGACTACAATTTGTACTGATCCCATGTCCCTTACACAATGACTACATTAATTTGCAATATTAGCCAGTTTAAATCAATTTGGAAATTAATTGGACGATGAAGAAGCTAAATTCTGGTAATTCCAAATTACTCTGTTTCTCATCTTTCTTTTGCAGAAATGGTATTGAAAGGTTAAAAGAGGAAATGTTTTGGTGTCAGAATCTCAGCACTTACCATATGTGTGATCTAGACAACTTTTGGTACTTCATTTTATTTCATAATCTGAAAAATACAGGAACCAACACTTATCTTGCAAAGCATTCATTAAATTATACGTAAAAAGAGAAAACCACAGTGATTGATATAATATAAAAGGAAATGCAGAAAATAACCTTAGAGGGACCAGCAGTTGGCATAATGGCTATATCACTGGACTCCCATGTAGTCGACCGCAGTTCGAGTCCTGGACTCGGTAGCTTAGACTCACACTGGGCGCGTGTGCGTGCGTGCCCAAGATCCCGAGAGGAGAATAAAGAAGAAGGGACTGTGGCATGATCATCCCCCCTGGGGCGGGGGGTGATTTCTCGCTTTCTGTCTCTCTGTCTCTGTCTTTCTGGCAAGCATGCATGCCCTACAGCAAAAAGGTCTAAAAAAAAAAAAGAAGAAGAAAAAATAACTTTAGATACATGTAAAAAGAATATTTAGGGACCAGCAGTTAGCTTAATGGCTATGTCGCTGGACTTCCACGTAGTCGACCACGGTTCGCATCCCGGACCCGGTGGCTTAAAACTCATGCCGGGTGCATGTGCGTGCGTGCCAAAGATCCCAAGAGGAGAACAGAGGAGAAGGGATTGCAGCGTGGCCATCCCCACTGGGGGGTGATTTCTCATTTTCTATCTCTCTGTCTCTCTCTGTCTGGCGAGCACACGCACCCTATAGCAAAAACCTCTCAAAAGAAAAAAAAGATAATTTAGATTTTATTTTGGAAGGACAAATCCTCCTGAACAAGTAAAAAAAATACACAAATCATAAAGGGCAAGTATAATAGGGTCAAATGAAATTATTAACCTCTATCTAGTCTAACATAGCATAAACAAAATTATTTTTTAAGAGAGATTTTTGCTATAAGGCAAATGTGCTTGCTGAGACAGAAAGAAAAAAGAAATCACCCTCCAGGGGGTACGACCACACTGCAGTCCCTTCTCCTCCGTTCTCCTCTCAGGATTTTGGATTTTTGGCACACACGCAGATGCACCCACTGTGAGTTTTAAGCCACCATGTCTGGGACTCAAACCACGGTCAACTACGAGGGAGTCCAAGGACGTAACACTATCTGCTGGTCCCAAACAAAATTCTGTGTTTTTGTATTGTTTTGTTTTATTCTGCTTTGAGACTTATTAATGCTTTTATTATAAAACTTAAAATTACACACCATTCTTACATACATCAATTCACTTTATTATGTTTCTACACATCAGCAATCACTCGCCTTCTTCTTCATTACATACTCCAGAGTTTCGCTGGCTTTCCTAAATATCATCTCAACAAAATTCTTAAAAAGTATATAACAGAACAAGAAACAAGTAGATGCAATAAATATAACTCATGAAGATTAACAGTTACTTTATTTAAAGAGTTTCTGCAAATTAATAAGAAAAAACAATCCCCCAAAAATGACTAGGCATTATATATCTGTACTTTCACAGAGGAATTCCAAATAGCCAATAGAGATCTGAAGATATTCTCAGTTTAGATGATTCTTAAGGAACACACATTAAACAAATTAAATTGCTTCCATTGTTTTACCCACCATATTGACCAAAAAGTTTAAATATTGGAAAAATTCCTTACAAGTGAATATATGGGGAAATGGGTACTTTAGTGTGCTGCTGAGAGAACACTGAGAGCGAGTTACCTGCAGTGTACTAAGCTGTTCTATTATGAGCCTTGGCTCCAAATCTAACTTGAACAAACCCAAGGGAAAAACATTACCAATATTTACAATTTCTATTGAAGAGAGGCTGGAGTATTTCAGACATTGCTCACGCAGGTTGACTGTAAGTATACTAGGAACCTGTCACTGCATTTACACTCATCCCATGGATGGCTTCACACTTCTCACTCTTGTTTTTTTTTGTTTTGTTTTGTTTTTGCTATAGGGCACGTGTGCTCACCAAAAATTACACACCATTCTTACATACATCAATTCACTTTATTATGTTTCTACACATCAGCAATCACTCGCCTTCTTCTTCATTACATACTCCAGAGTTTCGCTGGCTTTCCTAAATATCATCTCAACAAAATTCTTAAAAAGTATATAACAGAACAAGAAACAAGTAGATGCAATAAATATAACTCATGAAGATTAACAGTTACTTTATTTAAAGAGTTTCTGCAAATTAATAAGAAAAAACAATCCCCCAAAAATGACTAGGCATTATATATCTGTACTTTCACAGAGGAATTCCAAATAGCCAATAGAGATCTGAAGATATTCTCAGTTTAGATGATTCTTAAGGAACACACATTAAACAAATTAAATTGCTTCCATTGTTTTACCCACCATATTGACCAAAAAGTTTAAATATTGGAAAAATTCCTTACAAGTGAATATATGGGGAAATGGGTACTTTAGTGTGCTGCTGAGAGAACACTGAGAGCGAGTTACCTGCAGTGTACTAAGCTGTTCTATTATGAGCCTTGGCTCCAAATCTAACTTGAACAAACCCAAGGGAAAAACATTACCAATATTTACAATTTCTATTGAAGAGAGGCTGGAGTATTTCAGACATTGCTCACGCAGGTTGACTGTAAGTATACTAGGAACCTGTCACTGCATTTACACTCATCCCATGGATGGCTTCACACTTCTCACTCTTGTTTTTTTTTGTTTTGTTTTGTTTTTGCTATAGGGCACGTGTGCTCACCAGAAAGGCAGAAGAGACAGAGACAAAGAAAGTGAGAAATCACCCCCCAGGGGGGATGGCCATGCCACAATCCCTTCTCCTCCATTCTCCTCTCGGGATCTTGGGCATACACGCACACGCGCCCTGCGTGAGTTTAAGCCACTGGGTCCGGGACACGAACCGCAGTTGACTACATGGAAGTCCAGCTACATAGCCATTATGCCAACAGCTGGTCCCTCTCTCTTGGTTTTGACGGGCTTTCTCCAGATGGTGAAAAACATGACCTTCAACAGCACCTGAGTTTTATGTCATATGACTTTCTACTATCAGAAAAAAAAAAAATAGGGTTAAAGTCTCAAGCTCCCTGGGTCCAGAAACTCCTCCTGAAGGCATTTGCTGGCCCTCATCACTGGAGTAATAACTGGTGACTTGAGAGGTACGGTCCTGTGGCCCAGCGTGAGTCTGGACCCACTTCTGCAAAATCCACTGCGTCAGAAGATGGGTTTATATTAACTTGGCAGCTCCCAGCAGAAGGATGAGGCAAGGCATAATTCTTAGAAGAAATGAATGCTGGGACCAGCAGTCAGTGTAATGGCCATATCGCTGAACTCCCATGTAATTGACCGCAGTTTGGGTCCTGGACCCTGTGGTTTAAACTCACACCAGGTGCGTGTGCATGCATGCCCAAGATCCTGAGATGAGAATGGAGGAGAAGGGATTGTGGCGTGGCCATCCCCCCTGGGGGGTGATTTCTCACTTTCTATCTCTCAGTCTCTCTTTGTCTTTCTGGCGAGAGCATGTGCCCTATCGCAAAAACCTCTCCAAAAAAATGAAAAAAATAGAAAAAGAAAAAAATGAATGCTATTCCCAGAAGAAAAACACAGTAGATTCAAAGAGGTGCAACTATGTAAGCAATCAATACTATTTTAAATCAATTAGATAATAAAAATATAAATTGGTATAGTCAATTAGAATATATGTATTTAGCAATATTTATTAAGACTTTAAGAGGCCAGCTGGTGGTGTGGTGGTTAATGGTGGCTAGATCCCATATGGCCAGATGAGCAGTTCAAGTCCCAGACTTGGTGGCTTATGAAACATGCCAGGCACATGTGTGTGCAGGCCCCAAATCCTGAGAGAAGAATAGAGGAGAAAGGAACATGGCATGGCCCTCCCATCTGGAGGATGCTTTCTCACTTCATCTCTCTCTCCAGTGAATGCACATGCCGCAAAGCAAAACCAAAATAAAGCAACACAAAATTTTAAATATATAATCTTATGTTCACTAATTCCAGTTGTAGTCATTTATCCTAAAAATTAACACATATATGTACACAAAAGGCATTCATCAATTATTTTGAATTTATTAATAAAATATTTGGCACATACTGTATGCCCTGTATCATTATAAGAGCTGGCATATTAGTAATAGGAAACATACAAGTGGGACCAGCAGTTAGCGTAATGGCTATGTCGCTGGACTCCCACATAGTCGATCACAGTTCGAGTCCCAGACCCGATGGCTTAAACTCATGCCAGGCGCGTGTGCATGCGTGCCCAAGATCCCGAGAGGAGAATGGAGGAGAAGGGATTGTGGCGTGGCCATCCCCCCTGGGGGGTGATTTCTCGCTTTCTATCTCTCTGTCTCTCTCTCTCTCTGTCTGGAGAGCGCACGCGCCCTATAGCAAAAAAAAGAGAAACATGCAAGTTTCTTACATCTACATTTGAGTGGTGAACAAAGAAGACAAGCATGCAATTGGCGCATAGCAAGTGCTCATTATCAAGCATTCTAATTTCAGTTTCTAGAAGTTATGATCTCAAAATGTAAATATGTTTTCTGTTTATGCTCAGGAGTTTTTAAATATCTTCACTGCTCCATTTGTGATGTCATATACACTTGAAATCAAAAATAGTATCAGGTTATATCTAATTTCAATATAATCATACACTTTATGAAGAACTTTCACATCTACTCTCTCATTTCTCTCATGTGCCAACACTGTGAGTTAGGTAAGGGTGGGCATTAGTGTTACTTTGATCACCGCTGGATTTCCAGAACCAAGCAAGATGTAAGAGATAGATTAAATACTAGCTAAGGTTTTGCTGAAGAAATCAAAGTGAAGAAGCATAGCTAAGGACACAAGGCTATGTAAGTAGCATAGCAAATCATCTAACCCAGGATATTTCCGACCCCATTTCTGGCGCTTTTTCAGTTACACAGTGTTTGCAATTTCAAGAAGCCTCTAGTCATAACACTTTAGGGACTTCCATTTTATTTGCAGCTGCCATTTCTTACAAGGTTAAGAACCTTGAGTTTTATTTTCTAAATAAGTTAATTAGATATTTTGTTGATGGTAGATTCACAAATAGGAATAGCTCTTGAAAGACATGGAACAACTAGCTGGGGCCCGAAATATGAAGATTAGAGAAAGAAGTGTTGCTCACACCCAAACCTAAGCCTCAGGAGAGATCTAAGACCCTGTTCTGACATTAACCATATGTGTCACTTGGACAGCTTACCCTGCTTCTCTGCAAAATAAAGTGATCATTTCAGTTGAATAATTCCTACTGGCTCCAAAATGTTATGACACATCAACTTTCTCAGCCACACCTATTCAATAATTAAGAACTTCAACAGTTGTGTTTTAGTTGGTTCTGAAGGCAGGAATACACATTGCAAACAAAGCCATTTCAGGCAGCTCTGCAGGCAACCTGGTGTTTCAGGCTTCAAAAATTATGACAAAAAACAAGCATTAGTTCTGTTAGCTGATGAAACGAGTCAGCAGTGGAGAGGAGTCTGTTGAGCCCATCCTTGGAGAAGTGCTCATGTGAAATGCTGTGATGTAAGTTTGAAGTTGCCTAGGTAAAGACAGTGAATGTAGACCAGGGCAAAGGAAGGTCCATTCTTAGGCCATCACTCTATGCTGCAGGTCTGCTGACAGTATCAGTCTGTAGACAGGATATCTCACCATTAGCTACATCCTTCTGGATGACAAAGACGAACAAACCAACATCATCCCTCACCAAACTTTCATGGCAGCCCCCTGCAGTGGCAAGTAAGTGGGTTTGGGGCTATCATAAATCCTGATTAAAATTCTAGCCTCTGCCCTGATGACCTTGAGGAAGACATTATAAACTATCTAAACCTCAAGTTTCTAATCTACAGGATTAGAGTAATATCACTTACTTTCTAAGATTTGGGTCACCAATGTATTTAAGTACCTGGTGGAGGCTGGACAACATACAGACGCTTACTGTTCTACTGAAAGACACCTGGCTGTTTCCAGTTGTACCTACTATAAATAGGTAAAATAAATGTTGTTTGAACATTCATGTACAGGTCATTGTGTGAATATAATTGTTATTTCCCTGAGATAAATGCTCTAGAGTGCAATTGCTGTATTATATCTAGTTGCATGTTTATTTTAAAAAGAAATTGCTGAAGTGTTTTCAAAAGTGGCTGTGCTATTCTACACCCCCACCAACAGCACCCTGAGATCCAGTTTCTCCACGCTCTCAGCTGCGGTTGCTACTGCCACTATTTTATATTTAAGCCATCAGACAGATATGTAGTGATAGCTCATGATGGCTGTAATTTACACTTCTTTTATAGCTAATAATGATAAACACAGTTTCATGTGCTTATTGCCCATTCATGAATTCTCTGGTGAAATGTCTGCTCATTTCCCTGTCCATTTGTTAAGTGTATTATGGTTATCTGTTGGCCTTTTTCTTTTTTAAGAATTATTTTATTTAACTTTATTTTGATTTGACCAGGGAGAAAAAAAGAGAAAGAGAGAAAGAAAAAAAGCCGCCAGGTCCAGGGCTCAAACCACTGTCAACCATGTGGGAGTTCAGCGCCCTTAACCACCATGCCACCTGCCAGCCCCTGTTTGCTTTTGAGTTATGAGAGTTCTTTACATATTCTAGATACTAGTCCTTTGTCGGATAAGTGGTTTTCAAATATTTTGTCCTAGGATATATTTTGTCTTTTTTATCCATTTACAGGATCATTCTCGAAGCAAAAGTTTTTCATTTTGGTAAAATCCAACTTACTTTTTCTTTCTGGACTATTTGCTATTATATCTAACCCTTCACTCAACACTAAGTCACAAAGATTCTCTTCTATGTTCTCTTTTGAAATGTTAACAGTTTTATATTTTAAATCTATGATCCATTTTAAATTAATTTTTGTACAATGCATGAAGCCTACATTGAAGTTTTTCTCTCTTTTTTTTGCCTAAGATTATTATTGCTCTAGTATTTGTCAAAAAGGTGATCATTCTTCCTTTGAATTGTTTTTCACCTTTCTCAAATATCAGTTGGGCATATTTATGTGGTCTATTTATGGACAGATTTAGGTAGTACATGATAAGTACAGGTATAAATCCAGACTTTACACATGGCCTCAATTAACACTGTGGACGGAGTGGGGAATTCTTCTCAGCAGG
>NW_006159608.1:1883808-1889110 GCF_000334495.1 Tupaia belangeri chinensis | reverse complement strand
ACCTTTGCTCCCTACTCAGTCTTTTTTGACACCATCCAGAAGTGGGGCCTCTGGTGAGGGGAACCTTCTGTTACAGCTTTGCTGGGATGGAGCTCAAGGCCACTCATTTGCTCTTTGTTGGCATGGATGGGATGGGCAACAACCATCCCATCCTTTTCCTGTAGGTTTGAGTGGAAGAGAATGGTTATTGCCCAAAACTCTCTGTGCTTCTATTCTGCCCTATTCTGCACTCGGATGACAAAGAACAGAGTTTTGGTTGGGGCTAACCTGTTTACACTTACAGGTCCTAGTTTTTCCAGCTCCTATTCTAGGATAAAAAAGAAAACCTTGGCACTGCATCACATTATTTTCCCTGGGTTCTGAGGGGCCTCGACAGTTTCCTTTCTTCATTCCATTTTTAAGAATATTTATTTATTTATTTATTTGCTATGGGGCATGAGTGCTCCCCAGAGAGAGACAGAGAAACAGAGAGATACAGTGAAAGTGAGTGATCGTCCCCAGAGGAAATGGCCACACCACAATCCTTTCTCCTCCATTTTCCTCTTGGGATTCTGGACACACATCCCAAGCTGCCGGGTTCAGAGCTGAAACCACACAATCAGCTATGTGAGATTCAGCCGTCTTACTTCTATGCCACCTGCTGACCCCACCTTTAAGATGGTTTATGTTTATTTCACTTATAATGTCTAGGATTACTAGCAATACTTACTGGGAGAAATAGAGAAAAGTCATCTACTCCATCTTTAGGATACAGAATTTCTGAACATTTATTTTTAATAACATTTTATTATAAAAACACTTTTAATGGCATACAATAAAACCTTAAAGCTAACCAAAAAAACCGCTCTCCATAACATTTACTAACATTAACATTGTGGGGAACCAGCAGTTAGCGTAATGGCTATGTCGCTGGACTCCCACGTAGTCGACCACGGTTCGCATCCCAGACCCAGTGGCTTAGAACTCACGCCGGGCACGCGTGCGTGTGTGCCCAAGATCCCAAGAGGAGAATGGAGGAGAAAGGATTGCGGCATGACCATCCCCCTTGGGGGGGTGATTTCTCGCTTTCTGTCTCTATGTCTCTGTCTGTCTGGCGAGCACACACGCCCTATAGCAAAAACCTCTCCAAAAAAACATAAACATTAGCATTGTGATCACATATAATATTAAGGTAGTATTGGCTTTATCCCTATTGAAGGCATGTACATATTTAGTAAACTATCCAAGCTAAAGGCTAAACTTGACAGGCAGATAAATTACTGCTTATAGCTATGCAGTTTGATGGTGCTCGGTAAGCCAAACTTGCTCAAATAAATCCTATTTCTGGCTAGTCCATGGCATTACCAAGCTTAAGCTTTATCCCCTTAGCTTATGGCTATAATACCTATTGAAGTATAATGTCCATGGAGAGTATATGGTACCACCTCAGACCCCAATTGTGCTGCATGCTGCAAACACTGCCCAGTAAAGACAAACACACACTTGGAACCGAAACCAAGTCGATATGAGGACAGTTTCCCACAGTCCCCACAGAAACACATACAGTTCTATGCACACGTCTCTGCAATGCACACATATGTATATCTCCGACCCTAAAGCAAACAAGACCCAATTTTTAAGTGGCTCTTTAGAGTATAACTAATATGTATTGACAACTGCTTGGCATGTTGAAAAGGTCACAAGAAGTTGGATGCAATGTGTTTTCTCCACTAACTGGAGGAGAGCAGATTTGATTTCCTCTGGCATCTTTCATCTCTTCGGGAGCTAAGCTTGATAAGCATTTATTAAACACTTACCCTTTGACAGGCACCATGCTCTGTAGCAGGGATAAGAATTTATAAATCACTTTTCTATACTTCCTCTTATTTAATGATCCTTATACCAAAAAGTTGTTTCTTTGAAGCTGGTTTTCTTAATTATAAATTTGCACTGCATTTTAGAAACTGCTTTCCCATAACTCAGTCCATTAATTATTAAACTAAGGTAAATTTTTCACTTAGTTTTCCTCATATTTAACAAATTTGGGCAGTGAGGTCCAGAAATGTCAGTGTCACATGACTAAGAGAATTGTGTGAGAAGTTTTCAATAGTGGTCTCCTGTCCCTTTACGGACACTTTTCACATACCTCTACACTGTTCAGCTCTTGAGGGCCATTTCCCCACAAAGACATGACCATCATTGGTTAAGAACGTACCTGGTGATCGTGTTCCTTTTTCTAAATCCTTCTACAAAACCCAAAATTCTATGAGAGTGGGTGTCTTACCAGTATACGTCATGATCATTTTATACACTGGTCCTCGTTGGCACTCCCTTACTAGTGGTTAACTTGAGCAGGACTCACACCTGTTTGGTTCTGTTACAAAACCTTCTTTACTGGGGAACCAGCAGTTAGCATAATGGCTATGTCGCTGGACTCGCACGTAGTCGACCACGGTTCCTGTCCTGGACCCGGTGGCTTAAAACTCACGCCGGGCGCGTGTGCGTGTGTGCCCAAGATCCCGAGAGGAGAATGGAGGAGAAGGGATTGCGGCGTGACTATCCCCCCGGGGGGTGATTTCTCACTTTCTGTCTCTCTGTCTCTCTCTGTCTGTCTGGTGAGCGCATGTGCCCTATAGCAAATACCTCTCAAAAAATAAAAAAGAATCCTTCTTTACTGGTGAGAGGGTGCGGCATGCAGCACATTGGGGTCTGGAGTAGGAACATACATTCTCCATAAACGTCTGTATTTCCATAGGTGTCACAGACATGAGCTAAGGAGATATCCAGATTCTGAAATAAAAACCCTTGTTCTTCCTTGGCATCTTGACCAGCCTCTGACCCCTCCTAACTCTGATCTCAGCTGCAATAATAAAACTCTCTTAGCTTAGGCTTCTTATTTGTAAAAATGGCATACTATGTCGCTGGACTCGCACGTAGTCGACCACGGTTCCTGTCCTGGACCCGGTGGCTTAAAACTCACGCCGGGCGCGTGTGCGTGTGTGCCCAAGATCCCGAGAGGAGAATGGAGGAGAAGGGATTGCGGCGTGACTATCCCCCCGGGGGGTGATTTCTCACTTTCTGTCTCTCTGTCTCTCTCTGTCTGTCTGGTGAGCGCATGTGCCCTATAGCAAATACCTCTCAAAAAATAAAAAAGAATCCTTCTTTACTGGTGAGAGGGTGCGGCATGCAGCACATTGGGGTCTGGAGTAGGAACATACATTCTCCATAAACGTCTGTATTTCCATAGGTGTCACAGACATGAGCTAAGGAGATATCCAGATTCTGAAATAAAAACCCTTGTTCTTCCTTGGCATCTTGACCAGCCTCTGACCCCTCCTAACTCTGATCTCAGCTGCAATAATAAAACTCTCTTAGCTTAGGCTTCTTATTTGTAAAAATGGCATAATAATGCTTACCTCACAGTGTATACAAAAAATACACAATAAAGTATGAGGTATTCCTAGGATAGTGTTTGGTATGGAGCAGGCCTTCCACCACTGGATAGCAAACTTCATGAGAATAGGAGTATGTCTTAGCTAAAACCCACAGCCTAGTGCTTTGTATTTCTCAGGCACTGAAGAGATTTAATCAATGACTGAATACATAAATATAACACTTTAAAAAGGATTTTTAATTATCAGTATTACAAAGCACTTAACTAAGAGCAAGGTGATACAAAATTTTAGTAAATCTATGTGTATCTTCTAGACAAAAACCATAGTGATCATTAATCATGCTGGATCTTTTCATTTTAACATTCACCCTATTATTTATTTTACCTTTGAAGGCTGTACCAGCTCCCTCCTATCTGCCTTTATCCGTTCTTGTGAGCTAATTATTCATGCAATTAACATTTAGTGAGCACTTACTGTCTGCTACAAACCAGGCTGCACAGATTCATAAGGCTGTCTCCGCCTCCAAAGGATTTATACACTGTGAGGAAAAGCCGATGCATAAACAATTTATAATTAATGAAGGTCTTATGATAGAAGTATTAAAAAGTGCTATGGTTGTAAGAGTGATTCATTTTGCCTAGGGAGTTTGCCTACGGTAGCTTACATGCTGGAAAGTGATTTTTCTCTTTATAAACTAAATTGACTTACTGGTAATAAAAATAATTTCCATTTGTAGAGTACTTTGCAAAGTGCTTTCACTTTCATTTCTTCATTTAATCTTCACAATGAATGCTCTATAGTTTAGAGGTTTCTAGAATGTATATTTTTATCAAAGAAAGTAGGTATGAGGACAACTGATGAATAATATGAAAATTTATTCTCAAATCCGCAGGTAAAAGACAGGAACCAAAACTGAAATCAATACTCTACTGGAACCTCACAGAAATAATTCCAAGAAGAGTTCTTTTTTTTTTTTTTTTTTGAGAGGTTTAAGCTATAGGGTGCGTGCGCTCGCCAGACAGACAGAGAGAGACATAGAGACAGAAAGCGAGAAATCACTCCCCAGGGGGGATGGACACATCACAATCCCTTCTCTTCCATTCTCCTCTCAGGATCTTGGGCACGCACGCAAACACGCCCGGCGTGAGTTTTAAGCCACCGAGTCCGGGACGTGAACCACGGTCGACTACATGGGAGTCCAGCGACATACCCATTACCCTAACTGCTGGTTCCCCAAGAAGAGTTCATAGCAAAGGCCTCCCCCCCTTTATCCTCAACACCTTGTCTTTACGTCAAGCCTGATCTACTCTATTGTTCTTAGGTTATTACAACCAATGAAAGCCTCACTGGGTTCCCTAATTCGCATCTCATCTCCCTCCAAGCTATTTGCCACATTGGTCACAAAATTATGACTTTTAAAATGCAAATTGAACCATGTCATTTTCCTGTTCTGAGTCCATTTACTCTATAAAGCTCCCTACTGCCTCTAGGATGGGGTCTGAATGTTTTGCAGAGTATATAAGACTTTCCATCATCTAGGATATCAAGTTATCAAGTTCCTTATTGGTCACTTTCTTCAACCATACTCACTGAATTTTCTCAAATCCACCCTACTATTCCTATCTCTGGATCGTTCTAGATTCAGTCTTTGACCTAGAATGCCATTCTGTCTGGTAAAATGATGATGAACATAAATATCATGGCTTTTCTGTTCTTGTTTATGTATAGACTTATTTAACAACAATAGCATAATCTTGGCAACACAATGTTGTTCTTTTTTTCCCCATCTTATTTTACTACATAAAATACAGTTTGGAAACCATTAGTCTAGCTCTTTCTCTTAAAATCTCAGGAAGAGGCGGAAGCCGCGGGGCGGCGGCGGAAGCCGCGGGGCGGGCACGCCAGGCGCGGGTGCGGGGGGGCGTGCC
>NW_006159608.1:1871383-1881305 GCF_000334495.1 Tupaia belangeri chinensis | reverse complement strand
TGTGTGTGTGTGTGTGTGTGTGTGTGTGTGTTAAAACATAATATAAGATCTACTCTCTTGACTATTGTTGAAGTGCAGAATATCATATTCTTAACCATAGCTACTGTGTTATTCAACAGATCTCTATAATTTGCTCATATAGCTCAATTGAAACATTATACCACTTTTTTTGAGAATTTTTTGTTATAGGGCAAGTGCACTTTCCAGAAAGACAGAGAGAGACAGAGAAACAGAAAGAAGAAATCACCTCCCAAGGGGGATGGCCACGCCACAATCCCTTCTCCTCTGTTCTCTTCTCAGGATCCTGGAAATGCACATGCACATGCCCAGCATGAGTTTAAGCCACCATGTCTAGGATTTTAACCTTGGTCAATCACACAGGAGTCCAGCAACATAGCCACTACACCAACTGGTGGTCCCGAAACATTATACCTTTTAAGCAACAACTCTCTCTCTCTCTCACTTTTCAAAACTCCATGCTTTGAATTTTGCAGTTTCATGTGTCAATCTACTGAAGATGTTTTGTATTGACATGTCGACCTTTGTTGCCTTCTTCCTATTAAACTGAAAACTGCCAGCATCTACTTTCAATCCTGGCATTTGGATTGCTCAAAAATCATACACATACAACTCCTGCTATATTTCTGTGAAAGCCTTATAGATATTTATTTGTCATGCCTGCTCCCATATTTATGCTTTTCTAATGTATTAGTTAGCATTCTCCAGAAGAGCAGAACCAAAGGATTGTGTGTGTGTGTGTGTGTGTGTGTGTGTGTGTGTGTGTGTGTTTGTATATACAGAGATTTAATTTAAAGAATAGGCTCACATGTTTATGAAAACTAGTATATTCAAAATCTGTAGGATGTGTTGACAGTCTGGAGACCCAGGGAAGAGGTGATGATCTAGTTTCTAAATTTCCTGCAAAAAATTAGATATAGAACTATCATGTGATTCAGCAATCTTACTTCTAGGCATATATTTTTAAAATTAAAAAAAAAGATTTCTAAGATATATCTGCACTTCTGTGTTTATTATAGTATTATTCACAATAGTCAAGATATGGAAGCACCATAATATAATAGCCATCAAATAACTAACAGATAGAGAAATTGTGGCATATACATATTATGGGATATTGGCCTTAAAACACAAGAAAATCCTGTCATTTGCAAAACATGGATAGACCGGGAGACATTATATTGAGTGAAATCAGCTGACCAAGAAAAGATGAAAGCTGCATGATTTCACTGACATGAGGTATCTGTTATACTCAAATTAATTGGAGAATATCATGGTTGTTGCCAACAGTTGAGAATAGA
Source organism: Tupaia belangeri chinensis (assembly GCF_000334495.1). Taxonomy (NCBI): domain Eukaryota; kingdom Metazoa; phylum Chordata; class Mammalia; order Scandentia; family Tupaiidae; genus Tupaia; species Tupaia belangeri. The sequence continues at coordinate 1,879,986 of NW_006159608.1, read as the reverse complement.
AAGCATTTTCATGCCTTTATTTGCCTTTTCAGATCTAGTTATCAAAAGCATTTATGTGAATTTTTAAAAATATTTATATTTATGTTTTTGTTATAGTGTGCCCAGGTGCTTGCTAGAGAGACAGACAGAAAGGGAAAGTAAGAAATCATCCACCAGAGTGGGTGGCCATAACATAATCCCTTTTCTTCCATTCCTGTCCTTTGATTTTGGGCACACAAATACATATACCTGGCATGATTTCTAAAGCACCAGGTCTGGTACTGGAACCACGGTAGGCCATCTGGGAATCCAACACCTTAACAACCATGTCACCTTCTGGCCCCTATTCAAAATTTGATATTAATATATTTGAACTATGATTCTACAACAATAAAGAAAACATAAGAAATTCAATGTAATTTATAAGCTAGAAAGAGAATCCTCATACTTGTAATATAACACCTACTTGAAATTTAGACATTCTAGATATTATTTCTAGAAAAATTGCTTAGATGATGAATGTAACTCTTTTTTCCCTCTTGTTTATGTAATATTTTGTATCCTGATGAGATATTTCCTTCTGTAAAGATTTAAATTAGTTAAATTCTTTAAATTTATTAAAATTAAATGCTGTCAGTATTCAGTTTAATAGGTTAAAATATTTAATTAATAAATAATTAACTAAAATGACTTTGGGATAAAATAATTTTATGTGTATTTGATCAGTGTATATCTATATACGTATACCTATATATGTATATAGATACAAAAGGAGACCTATTATGGAATTGGCTCATTAATTATGAAAGCTGAGAAGTTCCACAATATGCTAGTTCACAAGCTGGTGAGCCAGGAAAGCCTGTGGTGTAACTGGCTTTCAGGCTGAACCTAAACCCTGAAAGCCAATGGGTGTAACTCTTAGTCCCAGTATAAAGTCAAATGCTTGAGACTGGAGGGGTTGCTGGAATAAATCCCAGAGTCTAAAGGTCAGAAAACCAGGAGCTCAGTGGTCAAGTGTAAGAAATGGATGTCTCAGCTCAAGAAGAATGAGAATGAATTTGCCCTTAATTTTTCTTCTTTCTTTCCTTTCTTTTTTCTTTCTATTTTTTGCATTTTTTCTAAGTCCTCATGGTTTTGATAATTCCTACTTGCATGGGTAATGACAGATCTTTATTCCACCTACTGGTTTAAATGTTAACCTGTTTCATAATCATCCTCACAGACAAACCCAGAAAATATGTTTTACCAGCTATCCAGTTTCTCTTAGCTCAGTGAAGTTGACATATAAAATTAACCATCACTGCATGAAAATACATAACTCTTCTTAAAGACATAGGAGATGGATTAATTTTGACGTTCTTATAAAGCTCCATTATTGTCAATGAAAGCATATAATTACCATCCTTTATAGAATACTATTAGATGGGTTTTAGGTATTGTCTCATTATTACTATAGTTAGGAAATATCTGGACTGGTGCAGTTGTGACCTCTGCTTGCCAGAAATATCAGAATTCCAGTTCCTAAATCCCCAGGTGTCCTGGTCCTTGGAATTATTCATTTATGAAGTTTCACATTTGAACATTTACTCTTTATAAGGGAAATGTCTGCCCGTCCTCTAGTTCTATGCTACAAACCTTAAATTCTTCACCATGGAACTCTGGCCTGATGTCAGATATCACAGTGACAATTGAAAGTTTGAGAGAAAGGTATGTAATTATTTAACTCTATAATTTTTACATTTTAGAAGAGAAGGGATAACAAATAATTGTACCTATTTTTAACAATTGAGATGATAAAACTAAGTCCAAAAGAAATAAAAATGAAAACGTCTCTCAATGCATAGTATTATACAACATACTAGATAATAATTTGATTTCATTTCCTCAAAATGATTAAATTCTGGCTACTTGTAGATGTCTAAGATGAATAAATCAATGCTCTTGTGAATTATTTAAAGTAAATGAATTTCTTGAGTAAAATTGTATGCATATAATTAGCTTGGGAAGTAAATCCTTTAATTAGAAAAGTCAAATAATTATTTTTCTTCAAAGAAGTAAAATTACTGCAATTACTTTTTGAACAGATAATATAGAATTATTTAATAGATAATTTTAAGGTACCCACAAGGAAGGAATTTAAGTAGTGAGTATAATATGTACAGGGCATTCAGGGATTAACTTTCTCCTCCAGGAGATTCCTTAGAACTTTAGCAGTCATTTGTAAACCTAAAATAGATTGATTGCCTAATGTCGGAGTTTCGTTGAACAATTGCTTAGGCAAATTTATTTTTATCTTAGAAATGAAATTATTAGTCACATATGTTTCTAAGTTAACAATTGAAATGATATCATTTAGAATCTTTCATTAAACACTCATGCAGAAAATCTACATTTTTTTTCCAGTTGCATTCTTCAATGTCGAAGACATTTCAACTAAACTACTTCATTTTTAGGGAGGAATCTTACTAACAGCTGAAGAAGATTGCCTAGTTTCCTAAATTCAATGTGATACTCAAATGATTAAATTCAGGAAACCTCTGTAAAATAACATGGTGGGAGAGTACAAATATTTAGCAAGACTGTTACTACAGAGCTGATTAGAAGTGCTAATTAGAGCTGGATATTGTTCATGAATTTAAATCATAGATGAATAATTTAGTATGTAAGTAGTGGCACTACTGCTTATAAAAGTAATTAAAGCATATAATTGGAATAAACATTTTCCTTGATGCACATACTTTAAAATCAAAAGTTTTTCGGAAATTTATTTTTCCCTCCTTAAAAAAGTTATAAGTAATCATCTAAGAAGAAGGATAACTGCCTTTAATGTAAGAGATGCAATTCTAAAAATAAGATGCATAAATAACAGGAACTAGGCAGTCAATACCTGAGCTGAAATTTTCCGTACTGGAGCCTATCACATTTAGGCACTCTAGTGCAGTGGTTAAGAAAGTGGGATATGGAACCATTCAGACATTTGAAATTGTTCTTCCTGCTAACCACAAGATGGCTGCTGTGCCACATCAACTGAGGGTCAACTCTGCTTACCAGAACTGCTTTCCTGAAACTGTATTCCATGGAGACTCACCTACAGTTGCGGAACTGCACGAGACCCACACTTGATCCAACCTTGAATGGAATCTATTTTCCCTATTGTTAAAAACTTTGGACTCCTGGCCCCTCTCCCTCTACTCGCAGGTATCGCATTTTCAATGACCCCTCTGGAGGATAGCTGTCTATAGCAGAGATAGAGTAATTGGGAGAGGGGGAAAGGGCTGAGGGTCAAACATAGGATAAAAAACATATTTATATGTATGAAAGTAGAAATGGAACAGTATTGGTGACGACATGCTTGATTAAGACACTATGCAGTTTATCCTAGATGGGAAACTACACTTGGTGTGTTGTGATGATACTCAGGGAATGAGTGTTAGGCAATATAATTTAATATAAAAAAAATAATAAGCAGGAGGAAAAAAAATGCACATTTGATGACTGAAGAGAGTTGTATGGACACAACTGGGGTCTACTTTATAGTATGTTCATTCTACTCCCTGGGGTTTATGCCTAGGATCAGATTTGGATACATGTGTAAGGATATGTCAGCTGTGCTAGCTAGTGGATATATTTAGACTAATTGAGTTGATTGGTAGAACAATTGAATGGGGGGGGCGGAAGGCATTGAGGGCAATCATGAATGTTAGGGACAATGGAGGAGGAAGATGGGACATGGCAGAGGGTGGGGATGGGGAACCTAGGATGGCAAAACAAAAGGCAAGGTATGCAGGACACGGGAATTGGGAAATCATCTGCCGAGAACATGTATGTTGATGTGCTTGATTGAGCCAATGCACAGTGTATTTTGGATGGAAAATTCATATGTGTGTTGTGATGAGAAAAAAAAAATTTATAATAATAATAAAAAAAAAATCTCAGGAAGAGATCACTGTGCTTTTCATTGTATACCTAAGATTCATGACATATTTTCATTTAAAATATTTTCTTCTGTAAACATATTCTATGCTACATGCTAATGATCCAATGAATGATAAGTAAAAACAAGGGAGATATAAAATATTTTCAAATATATTCAAAAGAAATAAAGACAATAAAACAAATAAATAAATCCTACAGATTGGTGGTAAGAGCTATTAAGGAAATAAAGTATGGTCTGAAAAGGGGGTTATTGAGAGAAGAAGGTCCATTGATATGTCTATAAGGAAACCACATTGTAGATGAGACTTGAAAAATTAGAAGTTAAACACACAATTTGGTCAAAGACAGCTGAGCCAAAGAAGCAGAAATCATAGAGACTCCAAGTCAGAGAGTGTTAAAGCTGAAGGCCAGCTGGGTTGAGCATAGTGAATGAGGAGTTGAATGGTATGAGCTGACTGTAGATTATACAGGACCTGCTGACCAAGCAAGGAAACTATCAAACAACTTTAAGCAAGTGAACGATGAACCTGGATGCAGCACTGGCTACTGGGTGGACAATGGATTATTAGAGGGCAGAAGCAGAACTGAAGAGTCCAGTTAGGAGGCTATCATAAGAGTCCTTTCAAGAGATATTGATGGACAGGACTAATGCGGTGGCAACGGAGAGGAACAGAGGGATTTGAGATACACGTTGGAGTTAAAATCAGCAAATTCATTTTGGAAGACTGTAAAAAAGAATCAAGGAATCCTAACTTTCTGGCCTAAAGCAACTGGATAGAGAGTGGAACCATCTACTGAAATGGGAATATTGAGGGAAGAGGAAAAAAGGAGGAAAATTGAGAGATTAATTTTTGACATATTATCTTTGAGATACCTATGAAGGATTCAAATGGAAGTATACAGTAGGGAGTAGAATAGCAAGTTTGTACCTCAAAGGCAAGTCCCAAGGTAAATATGTAAATGTGGAAATTTTAAATAGAGAAGAGGTGAGATGAGTAAGAATGCAGCAAATACATAAAATGGAATAATGCACAGATGGTAGCAGACACTTCACTTGGCACATAGCAAATGTGCTCAAAACTTCTAGCTGTCCACTGTTGCTCGTGGTTAGGACAGTCTTTACACAAGGAAACCTAAATATTTTCTATTGAGAAATCAGTTTATCTATAATTTTCTTATCAACAGAAATAAAACATAGGCAGCAGTTTATCAGTTGTTCATGTAGATGAAGACTTACTTAAAATGTTTTAAGTTCATATGAAGAAATATAAAATAATAAGAGAAAAGTCTAACCATAGGCCAGCAATTGGCATTTTTTAATTTTTATTAACTTTGTGGTTAAAGTGCTTGTTCCCACATGGCCAACTCCACAGTTTGAGTCCTAACCCAGTGGCTTGTAAAACATGCTGAGCACGTATGCGTGCATGTCCCCCAAAATCCCAACAGAAGAATTAAGGAGAAGAGATTGTGTCATGGCCACCCTAACCAGGAAGCGATTTCTCATTTTCTCTCTCTGTCTGTCTCTCTCTAGTGAGTTTCTATGCCAAAAAATATCTAAAGAAACAAATAAAGAGAGAGAGAGAGAGAAGAAAAGTCTAACCATAAATACATGCCATACATAACATTATACTAGGTAGAAGATACTTTAAATTGTAGAATATAAAAAATATTTAGGGGGACTTCAAAAAGTCCTAGGAAATGGTATTTAAGTACAAATTAATTTGGGTGCAAAAAATTTTTAAATCATGCATAAGTGGTTTTTGTAGTGTGTACTTTTTATTAACTTTGTGAAGACTTCCGATATAATTTAGTGTGAAGGTATTTTCTTGAAGCCAAACTGAAAATTGGTTAAATTATCCTGATTTTAAGAGTCTTAGCATCTACCTATAAAATAAATGTATTCCAGAATGCTTATAAGTGAGTTTGTAACAGATAGTTTTTATATGAAGATGTGGTTTCTTTCCCCTCAAACATCCTGTCTCTGCTATTTACCAGCAGTACGAACTTGGGCAAATTCTATCAACTCTTGGTTCTTCAATTACCGAATCTGTAAAACACAGATAATTAGAATCTATCTAATGAGGCTGCCACGTGAAATGACAATTAAGTGTGTAAAATGTGTAGCACAGTGCCCGAAGTAAACAATAAATGATCATATGTATCAGTGGTTCTCAATCCTGGATGACTATCAGAATCGCCTGGGGAGATTTTAAAATACTGACATTTGGACTTCACCTAGACCAATTAAATCACAATTTCTAGAGGTGGGATTTGAACCAATGCCGTTTTTTTTGTTTGTTTTTTGTTTTTGGAGAGGGACAAACTCTAGGCTGACTACTTCTTTGTCTCACCTGGTCTGGCCCCCTGCTGGCCTAGTTCACGTTTGTTCTAAGAGACAGTGAGACAGAGAAAGTGGGAAATCAGCCCCCAGAAGGGATGGCCGCACCCTTCTCTTCTATTCTCTCAGATTTTAAACAGGCACTCATAAGCACCCAATATATTTTTCAAGCCACTGACTCAAACTGTGGAGTCAGCTCTGTGGGATCTAGCACCTTAACCACCATACCACCTGCTGGCCCCGAACAAACGTCCCTCGAAAGAAAAAAAAAAAAAAAAAAAAGGTAATTCCAAAGTGAATCCAGAGAGAACTACTGATCTGTGATAAATGCTACGTAAAGTATATGGACATGTTATATTTGTATATTTATGAATTATATTTGTATAACATAGTGTAACGCTCATTATATAAGTAGTAATACTACGTCTAGCAATTTAGTTTGAAAAAAATAAGTAAACTGGAAAAGGAGATAGATGATATTTAGGAACACAGATGGCTTAACAGATAAGTCGAGTGGTCTGAACTCAATTCTGAGCTCCACCACTCCCAGCTCTGCAATTTTGGACACGTTTCTCAACCGGTGCTTCCTTTTTAGTAAAATAGAGATGATAATGGTGCCTACCTCTCACTGTGCCGTTAGAGCACCAGATCATTTCATATTTACAAAATGCTTAGAATACTGCCTGGTATATAAGAAGCACTATTTGAAAAAATAAATAAATAAACCCACATAGAAATATTTGGACTGAAACACTGCTAGTCATTAATACTGAATCTTCGTAACATATTTTGCATTAAGTTAGAATTGAAAAACAGATGTTGTACAGAAGCTCAGGAGTGATTGTGGAAAAAAAAAAACAGTCTTTAGGCCTTTTTTCAAATCTCAAACTGCTCCTCAGTTTGCATTAGCGAACTCTCATCATGGAGATGACGTCTTAATCATGCCAGAAACTGAGCAAGATATCATGGAATATGTTAGTAAAAGTATCCACACCCCTGAAGCCTGGAAGCCCAGCTATTTTTTTAAAATTATTTCTACCATGAGTGAGAGAGCAAGGGAGAGAAAGCACATGTGCCCCCCACAGGGTCCTGACACTGGGACCCACGCCCAGCCTTCAGCCAGCCCTAGATCACGGACAAGAATGTGCCTACTGTACTCAAGGAAGTCTCCTGACGTGTGTCAGAACCTACCCAAGTGGACCGCCGTGCAGAGCGTTGTACTTCAGCTCTGCAATGCTGTCAGGGCCCCTGAAGTTCGGCTGTTGTCTGATGAACTACAGGGAACTTTTGAAACATGACTACCATAACCAGGTGCTGTGTTGGGCTCGGGTCCTGGAAGTGAAGGCTCCAGGATGAACACCTCTCTGTCTCACTGGTGTGGCCCCGGCCAGCCTACCTCACCTTTGTTCTAGTGGCTGCATTGCACATCCTCTCTACTCAGGTAACTCGCTTTTCTTTTTTCTCTTTTAGTTTGCACCATAGGGTGCAAGTGCTTGCCGGACGGGGTCAGTGAGAGAAAGTGAGAAATCACCCCCCTCAGGGGACACGGCCACACCTCAATCCCTGCTTCTCCATTTTCCTCCTGGGATTTTGGACATTCACACTCATGTGCTGGGTGTGCTTTTCAAGCCACCAGACCCAGCACTAGAACCATGGTTGGCTATGTGGGAGCCCAGTGCCTTAACCACGCTGCAATCCCTTCTGAATTCTCTCGAGATCTGGGGCATGCACACAAGCCCTGACGGAGTTTAAGCCTCCGGGTCCAGGATATGAACCACTGTCGACTATGTGGGAGTCCAAACATGTAACCATTACGCCATCTGCTAGTCCCCCATGGTTAAATATTATCAACGAACATAGAATCTTGCCTTATATCGGGAACCAGCAGTTAGCTTAATGGCTATGTCGCTGCACTCCCACGTAGTCAACCGCGGTTCGCGTCCCGGACCCGGTGGCTTAAAACTCACGCCGGGCGCGTGTGTGTGCATGCCCAAGATCCCGAGAGGAGAATGGAGAAGGGATTGCGGCGTGACCATCCCCCCTGGGGGGATGATTTCTCACTTTCTGTCTCTATGTCTCTGTCTGGCGAGCACACGCGCCCTATAGCGAAAACCTCTCTAAAAAATTAAAAAAAAAAAAAGAATCCTGCGTTATTTACTCATTTATGTGTGTATTTAATCATCAGGACCTGGCATAAAGCCTGACTACTTTAACTAATTTTATTGACTTGGAGAATGGAAGAAGGATGGAAAAAAAGAAGGGATAGCACCCAAGTGCGTGGTGTTTGACCGAGAGGAAGGGTACCATCAGTGACATGAATGCATCGATGGGAATCTGTGGCATCTGGTTT
>NW_006159608.1:1851897-1871314 GCF_000334495.1 Tupaia belangeri chinensis | reverse complement strand
CACAGACAGACATTGCTCAGGATTTCAGTGGGAGTCAAAATGCCTGAGGTACATGGAAGAAGAACTCAGTTACTCAGAAAGAGTTTAGTTTTAGTTACTATAAATTCTCTTGCTCTATGCTTGTATAAATTTAATTCCATATCAGATTTTTCTACACTGCTATCACTTCTTATGGTTTCCAGTTTAGAGGAGATTAAAACCACAACAATGTTAGCACAGTGGATTAAGAGCAGGAGCTTTGGGATTTGGGCTCTACAATTAACTCTGTGGTTTTGGACAAGCTGCCTAACATCCCTGTGCCTCAGTTCATGCATTTTCACAGGCTGTGTCCTGTAAAATTAGGGCAATAATAATATTTAACATAGAATTGTAAAGTAAGTTAAAGTTCAGAATGATGCCTTCACATAGAGAAAACAAAACAAATATTGATCTTTTATATTGTAAATTGTGAATAGGTAATAATGTAAGTGTTAATAGTTAACATTATAGACAAGAATTACTGCATTTTCTTCCTTCCTTCTTACATGCCTTCCATCCGTTCTTAAATTCTTAAAGAATATAGATGCCTCTCTTTTAATTCCCACAATATTATTTTATGCATTAAGGGATTAAATGTATTGGCCACATAGAGAATATACTTTGATCTATTTTTTTTTTTTTTTTTTGTAATTGTCAGAGATTACATACAATTGCCAGAGAGACGAAGAAATAAAGAGGAAGAAAGCACTTCCCAAACGGTGTGGTGACCCCACATCCTTTCCACATCCTTCCTCTTCCATCTCTCCATTCTGTCAGGATTTGGGGCATGCATGCACACGTGACTGATGAGTTTTTCAAGCCACCAGGAACAGGATTTGAACCACATAGTCATCCATGTAGGACCTAGTTCCCTTAACCTCTAGCTGACAGGGCTGGCCCATTTTACCTTCTATATTAATAACAAAAAAAAATGTCTAAACTTATAATACAAGAGATTTCTCTTCTATGAATTCTCTGTGACATTTTTTTCCTTAGAGTCTATATTCCCAAAAATGAAACATGGCCAGATAGCCAATCAGGTAACAATAGAGAAATGGCAAGACAATCTTGCCTAGAAATCATAAATGTCCAACGAGGCAGTGTCCATAGGATGCACTGGGACATTTGTTTCTGTACTAGAATGAGCTAAACACAAGTACAAACTTATTAAGCAATCTCATTTTCAGTTTCTTTGAAATCCTATCTAAGGAGGTTAGTCATAAAGGAAATTCTGCGCAGTAGGGGATAAGGTTAGAAAAAAATGCCTATAGAAATTCAGGATCCATCATTCTTGTTTCCATTCTCCTATTAAGAGGGCAAATCTTATCTTACTTGCTAAGTAAACTGTAAAGAGACATAAAGAGGGTAAGGCATTAAACTGCATTGAGATCTCCAACGAAGGATTCCAGGTTATGTTCCCAGCAAGGATGAATAAATAATGATGGATTATCTTCTGTTCACATTAAAATCAACAAACCAATCACATTTTACACATGGGCTATGCCTAAATGCTTGTTTACTAACAAAAAGAGACAATGATATAATTCACAAGTTAGTTTGATAAGACATTTTTTATTCTTACCAAATGAGGTCCCTAAGTTTCAAAGGAAATACATTCTCCTAGTTAAAAGATCACCCTACCTTTCCTACAACTCTTTTTTAGAATCTTTACCCAGCCACTGACCTAAGCGTTCTGTTTTATTGAGCAACAGGGCAGACACATTGACTCAGAGGAAACAAGACTGAATGAACAGGACACACGGCTGTTATTCAGAAGATAACGATGATAATTTTAGTTGGTTTTGCCACTTACCAGCTCTATGTCTTCATGAATTTACTTTAGCTTTCATTTACTCACAAAATGTGGATGACAATGTTATTCCCTCCCTCCATCTCACAAAGGTACTTTGAGGAATGTTCATGAAAGCAATTCTAAATCTCAAAGTACTAAGCAGAAGTTATTCTGAGTCTACTCATCGGAGTAGGTGCCCAGTAGCTGAGTTCTAATTCAGGCCTCTATCCACTAATTGTGACCTTGGACAGATCGATCCTTGAGTTTCCTCAGGTGTAAAATGAAGTTAATAATTGTACTGATTCAGAACTATTAGAAGAATGAAAGGATATGGCACCTGTGTGGCACTTAGAACAATGCCTAGAAACCAGAAAGCAGTTCATAAAAAAGTCAGGGTAGGACCCAGGAAGCATATCTTTAAGTAGCTACCTCTTGAGTATGTATGGGCTTTGAAGATACCAAAGGATGGATAAAATCTGTTCCCAGCTTAGGAGGTCTAACAGACATGTGAAGGTTGAACTCTCAGATAATCGAGCAGATTCCTTTCCAGATTCCTTTGTTTGCTCTTATTCCGTTGCTCTGCTTTCCCTGGGTAAACCCTCCTGACAATCACACCCCCCATGGCGTCATCTATTAGCTGCACACTGACACAGCTAAGATCTATAGCCCGGAACTTGATTATTCTCAGCTATCCCCACACAACTGACTCCTTACGGTATGCCTGAATTCTCACTGCTTTTCACTAGCTCTTCTAACCTAGTCATTGGTCGGACAGTGGCAGACCCTGTCAGCGAGACATCATGTTCCGTTTCTCAGCCCCTGTACACATCTTCTACATTCAGCCTGACCATTGCAAAGATGAGTGCCTCCATCTCAACCTGCCTCCACCACCCTTTCTCAATGCAGCCACCCAACGTCTTCTAAAGGCCCTACCCATTCACTATACTTCTTTAGGGAGAGCCTTCAGTGGCTTGCTATTTCATATCCCATAGTGTCTTCCTGAGCCTACAGTACTCTTCACTAGGTCCCAGGCTTCTATCTACTCTTTATCACACTTCCCAAATCTCAACAGAAATAACTCAATGTATTTTCCCGAACACGACTCTCCGTTTTGCTCTGGTTGATCCTGTGTCCTCAAATACCTGACTTGCAACCTACCCATCCATTTGCCTTCCTCGTCCTCCAGCTCAAATGCCACTGACTGTGTATCGTTTTCTATGACAACTCCTTTTTCACTTTTCTTTCACCGGATTTACATATACCATGTAGGCCAAACCATATGAAATAATCATTTTTAGTAGCTTAAAAATGGTCATTTAGAGGATGAGTGGTAGAGGGTGGGCGGGAAAGGCAAAGGGAAGAAATATTTAACAGACAAAAGAATGTAAAGTTCCCTGTTGAAAAAAAAAAAGCTACTTTTTCTTTACAAAAAACAAAACCAGCAATTTCAAATAGTTTAACCTATAATGAATTATATTCGTCTTACAGCACTTATCCTGTGTCATCAATGTTTTCGGTTAGTAATTGCTCCCACACAGCCTGCCTTCACTTTTGCACGGCCAATGCCTAGCAATCAGACAAGTAGATGCTCCAAAAATGCTCTTCAAATTCACATAACTGCTATGTATGGATCCTAATAGTTCATCTAAGTCTGTTCTTCTGTTAAATCTAACTCCTATCAGTTTCTGAGGTCTTACAAAGGTCAAAGTAGTTGTCCAGGAATGTCTCCTCTATTGTAAGTATTCCTTTCCCCATTTCCATCAAGATCCAGGTCTCTCTACCTACTAACTGATAATTATCTAAACTAGACAGGGAAAAATGTGCCTCCAGGGTCAGATATGTCATTTATAAAGAGCTCATTCAGGATACTTCATTTATTCATTCATTTAATAATGCAGATATAATTGGCACTGGAAATAAAGCAACTAGAGATTATAAGTTTGGAGTGCCTTTGTTCTCTAATACAATTTCCAACTTAATTTTTCTTATTTTTTACATTTAATTACTGTACATCTTTACAGGATACAAAATGAACTCCCCCAGCGTGAATATACTGCATATTGGTCCAGTCGAAGACACTACCATATACATTATCATCAACAGATAATTTTCTATTTTAGTGTTCATTAAATGTTTTGCCTTTTTTCCCCGTTGATTCCCTCCCTCCTGCACCCCTTATTTTTTAAAAAATTATTTATTTTACATTCATTCACTGTACATCATTACAGCATACAAAATGAGATTTCCCCTCCAGAACACACTGTACATTGATTGGCTCAATCAAGATAGCATACACGTTACCATCAACAGGTAATTTTCCATTTCTTGTTTCTTTTATATTTCGCTTCCCCCTCTCCTTGATTCCCACCCTCCTCCCACACTGTCTCTGGTATCTACAGTTGTTTTCCATGCTTTTTTTTTTTCACATCTTATTGACTTATAAAAGATCTTAATTAATCTAAATACTTTCAACAGCAATAGTTTCCAACTTTTTCCCTTAAGAATTACCCAGAGAAACTTTTAACTATTTTAAAAATAGCTTGCATATTTGTACAATTTTAAATATCTTAGATACTTTAAGTCATTGGAAAGTATTATTATAAGTGGAAAATGTTATAAAGGATGTAGTTTTCAGTATATATTTAATGACATTTTAAATATGATTACTATGTTTTTAAAGATACCCAATTAAATATGAATAGTATAATGATTTGATACTCATGATTTTTAAAAAAATATTAAAGAATTATTTTTTTAAATATTATAAGTTTAGATCTTTCTTTTTCTCTTTGAATTCAAACTGTATTGTATAAAATGGGGAAGTCACACAGGAATCTTCCTGCTCAGGAGCTCTGAGAGCATTGCCCAACTTAAAATGTTTTTAAGTAAGAGGATGTCAACGTGTATCACCTCAGCTGATCGTGCAATCTACTATTCAAAATACATTTCATTAACACATTTAGAAACAAGCAGAGGGACCAGCAGATGGCGTAATGGCTATGTTGGATTCCCACGTAGTCAACTGCAGTTCGAGTCCCAAACCCAGTGGTTTAAACTCACACCGGGCGCATGTGCGTGCATGCCCAAGATCCCGAGAGGAGAATGGAGGAGAAGGGATTGTGGCGTAGCCATCCCCGCTGGGGGGTGATTTCTTGCTTTCTGTCTCTCTCTGCCTGTCTGGCGAGCGCACGTGCCCTATAGCAAAAACCTCTCCAAAAAAATAAAAAAGAGTAGGTGGGAAGGGCAAAGGGAAGAAACATTTAACAAGCAAAAGAATGTAAAGTTATATATATAAATATATACACATATATACATATACATACATATATATAAAATGTCAAATATTTCTTCCCCTCTTTACCACTTGTTAAATGTTTCTTCCCCTCTTTACCTTGTTAAATGTTTCTTCCCCTCTTTACCACTCATATATTATATTCTATTATATTATATATATTACATATATGTTAAATGCTACACACACACACAAAGTCAAAATTGTGGGCCTGTGTATTTAGCTCAATTTATGAAAAACATAAAGTATGAATTTGATTAGCAAACCAGTAAGTCAAATTGCATTTTTTTTCCAGAAAAAATTTTTCTCTTCAAATAATGTATGATTATGAATTGCAAGAAATGTCCTGATAATTCTGAACTACATTACAAAATGCCTGTAAGACAGGTTATAAGAGCAGTAACTGGTGAGCTACAGTGGTGCCGTGCTAAAACAGTGTAAGCGTGCATCATGGGCGCGTGCTGGGCACGTGTATGCATGCCCCTGACACTGCCCGGCTAGGGTTTGGGGTGGGTCACAACACGAAGACCCTGTTGGATGTGCCTGTCTCACTTTTTCTTCCTCTCGCTATTCTAGAAGAGACAAACTTTTAAAAAGTCAAAATTTTAAAAATACGGGCTTTTCAAAAAAAGATACTTGTTTATTGGGAACCAGCAGTTAGCGTAATGGCTATGTCACTGGACTCCCACGTAGTCGACCGCGGTTCGTGTCCCGGACCCGGTGGCTTAAAACTCACGCCGGGCACGTGTGCGTGCGTGCCCAAGATCCTGAGAGGAGAATGGAGGAGAAGGGATTGAGGCGTGACCATCCCCCTTGGGGGGGTGATTTCTCGCTTTCTGTCTCTATGTCTCTCTCTGTCTGGCGAGCGCACGCGCCCTACAGTGAAAATCTCTCCAAAAAAAAAAAAAAAAGATACTTGTTTATTTATTTGACCAGAGGGAGACAGAGGGACAATGAGAAAACAAGCTGCTATGTCTGGGACTTGAACCACAGTCAGCCATATGGGAGTCCTGTGCCGTAACCACGGTGCCACCAGCTGGCACATATAACTATAACTAAGACTTAAAAAATGATGTATTTACATTAATTCACTGCACATCATTACAATATACAAAATGAAACTGTCCATCCAGAATACACTGTATTTCAGCTCAAATAATTTTCCATTTCTTGTTTCTTATATAGTTTGCTTTTTTTTTGTCCCCCTTTGATTCCCTAATTCTACTTCTCACCCTCTGCCATTTCTCACCCTCCTCTCACATTGTCTCTAGTATCTACAGTTGCTTTCATGCCACTTTTTTTTTTCACATTTTATTGATGCACAAAAGATCTTAATTAATCTAAATACTTTCAATAGCAAGTGTGGCTGATATATGCATATCTATGAGCACAAGTCTGACTTTAGGCATAAACCTCAGTGAGTAGAATGAACGTACTGTAAAGCAGCACCTAGCTGGGGCTATATAGCTTACTGGAGTCATCAAATAGATTTAATACAAATAATTAATCATTATCTGTACTATTAGTTACCACTGCCCCTCTGTGGTTGCCAATTTCTTGTCCTCATGACCTGTCTTACAGGTATTTAGTAATTTATTTTTCAATGTAATGACACTATTTCTCACGATTCATATTCATACATTATTTGAATAGAAAAGTAGCAGCTATATTTCTTTGGAAAAGAAAGCAGTTTGACTGCTGGTTTGCCAATCAACTGCATGGTGTATGCTTTTCATAAATTGAGCTAAATATGCAGGTTCATATTTTCATAAATTATAAAAGATTATAAAAAGAACAATAAGAATGCAAGTAAAAAATAAGAAACTATCAAAAGAACATAAATGAACAAGCTTTTTATTGTCTAACTTATAACAAAGTGATAAATGCACTGTTTATGAAATAATGACTATATCATCCCTTTTTTTTTTTTTTTTTTGAGAGAGATTTTCGCTATAGGGCGCGTGCGCTCGCCAGACAGACAGAGAGAGACATAGAGACAGAAAGCGAGAAATCACCCCCCAGGGGGGATGGTCACGCCGCAATCCCTTCTCCTCCATTCTCCTCTCGGGATCATGGGCACGCACGCACACGCGCCCGGCGTGAGTTTTAAGCCACCGGGTCCGGGACGTGAACCGCGGTCGACTACGTGGGAGTCCAGCGACATAGCCATTACGCCAACTGCTGGTCCCTATATCATCCCTTTAATAAGAATGTGTCGGGCCAGCAGCTGGCATGGTGGTTAAGGTGCTGGATCCGACATGGCTGACTGCATGGTTCAAGTCCTAGACCCATCAGCTTGGAAGACACTCTGGGTGCATGTGCGCCAGTCCTGAGAGAAGAGTGGAGGAAAAGGGATTGTACAATGATCATCTCCCCTGGGGGGGGTGACTTTTCACTTTCTTTTTTTTTTTGGAGAGTTTTTTGCTATAGGGTGCATGCGCTCGCCAGAAGGAGAGAGACGGAGAGATAGAAAGCAAGAAATCACCACCACCACCACCACCACCCCGCCCAGGGAGATGGCTATGCCACAATCCATTCTTCTCCATTCTCTTCTCGGGATCTTGGGCACGCACACACCCGCGCCTGGTGTGAGTTTAAGCCACCGGGTCCAGGACTCAAACTGCAGTCAACTACATGGGAGTTCAGCAACATAGCCATTACACTAACTTCTGGTCCTGACTTTTCACTTTCTTTCCCTTAGTCTCTCTCTGGCAAGCACAGGCATCCTATGGCAAAAAATCTGAATTAAAAAAAAAAACAAACAAAAAGAGAATGTGTGTCTCTCTTCACGAAGAAGTCACTGAATGGTGGAATGGAGCAACTGGTCATTTATATGCCATTGACCAGAGACATACTAGATAAAAAGTAAAAGGATAGACGTTTGTACACCATACAGACAATGTCAGGAAGATCCTAATACTAGTATTAGATAAAACAGACACTAAGACAAAATGTGTTACCAGAGACAGTAATGACAGAATGATAGAAGGCTCACTACATCAAGAAGATAAAACAATTATAGACATAAATGGACCTTACAACAGATTTTCCAAATCATGAAGTAAAATACACAAATTAAAGGTAGAAATTGACATTCAACAGTAATACTTGGAAACATCAATACACCACTTTTAATAATGGATAGAAAAACTAGAAAAAAAGATCAACAGGGGAATTTTAGATTTGAGCAACTCTATAAACTAAGTAGACTTAGACGTCGCATACCTATTCAACAACAGCATGCATATTCTTCTGAAGTTCAAATGGAGCATTCTTTATGATAAAGCACATATTAAATAGCCATAAAACAAATATCAATAAATTTGAAAGCTCTTCAATCACACAAGCTATGTTCTATGACAATTAACTGAAATTAAAAGTCACAATAGCAGAAGAAAATTTGAGAAATTCACAAATATGTGAAAATTAACCCAACATTCCTAAGTAACCAATGGTTTAAAAAAGAAATTACAAGCAAATAAAAAAAGATTTCAGATAAATTAAAATAAAACACAATGTAAATATTAAAATTTCTAGGCTGCAGCTTACAAAGTAAACAGAAGAAAATTTATAACTGTAATGCTTACACTTATAAAAACTTAAAATGTTAAATTAATCTAATCTTTCACCTTAAGTAATTAGCAAAAGTAGAATAAACTACAACCAAGGTGACAGAAAGAAGAAAATAATAAAGACTTAGGCACAAATAAACAAAGACTAGAAATATTAGCCAGTATCAAGGAAGTCAAAAGTTAGTTCTTTGAAAAGAACTAACAAAACTGACAAAGCTTCACCTAGGCTGAAGAGGGAAAACAGAGAAGATTAAAATGACTAACGTGAGGGATAGAAGAGAGGGCCAGGAGACCAGCCATAGAGAGGAAAAGGCTTTTAAGAAACTACGGTGAGAGAACTGTATCCCAGAAAGTAGATCACCTAGATGAAATGAATAAATTCCCAGAAAAACTAAAATAGCTGAAACTAAAATAAGAAGTAAATGCTCTGAAGAGGCTTACAAGAGACTGAATTAGCAGTTTTAAAATTTCCACGAAGAAAAGCCCAGGTCCAAACGGCTTCACTGGTGAATTCTATTAGACACTTAAAGAAGACTTAATACTGACTCTTTACAAAGTCTTACAAAACCTTACAAGAGGGAGGAGCACTCCAACTCATTCTATTAACCAGTATTAACTTGCTATGATAGCAATACCAGAAAAAAAAAAATCACAAGAAAACTACACACCAACATCCTCCATCAATACATATGTAAATATTCTCAACACAATACTAGTTAACCAAATCCAGCAACATATAAAAAGGATTATACACCATAACCAAGTGGGATTTATCCTAGGACTCCAAGGTTGGTTTAGAAACTGAAAATTGATCAATGTAATATACTGTATTAATAGAATAAACCATAAAACCTACGCTTATCTCGGGAGATGCAAAAGAAGACTAATAACTTTTATATTCATCACATGGTATAATATTTTTCATAGATTCAGTAAAATAAAATATGTTACTCAATTTAACTTCATGGTTTTCTTCTTCCTACTTTTTTTTTTTTTTTTTTTTTGGAGAGGTTTTTGCTATAGGGCTCATGCGCTCGCCAGACAGACACAGACAGACAGAGAGATAGAAAGTGAGAAATCCCCCCCCAGGGGGGATGGCCACACCACAACCCTTCTCCTCCATTCTCCTCTCGGATCTTGGGCATGCATGCACACACACTCGGCATGATTTTAAGCCACTGGGTCTGGGACTTCAACTGCGGTCAACTACATGGGAGTTCAGCGACATAGCCACTATGCTAACTGCTAGTCCCTTCTTCCTACTTTTTAAAATATGGCTACAAGAAGGGACTAGCAGATGGCGGAATGGTTACATCACTGGACTCCCATGTAGTCACCCGCAGTTCAAGTCCCAGACCCAGTGGCTTAAAATTCATTCCAGGTGTGTGTGCTCAAGTTCCTAAAATCCCAAGAGGAGAATGGAGGAGAAGGTATTGAGGTGTAGCCATATCCTCTAGGACATGATTTCTTGCTTTCTGTCTCTCTGTCTCTTCCATGAGCGCAACTGCCCTATAGCAAAAATCTATCTTAAATATATATATATATATATATATGGCTACTAGAAAATGTCACATTACATGTAGCTTATATTTGTGGTTTATATTTCCATTAACTCATAAGGTTTCAAAGTATCCTAGTTGGAAGACCAGTGTTCTAATGCCATTGATTATTTTTCATATTTCCCTTCATTATTTGTCAGCAGAAAACAGATTGAGATGGTTAACCCATGCCACCCTGCAGGTATCAGAACACATACTGGAATTCAGCGTTGTCCTTAAAATCTTTGCCCTTCTCACATCACTGGTCTTTAGAGGGATTAAGTAGTTACAGAAAACGGTTAACATTTAACTTTCAGAATTTTTTTCTTCCTTATCAGATGAGGGTGAAATTTAGCTTTTTCTTTTTCATTTTTTCCTTTGTACTTTAAAAAATATATATTTTATTTTATTGGTAATCAGGGATCTTATTACTATTCCTATAATCTACTTGCATGTTGATTATTAATTTTTTGTTTTGTTTTGGCTTTGGCTATCCACTTCCTAGGACTACCACAGTGTTCTAGCTAGCTTTCTAGTCTATTCTTTACCATTAATCACATGGTAGATGATATTATATCTTAAGTTCTATTTGTTTATTTATTTAGACATCTATTCTGTATCAAACACATGGAAGACTCTCTCAAATAGTGTTAATTATCTTCGCAATAACCCCTGCTTTATAGAGAATGGTTGTTGCTACCTTCACAGATGAGAATACTAAGGTTCCCAAAGTTTCAGCGCCAAAGTTATAGAGTAACAGAGAGTGCAGAACTAGAAGCCTGGCCTCTGCTTCTAACCCTGCTCTATCTTTGATACCACTCCTTCTCCTCTCATAAACTGGATCATTTTCACATATATGATTCATGTCCTTACAAAAACTGCCATTTTAATTTTTTCTATCTGAGTTTATAATTTTTTAATTGAAACCTGAGGTTTATGTTTCTTATTGTTATGGATTATGTCCTCCAAATTGAATGTAATCATTTACATTTATAAACGAATTTTGGATAAGATAACATTAAGGTCCCACAATCCCTTCTACAGTACCACATGAAAATTAGACAGTAAAAGTGAATTGATAATGATGAAAACGACCTACTAACCTAGACTAAAGTAGAACGTATCTTTTTTCTCAGAATATTTTTCCTCCATTGTCTTTAAACTTTATCAACTCTTGTATAAAGTTGGTGGCAATGCCTGCTCCAAAACAAGCTTCATGATTTTTCTTTTTAACTATACAGTTATAGTTTCTAAAATAAACATTTACATTAGTAATCCTCATTAAAATTTTTTTAAAGTTTTTAGGATTCTAAAAATATTAAAATCAAACTTGACAGATGCAATATTCTTCATTTACATAAAGCCTCAATATTTAATACTTAGTCAAAATTCATCTACACTTTTCTCTGTGTAATTTGTCAATTACAGGAGTTAGCATTTCAGAATGTGGAAAAAAGAATTAAATGCAATATATCCAATATATACTGCTAGGCTCATTCTCCTAATATGATAGGAGAAAAATGAGTAAGAATATTTGAGAAATAACCCTTTATGTGGGTTATATATTTTGAGAACAAGATGTTTTCGTTCTGAGGTAACTACTCTCAATTGCTATTCATTTAGTTAGATTTCACTATGAATTCATAAATATTATCCTTTCTGCCCCTTATCTATCAGTACAAGTAATAGGCATTGGTATTTTGTTTTTTCCTTTAAAAAAATTAAAAAAACCTTGTTCCTACTGTCTAACTGCAACTTCGTGCCCTTTGACCAACATCGCCCAGTGCCTTCTGGTAACCACCAGTCTACTCTCTGCTGCCATGACTGTTGCAGATTATGCATATAAGTGAGAATATGTAGTTGGTGTCCTTCTGTGCCTGTCTTATTTCACTTATTATAATGTCTTCCGGGCTCATTTATGTCATTGCAAATGACAACGTTTTCTTTGTTCTTATGGCTGAATGGTATTTTGTTGTGTATATATACTACATTATCTTTAACCACTCATCCTTGATGGACACTTGGATTGATTCCATAATTTGGTATTTATGAATAGTGCTGAAATGAACATAAGACTGTGAAATCAATTCAATATACTGATTTCAAGACCTTAAGATTATACCCAATTCTGGTCAATTTTGAAGGCCTGTTACTGTGGTTCTGCTTTCACTCAGATACTTGTGAGCAGCAGCCCCCCTTTGCCTCCAGCACTAGCCCACCAGCCAAACAATGGAACAAGAGATTCAGAAATGGGGAGATGAAGGTTTATAATCCCAGACTATGAAAACCACCTGAAGTAAATTACTTTGTTTCGGGGCTTTGGTTTTCTATCTGGAAAACAAGAATATTAATTGCCTTATCCACTCACAAAGTATATTGTGACAAGAAAAGAGAATAATAAATAGAAATCACATTTCAAGCTCAACCTAGGATTATGATATGGTTTGAGTGTAATTTCTTCTACCTTCCTACTAAATTTGCCTGACCTCATTATTTTGTATTCATCACAAGGCTCCACCTCCCACTCAAGTAAGTATGATTCCAATTTAGCAAGCCAGTTTCTGCCCAGAATTACTGTTTATGACTCTGTCTAGACAATTAGGGTTGGGACTTATCATAACTAATAGCAACAACATTTGTTTACACCCTCCGTGACTATGCACAGAATAATGTACACTCATGCACTACTTAATGACAAAGATATGTTCTGAGAAATGCATTATTAATGGATTTTGTTATTATGCAAACATTATAGAGGTATACTACTATAATATCATAATACTGTAATACTATAATACTACCTAGCCACAAGCTTAGAGAGTATAGACTACTACTTAGTATAACTTATCACTGTGCCTTTGTATAGACAGTCCATCATTGGCCAAAACGTTATTATGCATCGTGTAGCTGTGTTTCTGTCCTGTTCATGGTTGTACAGCCAGTGTTGAACACAGTATCTGACACACAGTAGGCAATCAATAGTAATCTGTATATACACAAATGAATGAATAAGTAGGTAAATATAGGAATGTAGGAAAATACAGGAAAAAAAGCAGAGCCACTGCCTCTAAAGATTTATAGTGTGGTCAAGTTGACAGGCCTTACAAACAGAAGACAAGCAGCAATACAACATTAAGTCAGTCTTAAGTGCCCAGTGAGCCTCATGATAGGAATTACTAGAGAGGTTGAAAGCTTCTCTCCTTGTTGGAGGTATTGAAGTTGGATGACAAATCTCCCAGGCTCCACAAAGGGTGATGACATCTGTGAAGACTTTTGTATTTGGGGGCTATTCATTATCATTAAAAAATTATTCTAGATACTTTTCTTTGGTGAATGAGTCCATCTTTGGATGGAGACTGAAATAATCAGAATGGAGCTCTTAGTATTCTTAAGAGAAATGCTGGGAAAAGAAACAGGTTTTTTTTTGTTGTTGTTGTTGTTATAGTATGTCCATTTTACTTTTTTCTTCAGCAAAGATAATAATGTTACAGTTCCCCACAAAGTAGCATTTCTCTTCCTAAGTGTGCTTTGAAAGCGTCTGTTTCTATCCTTCCTGATGGCCACCTTCCTTTCCTTGCTTTCATCTTTCCTCCCTACATTATTCATTGAGCAATTACTAACCAACAAATACCTATTGGGCATTTGTTTTCCAGGTACTGTGATAAGCAAGGGAAATGCAGAAATACATAAAAAAAAAAAAAAGTCCATGGCCTATAGCAACTCAGGTCTAAAAGAGCAGGTAGCCAAGGAAACATAATATTGCCCATGTGACATGTGTTACCATAATTTAAAAATCCTTACAAAAATGTAGTGAAAGTATAGAAGTTGGCTCATACTGTCCAGGATGATTCAGGAAGGACTATGTCATTTGAGCTGGAATCTGAAAGATAAGGAAGCGTTATCTAGAAAAAAAGAGGAAAGAGATTTTCCAGGAAGAGGAAATATCACGTGCAAAGGCACAGAGTTGTAAAACGACATGGTTAACCAACCATGGAGGATCAAGTAGTATGGAGAGCAATGGGTGATAAAGGAAAAGAATAAAGGCACACATAAGTTCTGAAGGGCACTCTCTACTAGGAAGGTTCACCTTGATACTGGGGGAGCGAGATAGGTGCTTCCTGACAAGGACAGTGTGACAGGATCATAGCTGTTCTTGGGATTATTAAAGGGAAGAGATTCAGAAGAACTGACAGGAAGGCCAACTAAGAAGCTGTGCAATGGAGCTGGACAGAGAAAAGATTCAGAGATAAAACATCGGTAGAGGAGATAGACTGAGCAACATTTCTGTAGTAGAATTGACAGCCTATAAGCGATTGTTTTGGGTGGGTGAGAGAGACAGAGGGAGAGGATGACTCAAGCTTCCAGGTTGAGAAACTGGTTGTGTGATGATGACACCTGCCCAGAAAAGGAGTAAAACAGGTTTAAAGGAAGATGGTTAATGCGAGTGTGGGTACACAATGATGTGTCTGAAGGACAATCAGGTCGAATTGTTGAATAGGTAGTTGGAAATCTGATTTTGACACGGGGGCTAAAGAGATGGATTTGAAAGACATTAACATATAGGTGATATCTGAAAATATGATAGTGGATAAGGTCACCTAAAGAGAATATGTAGAAGTAAAGAAGATGACCAAGAATATAAGCCTAAGGAGCTGCCACATGTCAGGGGGTCTATGAAGAGAAAGTGATGGCAGGAATTATACAAAAAGGTTTAGAAAAGGAGGGCCAGAAGTAATGGAGGATGGTGTCACACTGGGGTGTCACATAAATAATCTTGAAGTTAGACAGATCAGAATGGACCTTAATTTCTAGTTCCTTCTTTCCTAACCCCAAATCAAGACTAATTATCTCCCATCTAAAGACACAGTTCTTCCATTCTGTGGGATCAATTACATCTACAGACCCTGCAGTAAAAAGAAACCAGTAGTTGGGATGCTCAACATCAAGTTGGCCTTCTTTTATTTTTAAAATTTATTTATTTTTTAAATTTCCTTTTCTTTTATACATTCAATCACATTATTATTGGCCTTCTTGAACTGGTTCTGTTTTACTGTGGAATCTTGATTCTTCTGCTTGCTCCAACTTCTGTTTCAACTTTTACTTCAGTATCCCAGTTCCTGGAGCATGGACTTGAGGCTTCTGAGAAAGGAGTCTTGCCCGTTGGAGTTCAGATTTATCTATTCCCCCGTATTAAAATCCTTGATGACTTACCTGTCTGTCTTCACTCACTCACCATATTGATTACCTAGAGTTATCTTGGCTTGCTTATGAGCTGTAGGAGCATGTTGGGGTGTTTGGCTAGCTCCTGTCAGCTAATGAGCAGTTGATAAACTCTCTCACATTACTGCAGTATACTATTATTCTTTATTTCCTAAAACTGCTATTCATTAATTCAACAGTCCTTCTTTCAGTGCATCTATTTGACACATCTTGGATACCTAATGTGTGCCAGGCATTGTAATAGGTTCTGAGGATGCAGCAGTGAACAAAATAACTTATTTTCCCTCACAATATAGATAAACAATTTAAGGGCTTAGAGTGCATAGGGTCAGATAAAGAAAAATCAGTGTATGAGGAATATGGAGGCTGGAAAGGGCGTGGGGATGTCACTACTTTACAAAGGCAATCGGGGATGACATCACTGACAAAATCATCTTGAGCAGGGATCTAAGTGAGGGAGACACACAAAACATGGTACCGAAGCCCTGTTGGCATTTGGGGGACAAATATTCCAGGCAGTGGTAACTGCAAGGGCAAGGGCCCTGAGTGGACCCACCTGGTGTGTGAGAGACATAGTGTCCCACTGTGGGGTAGAAACTGTCAGAGTGGCTAGCAGGGCAGGACAATTGTGAAAAACCTTTCAGTTACTGAAAATATTTTAACTTTTATTCTGAGAAAATTAAGTATTGACTTGAAAGAATCCATTTGATCTGCTTTCCCTTTAGAAAGGATTACTCTGGCTGCTGTGTTGCAGGTGTAGATTGTAGAAGGACAAGATCAGAAGCTGGGAGACTAGTTAGGAGAGAGAGCAACCATCCAGGGGAGAGATCACAGCGGCCTGGACAAGGTGGCTTGTGATGGGAACGGGGAGAAGTGGTTGGGTTTGGGGTATAATTTAAAGGCAGGACAGGCAACATGTTCTGATGGCTCGGTCATGATGAAAGCAAGACAGAAGACAATGACGACTCCGAGGGTTTTGGCCTGAACACCCAGAACAAAGGTGTGCCACAGGAATGGGATTAATGAGATAGGAAGTTCAATTCTGGACATGTTGAGTTTGAGGTGCCTGTGAGACATTCACTGGGAGATTCAAACAGGCAGCTGTTCCGCTGAGGTAAAAGCATAAAAGGGGGACAGGAGCTAAAGGGGGAGCACAGGACATCAAGATGCTTTGGTTTTGTTTCTCCAAAGGTGAGAACTGGTAAAGCATGTTTTCTGAACACATGAAAAGTTCCCAAGAGAGGAAAGAGGTGATGATGTAAAACAGGGAGGCCGGTTGGAGCCATGTCCTGCGTGGTGAGGGTGAGACCTGCTGTGTCACTGCAGAGCCTAACCTTCCATGTATGAACAGGAATGCAGGAACAGATGCACAATGACTAAGGAAGTTCTCTCATGACTCCTTCTATTTTCTCATTAAAAATAGTAGGGGGAGGGAACCAGCAGTTAGCGTAATGGCTATGTCGCTGGATTCCCACGTAGTCGACCGCGGTTCGTGTCCCGGACCCGGTGGCTTAAAAAACTCACGCCGGGCATGTGTGCGTGTGTGCCCAAGATCCCGAGAGGAGAATGGAGGAGAGGGGATTGCGGCGTGACCATCCCCCCTGGGGGGTGATTTCTCGCTTTCTGTCTCTATGTCTCTGTCTATCTGGCGAGCGCACGCGCCCTACAGTGAAAATCTCTCAAAAAAAAAAAAAATAGTAGGGGGGTGGGACAAAAGGTAGCGCATTGGTTGAGGCACTGGACTTCCAATAGGTCCACCGCAGTTTGAGTCTGAGACCCAGCGACTGGAGAGTCATGCCAGGTTAATGTGCACACGTGCCCAGAATCCCCGAAGGAGAGTACAGGAGGACTGCAGCATGGCCACCCCTGGGGGGGGGGGAGGAGGCTTCTCTCTGTCTCTCTGGCAAGTGCACATGCCCTATAGCAAACGTCTCTCTCTTAAAAAAGTAACCAGGCCAGTAGCTGAGAGTGAATAGTCATAAAGTTAACAGATTTTCCTGTTTAAAAAGAAAAATAAGTATAACATAGATTCTAAGATCTTGACAGGAAATCTGCTCAAGGACCACAATCCTTCACCTGCCATCCACTGCCCCTTCTTCCCATTCCCACTATAGAAGTCTGGTTTAATATTTTAAATATTGAGGAGCTTACTATCTTAAAAGTTTTAGATGTCAGAAAGTAACTTCCCTCTCAGTGAGAAATGGGGCCTTCATAACACTCTCTGGTATGTTAGAGGACTAAGCAGAGGGTCTGGTAGTTAGACTTTGAAATTTGTTGTACTTAATACAAAATCGGACAGTATTATGTAATAAACTGGTTGAATTTTCCTCATTTCGGAGAGCTCTAAATCCTCTAAAATAAAATCACCAGAGCACTAGGAAATTTTGTTTTATTCAAACTCTGACCCAAGAAGTTAGCATTTAGCTTTAAATGTATGCTCTCTCCCCCCTTACAGTGGACTAACTGCAATTTTAGTGTATGATAGAACTAAGGTTTATGCTTCTGTTTTCCTTCTCTTTCAAGATTTGTGATTGGATATGCAGATGATTTCAAGCAAATGCAATTTTTATTTAGGAAAAAAAATTAAGACTTTATATACCTTAGTTGTGAAAGGAGGTTTACCCTGTAAAGTATATTAATGAACAATATTTAAGATTTTGTCAATAGGTATTGCAAAATAGCCATTTGCATTTTCGATTCTAATGACCTTAAGTTATTCTCTAGGCATTGCAATTTAGAATAACAAAAGTACTTCACTTGTTCTACACTTTTAATTCTTCAAAATTATTTTGAGATTAATTCAAATCAATTTTGTATTTGCACAAGCAACTTCTCAACAACTTATTAGGTTTTTAAAACGTACTTTTTCTCATTACAAAGGCAATATAAGACTTCATTAGACAGGATAATAAAACATGAATATTACACATGAAACATATGCTCCCATAGTACTGTTGTTCTCTTTCCACTGTGTTCATTCTAATTTATATACATTTGAAACCCTGGGCAGAAGTGGAAATCAAATTTAACTGATAAATGTACAGTCTGACTACATCAGTGAGAACATGCCATTTTAAAATCTTAACTATTTTAGTACACTAGTAAACCAAAATTAAATAAAGTCTGAACCTATCTGCTATCACTTTGGGAAACAGTCTACACTGTAACCTACTTTCAGTAGTCTCACTTTACTAAACACCCAGAAAAGCGATTAAAGTGGTAAACAGAAACATAAAATTTGTATCTTATTATGTAACGTGGATCCCTCTATTCTTTGTCTAGACCCTCGGGATTATTTTTCTCTGTATCAAACGTTCCTACGGGAAATACACAGGATCAGGTCCTCTTCTGGTGCTTCTAAAGCGAGCTGTACCCTGGCAAGCTCTCTTCCATTTTGCGAGCCTCAACAAGTCTGCTGCTGAGTCAGAACTTCCTTTTTTCCCTGACGTGAGAAATCCTTCTCCCTTGAAAATTCATAACGCTTGGAAACGTTGAGCATGTCCCTGGGGGAGGGGCGGGGACGCGGAACGCCGCGGTCCCGGGACTGCGCGGAGCCCTCGGGAACCGGGGCTGGCGCTGGCCTGGCTCCCGCGGCAGCGCTCCCGGCGCCCGGTCGCTCTGCGTGTGAACCTCGCCGGCGCACGCCCCGGAGAAGGGAGCGCGCCGGTTTCCAGAGCGGCTTGGGCTTCTCGTGCGCACCTTGGGCGGCCTTAGTGACAGCATGCCCGTACGCAGGCGGCCCGCGAAGGCGCTTTCTAGGGGGAGGCGCTTTCTAGGAGGACAAGGGTGCGGGAAGCACCGCTCGGAGGTGTCGCGGCAGGCTGCGTCCCACAGCCGGTGTGGGCAGGGCCCAGGTTGGCCCCGAGGCGCCGGCCGGGGCAGCGAGAACGCGCGGCGCTCCGGGGCCGCGGGCGCCGGTTTCTCCGAGGGCAGGCGCAGCGCACAGGGCTGTCAGGCTCCCGGCATCAGGTTCCCCGCCGGCCAG